>NC_089228.1:18932381-19232381 GCF_963924675.1 Phocoena phocoena
GAGAAACTAAGTCAGACATTTAGCTCAATAAATGGGAATTGCGTGCTGACTACTCTATATGCTGATGACTCCCCAATTTATGACTCTAGCTCTCCTTTCTCCCTTCCACCCCAGAATCAGTGTGTCTGACTACCTTCCAGTATCTTCAGCGGCATGTCCAGTAGGCATCTTACACTTACGTGTCCACTAGAGACAGGAGGTAGAACAGAGATGACCAGGGCCTGGGGGGAGGAGAAATGGGGAGTTAGTGTTGAATGGGTACAGAGTTTGTGTTTGGAATGATGGGAGAGTTTGGGGAATGGACAGTGGGGATGGCCACAGCATTGTGAATGTACTTCATACGACTAAATTGAACACTTAAAGATGAGTGCAGTGGTAAATGTTGTATTTTGCTGCAATAAGAACAGTACACATCCAACACTAACCTCAGTTTTCACTCCCCACACCTGTTCTTCCTGCCATCATCTTTATCGCGGAAAATGACACCTCTACTCATTTTTAGGCTCATGTTAAAAACTTGGTGTCATCACCGTTGATTTTCTTTTTCTCACATCCAACATTGGCTCCATTCTTTTCTTGTTGATTTATTATTTTTATTGACAAGGTTTATAGGAACAAATTAAATATTTAAAATCAAATGCCAATTATTAAGTCTCATTTAGTTGTTTATTCCATTCATTTGTATTAAGTATACCTTTCTTTAATGTCTTAATAACTTTATCAAGAAACAAGTCAGGGCTTCCCTGGTGGCACAGTGGTTAAGAATCTGCCTACCAATGCAAGGAACACAGGTTCGATCCCTGGTCCAGGAAGATCCCACATGCCGCGGAGCAGCTAAGCCCGTGAGCCACAACTACTGAGCCTGATCTCTAGAGCCTGTGAGCCACAACTACTGAGCCCACGTGCCACAACTACTGAAGCCTGCGCCCCTAGAGCCCGTGTTCCGCAACAAGAGAAAGCCACGACAATGAGAAGCCCGCGCACCGCAACGAAGGGTAGTCCCCACTCACCACAACTAGAGAAAGCCCGCATGCAGCAACAAAGACCCAACACAGCCAAAAATAAATAAATGAATAAAAAAGAAAAGAAACAAGTCAAACCTGTGAAAACACCTGTTTACAGTCAACATATATCATTTTTATATATTTCTGTTCTATGATGCAAAGATATTTTAAACACTCAACGGTTTATCAAAGGCCTTATTCTTGCATAAGCCGCATGTTTTATTTTAAAATTAAGAGATTATCTAATAACCTCATTAAGACAGTTAATTTAACAGACACAGTCCCGTTCAGTAGTGGTCCACATGTTGATCACCTAGAATCCTACATTGGCTCCATTCTTAAAACCAGGTCGGCGGCTCTACCTTCAAAATACATCTAGAATCCACTTCTCACGTTCCCCACCTCAGCTGCTTGATCCACATCATCTTTTGCCTGGACCTCAGTGGCCTCTTAACTAGTCTCTTTCATTCTTGCCCTTCTTTAGCTCATTCTCCACACATAACTAGAGTAATTCTTTTCACATGTATGTTCAATCATGCTGTTCTTCTGCCCACCCGCACCATTGCTTTCCCATCCTAGCACAGTCAAACTCAGGGTCTTTCTGGCCCCAAAAGGACCCACATGGTCTAGACTCTGGCTACCTTGCTGAACTCATCTCCTGTCACTGTGCCCCTCACTTTGTTCCAGCCACTCTGGCCTCCTTGGTGTTCCTGGAACATGTTAAGCACATCCCTGCCTCAGGGTCCCTAACTAGATGTTCCCTCTGCCTACAGTACTCTTCTCCACCTAGCACCAGTATCAGCTCAAATGTCACCTCCTCGGCGAGCTTCCGGGCCATCGTCTGAAATAGCATCACCTCCTACACCATTTTCTCTCACTTTGCCCTGCTTTGTTTATATATGTGTCCTGTTGATTTTCTTTTCCTCTTCCACCAGGATATAAGTTCCACGAGGGCAGGAATTTTTTTCTGACCTTAATTCCTCCTCTCTCCTTAGGTGCAAAATGGGCCTGAGATTCAGGTCTGCCAAACAAATGCCTTTTGTTTACTGCCTTATCCCCAGTAGCCTGGGACTTGTGGTTTTTCAGTAAATATTATATAATCTGCAGGGCACATACCTATTTTTTCCTGTCATTCTTAGTACATTAGTTGGGCTATTACAGAGAATTGAGTTATCAAATAAATTCCCGCTTGGGAATGAATTACGTTTTCACTCTTGCTATGTTAAAACCTTTAACTTACAGCCAAAGAAAGGAATTTTAGGGCGTGAAGTTTCTAAAATGTAACATAAAAAAAATAGTAAATTTTAGGCAATTTGATTAAGATTTGGGAGAACACAAGAGCAGCTCAGGGCAAATAAATGTAATTCCAGAACACATGGTTGAGTCGATGGTGTTCCTCTCGGTTCTTTGGATTAGGAGATTCAGAGATGTTTCAACAAAAGGGAGATCCTGTCTTACTTTCTCACTTCGAAGTCCAAGGCACAGACCTGAGGTATGGCTGCATGCAGGTGATGGCACAGACCTCAGGTATGGCTGCATGCAGGTGATGGAAAGAACTTTTCTTTCTTCTGTCTGTTTCTCAGCAGCTCTGCCTCCTCTGGCGTTGGCTTTATTCTCAGGCAGCGCTAGGATTCTTTCTTCCTTGTGGCTGGTACTCCCAAGGGAAAGAGGGCTTCTTCATATCATGAGTCCAGCAGAAGCCCCAGGACTCAGATGAGACCGTTCAGTGGCCAACCTTGAACCCATATTGTATCCAGGGAGATGGAAGGCGTTCGTTTGGCAGACCTGAATCACAGGCCCATTTTGCACCTAAGAAGTGAGGAGGAATTAAGGTCAGCGCAATTAAGCCACCAGGAAGGGCTTATTCAAAGGGGCAGCAAAAGAAGGTGAAATGGGTGCATAAGGGCAAAAACATCCGCCGTTCACTAGATCAAGAGAAGAAAAAAAGATTGCACTTGGCTCTGTGATGTCATACACTGCTCTTTTTCTTTCTTAACAATTTTTTTAAAATTTCTTTTTGGCTGCATTGGGTCTTCGTTGCTGCATGCAGGCTTTCTCTAGTCGCGGCGAGCGGGGGCTACTCTTCATTGCGGTGTGCGGGTTTCTCATTGCGGTGGCTTCTGTTACTGCGGAGCTCGGGCTCTAGGTGCGCAGGCTTCAGTAGTTGTGGCTCGCGGGCTCTAGAGCGCAGGCTCAGTAGTTGTGGCGCACGGGCTTAGTTGCTCCGCGGCATGTGGGACCTTCCCAGACCAGGGCTCGAACCCGTGTCCCCTGCACTGGCAGGCGGATTCTCAACCACTGCGCCACCAGGGAAGCCCATACACTGCTCTTCGATTTAAATATTTTCGGTTGGTCTTCGCAAATGGTAGTGGGTTTTAAGTTGATTGTGAATGGATTCATACGGAGTGTAAAACATGAGAGGGCTGTCCTTAGGACAGAAGAGGTCGCATGTGTCTGTCACCCTATGAGGGACTTGAGCACGGAAGCTAGGGGAGTTGGGACAGTTCAGCCAATCCTTTGAACCTGTATTGACTCAAACAATATTTCTCCTTAAATGAGGAAATTTCTGTTTAACTGAAAAAGTTATTGAATAATGCAGAGTGTATAATAACGTATGTGGTGGTCGTCTGCATCCCTTGAACTAGTTTAACCCACCGTGACACTCAGCTTCCATTCACTTTTTCTATTTCCTTTTGCCCAAGCTCTAGCAACTGGATTTCTCAGCCCTGCCAGTGAGCCAAGCCCCCAGGCCATTGGAGACTGTGGGCTACAATGGTGGGAGCAATTGCTTTGGTCTCAGGAAGATGTAATTTTCAGTCCTAATTATGCCATTCCCTCTACTGACGTTCTTGGGCAAGTTACTTAATCTCCTTGAGCCTTAATTTTCTCATCTGCAAAGTGGGTATGATACTTTGATAATTGTTGTGTATTGTGAATCTTGAAAAGACAAATCTGGGGAAAGACGACTTATAGCTCCAAGCTCGTAAAGGCACTCGGTGAATGATGTCTGTGGAATAAATGAATGCTCCATGTCAGTGGCTTTGCCTAACCTCAGGTCCTAAGCTTTCAGCCCTGATCTGTGTCCCTGTAATTAAATCTTCTGGGTCTAGCCATGTCATGAATGGTACAAACATGCCACTTAGAGTGGAGGGTGATTTGGTGGGCAATACAAACCAACTCTGGTGCAGTTAAGCAAAAAGGGAATTTATTTGTGGGTTAGGGGTAATCTCAGAGAACTGAAGGGAAAGCTGGACCTGAAAAGCACAGGGTCAGGTCTAGGATAGAGGTAGCAGCCCTTCTAAGGCACCATGGTCAGGATGAATCAGCTCCAACAGCTTCTATTCCTGCATGATTCCATTCATATTCCCGGGAGAGCATGATCCGTCTAGAGGAAACGCACAACCAGGCTTGACTAATCAGGACACAGCTGTTGTAGAAAACATCACGTTAATATATTACACATCATATGCTTTGTTCCTTTGTCCTTCAACTATTTGTTGAGGATCTAACCTGTGCCCTGGGCTAGGATTTGAGATGGAGAAAACCAGTGCCTGCCCTTGTGTACTTTATAGTCCAACAATGACTGAATAGATAGGATCTTTTGGTCCTAGAGTTTAAGGTAGTCTCCTTTGTCCCACCAAAACAATGTGCAGAAGGGAATGGTGGTTCTCCAAAGGGAAACTGAGACCTCTGAGCAGAAGAAGGAGAATGGCTGTTGGCAGGAAAAAGCAAGAGCTGCTCCACTACACCTAATTAGTATAATTACTCCAATTTTCAGAGCCTTCCTTTCCTCATCTGTAAAATGGGGAGAATAATGATACCCACCTCACAGGATTATTTTAAAGATTAAATGGGTTAACATATGTAAGGTTCTGAGAGTAACACCTAGAACATAAAATGTGGTCTGTAAATGTCAACCCCATCACCGTTGTTATCATCCCGAGCTCTTGAGTGCCTATCCCTCGTTACAGGCCGTTTTCATAATGCAGCCTGGAGAAGTGGGAAATGCCTGGCTGTGCCCCAACCCCCCCCCCCCAAACAATAGGACTTTTTGAGTAGTAATAAAAAAGAAGAGGGAGAAATTTGTCAGATTCTCCTTCCACAGTCACATAGCCACTGCCTTTTCCGGTTTCCCCTTTGACTGGGGATCTGCAGCCCGTGAGCGTTGATTTAAAGTGAACTCTCTAAAATGGTAACTTGGGCAGGCGCCTCAGGCTGTGCAGACAGAGCCCTTCTCTGCAGAAGGTTCCAGGCCGGTGGCTTCTTTCCAGCCCTAACCCTGCACATACTCATAACCCAAAACTGACTGAAAGCGATTGAAATGCGAGTTTTTGTTGAGCTGAGATGCTAAATCCAGGATCGGGAGCATATGGATCGCTCCATATTTGTTTTCTGCGTATCTGATGTTAGCAATTTAGAACATCCCTGGGACGCTCCCTAGAGAATTTCAGTTCTGTAAATGAAACAATTATTTTGGCAGTTTGGGAAAGATATATTCATAACTTTCATGGTATTTAAAGGGGAAATACACCTTCCCCGAGTCCCTTTTTCCCTTGCCAGATACGAAGAATGAAATCAGAGTGCAGAGGGAATAGATGGCATAAAAAGAAAAATTGACAGTCAGTGCGCTGCATTCACAATTGGATTTCTAGGATTGACAGCGAGACAGGAAGTAAAAGGGCTTCTCCAAATCTGGGCACAGGGAAGTTGTAGAGAACACCATGCCTGGGGCATTATGTTCATTCATTCAATCATCAGCTGTCTTACAAGCACCTCCTATGTGCTCTTGGTAAAGTCTTAGATTAAAATGCCCAGTGCTTGCCCTTGGTAGCTGTTGACAGTCTATAATACTTTGGTTGCAAGTAACAGAAGGCAACGTACAACAAGCTTAAGTGAAAAAGAGAAAATTATTGTAATGGTGCAGGGGTGTCTAGTGGAACCCAAGTCGGGGAACTCCTAGAGGTATCAATAGGACCTGGACCCAGGAATTAAAAGCTGCAGGACCCAGGCAGTCTGTGTCCTGTCTGTGTCATTCATTTTGCATACTTGCTCAATTTTTCTCTGCCTCCTGGTCTTTCATTTTTCTCCATCCACACAGCAGAAAACGGCTATCCGATAGCTTTTGAGTTTTCAGATCTGTCCACATTTGAGAGATCATCCCAGAAGGAAGAGAATCTCTATCTCAAAGCGAAATGTCTGGAATGGAAGCTGATTGGCTCAGTTTGTTGAGGTGTTTACTCCACGTCCAGTGAGCTATGGTCAGTGGGTGGAGTTATATACAACCTGTCACTCAAAGTGTGGTCCCTACATCAGCAACGTTGGTGTCATTGCAACACTGCGTTAGTGATGTGGACCCTTGGACCACCTCGGACCTGTCAAATCTCCACGTTTGCAGGATCCCCAGATCATTGGTATGCACCCTGAGCTTTGAGAAGCTTCAGCATCTAACGTACAGTGGCTGCCCACGGTCACTCTGTGTAGGAGGAGGGCAGATAGCACGGTTGCTGTGCGCTGAGCAGACAGCCCAGAATATTTCTGCGAGAGTAACGTAAAAATGCTCGGCTCTGGAGGCTACTTCCGGAAACATGAGCTCCTAAGAATAGCTGTAGAGGAGAGTGAGTTAGGAATTTATCCTGATATAAATGAACGGTTCCATGTCTTTGTGATAGTTCTAAATAAATGCTTGATTGTCTCTTCTCTCCTCTGGAGCTGTGGCAGCCTTCTCAGAGGCCTTTTCTGATCTCAGATGAAGTCTGGACTGTTCACGCTCCCCAAGCTGGCCGTGGGGTTGGTCAGTGAACACGGGTAGCTCTGTAACTATGGTTGATCATGATCTTGTAGGAAATGCCCTCGGACACGAGCCACGAAGACCTGGATTCCTGGCCTGGAATTTCCGCAATGGGTAGCAGGGCAGGGGAGAAGCGCAAGCTTTTACTGTGAGTCTTAGAGTGCTAACGTAGAAGAAGACCACGCCCGTCTTCTCGAGAATCTCTCTTTCCCTGACACCGCTTGCACTCCAGCACAACCCCTCCATCACGGATCCTTGAGTGGCAGGCTCGCGGCCAGCGTTTTAGTCTCAGCTTCTCACGACCTGAGTTGTGTTTAGGACCATAGACGTCATCTTGTAGTTTTTTCCTGTCCCTAGGGCACCCAGTAGGTGCTCACTGCATGCTTGAGAACACTCAGAGCATCCCATCTTGAATGAAAATGGATACTGACAAGGGTCCCTTTGCTGTGCATTTGCAAAGCCGTCTACTTACGCTCAACCAGGCTCGCCCAGCCGCTTTCACTGGAGGTCTGAGACAAGCACTGGGTGCTGTGCCCTCTGAGCTCAGGCCAGTGGAGGAGAATCAAGGCAACAGGTCTAACTTCCCTCCCTATTTATATCCCAACTCTATGTTCATTCCAGAATTGTCTGCACACCTTAAAACAAAATACATTAGAACCATAGTACATGTGTGTATATAAACATGGGGATTGCATGTTCAGAATTTTCTTCTTCTGATAAGGATGTTTGGTTAGAAAGTCTCGAGACCCCTAGTTTAGGGCTATAGTTGAAAAAAAATTTAAAGGCAGCATAAAACTTGCTTTGCTTAAACCCATATGTAGTTTGCCACATGCCAGACACCGTTCTGCGTGCACTACAGATATTAATGTATTTAGGCTTCATAACCAGTCCACGAGAGTAGGTGCTGTTCAGATCTCATTTGTGGAGACTGAAGCCCAGAAAGGCTAGGTCAGCCAGCAAGAAAGTGGAAGCTGGGAAACGCACCCAGGCTGCCTGGCTCCGGGGTTCAGACTCTCACACGCTAATTAGGCTGTTCCTTCAAACAAACTCTGAGGTAGAACCAAATGCACAAAACAAATAAACAGAGTGGAGAGGAGCTTCTTGGCCTTCCCCTCAACCTTTTCCTTCCTCCTCTCCTCAAAGCTTTTCCCCATTTCCCTGAGGTGCAAAGTTCCCCCAGGGAGCAGTTTGGGAGCCATCAACCTAAGCCAACCTATTCATTTTATGAATTGGGACTCACCTCTCTGGTGGTCAAGTGGTGCTGTGTTTTACCCTAGGTCAGCTCCCCAAGCTGGGAGCTGAATGGCCAAACTGGGAGAATCTCACTTCGAATTCAGGGGTCTTTCTGCCTTCCCAAATGACACACGTAGGGGCTGAGTTAAGTCAACCTTTCTCCAGAGTCTGTATCTTCAGGAAAAGCTCCCTTCCCACCACCTCCTTTTTAGAAAAGCACATTTAGAATGCATGGGTATCCTTGCTGGGTTATAGTTCTTCCTTTCTTTATCCTTGTTGAGTGTTGCATGATTTACCTTCCCGGTAATTCTTTTTTGCTCAATTCATTGATTTCACCAAGTTTCAGATTCGAGCTTACTTCAGTCAGCTCCATTTTGAAGAAGCCAGAGTGGGCTGTAATGAGACGCAGTTGTGAGGCTGAGGGTCCTCTCGGGCTGAACTGGCCTCTCCTAGCTACTCCTGATGACTCGGCGGGGCTGGGAACGCCCCAGCGCACACCGGATCCTGGTCGCCCACGTGGAGGGACCAGTTGGACTTGGTTGCACACACTGTGACAGCCCACTTAAAAGAATTATTTGTGATTTGCGCTTGGCTATCAATGGAGATTGAGAGTATTGATCCCAACTGATTGCCGAGGACCAAAATAAAGTGAGAGGGTAATTGACTGCCGTGTCCCCCATCGATCGACTGCCGCAGTTCATCACCACTGAAATTATTTTCAAGTACTTTGGTTTATCATTCCTAATAAATATAGAAATTGAGTAATCAAAATGACTTACATTCACATCGAACCAAAGCTTTTAAGGAAGTGTCTATGTTTAAGTGAGTCCATATTCTATGCTGGTTTTCCAGTCAGGCCCCCAGGGTCCTTCCTGACAGCTCCGGGATAAAGCCGGGCTTTAGAAAAAAGTAAAGCGTCATGTCTCAGAAGCAGGAATCCCAGTCATCGGCACTTTTCCAGTGACGTCATGTGATCGTGGCCCCTGAGATTTTAAGGAAGTGCCCTCTTATGTAGTCACACTGTCCATCTTATCCTGGACAAAGCAAAAAAAAAAAAAAAAGTTTTCCCCAAGGCAGCAAGACTTCTTATTTATTCCACTCCCCTGGCACTGTTCATAAAAGCACAACGGTTGTTTTCACATTTACAGCAAAGTTAGCAGTCATGTTCTGAAAGTAATCATTAGCCTTGTTTGTATAGGTTCTATGACATCTGCCCCTGCAGTACCTTAGAATCATATTGCGTTGTTTTTTTTTTTAAAGATTGCTTTAGAGGAAGATCCGGCACCCTGTGAAGCAGGTGTCTTAAGGGCAGGACTGAGAGGCTAGTGTTTGCTTTGGGAACCGAGGTTCTGTAGCACAGCCCCGTCCAATAGAGATACAGCCATAGACGTTACTGAAAAATACCATGAGATGTAAAATCTTGCAATAAAAACTGTAGGACTTAGAGAGAAAGTGGGGAAAGTGGGGTGAGGGGCATAACACTAAAGTTTGTCAGTGACACATTAAAAAAAAAAAAAAACGTAGTAAAAACAGCCCAGTTTTGCATATGTTCACTGATTAAGATTGCATGAGTACTAAACTACATATTGCATTTCACCTTGGAAAAGACCTGGCACTTGCTTGGGAAAGTAGCGTCCACAAGCAGTGGGTGGCTGCCTGTGAGTTATGGTAAGTGGTGGAAGGAGGGTTATCTAAAATTGGATGGCAAGTTGTAGTACCAGATGTGGGTGCGTGTGATGTGTAATCCATGTGGTGAACTGAAGTAGCTGGTAGATGTTTGAGGTCTGTGCATGTGTGAGCGTTTTGTGTGTTCCCAAGGCACTCAGTTCAGCTGGGTGCAACTTTCTGAATTCACCTCGTGTTCCTTGCAGACATAAGTAGACGCCTTATTTGTGTTATGCTAAAATCACTTCTCAACATATCAATCGCGTTGGAACAAATTCACATTCTCAGCATAAGTGTAACTTACTTTGTGTAAGTTATATACAAAAGAACAATGCATATATAATATACACATATATTGTATGTAAACATATGTACTGTATATGTAACAATATAACTACTAGAACCGACTGTAATAGGAAACACAAATATGAGCCATATATGATTTAAAATTTCCTTTTAGCTACATTTTAAAAAGTAAAAAGTAACAGGTGAAATTAATTTTAATAAGATATTTTATTTAACCCAGTATACTCAGCATAGCGTTATTTCAGTGCGTAATGAACATAAAAAAAACGAATGAGATACATTGCATTCTTTTTTATACTAAATCTTGGAAGTTGTATTTGCCTTTTACGCTTACAAGCACGTCTCGATTCAGACGAGTCCCATTTCAAGGGATCCGTAACCACATATGGCTCATGGCTACCATATTGGACAGTGAAAGTATAGAGTACAAAAGTATTGGACTGCAAGGCTGTAGAGAATGAAATGAATCTGCAGTGTGAAGTGGAAGTGCCTTGTAGGGTGTAGGAGCTCCTCCCTCTTTTTAAAAAAAGTTGATTGAAGTATAGTTGATTTACAATGTTGTGTGCTAATTTCTACTGTACAGCAGAGTGACTCAGTTATACATATATATACATTCTTTTTCGTATTCTTTTTCATTGTGGTTCATCACAGGATATTAAATATAG
This sequence comes from Phocoena phocoena, assembly GCF_963924675.1. Classification (NCBI taxonomy): domain Eukaryota; kingdom Metazoa; phylum Chordata; class Mammalia; order Artiodactyla; family Phocoenidae; genus Phocoena; species Phocoena phocoena. The sequence continues at coordinate 18,943,043 of NC_089228.1, forward strand.
TTCCGTGTGCTGTACAGTGGGACCTTGTTGTTTATAGGATCTCCCTCTTTCTGTTGACCAAAGCTGAAGATAAGGCCCGTACTCCAGAACTTTGAAATATATATATATATATATATATTTTTTTTTTTTTAAGAGGAACTAAGACTGTGTTTAGAAAACAGATCTCTGTGCCAAACCCACATTACAACTCCACTTCATTTATGCCTCACTTTTGAGAATAGTCATTTAAGTGTCAAAGCACAGTCTTAGATGGTCATACAAACGTCACTTGCCTTTGCGATTTTCTCCAGGCCAAGAGCCAGCTCTATAGATCTGTCGCGAGTGCTTAATTAACACGTTTGGCCTATAGTAAATACTCAATAAATGTTTCCTGAGTTTAGTTTAACTCATCTGTCAAGTTGTCATCTGCAGTAGAGTGGAAGTCCTTGAATGGGAATGTTGAAGGACTAGAAACATTAGATTAGAATTTTTTTCATTTTGGCTTGTGTCTCTCCTCACCCATTCATTCGTTCACTCGCTCATTCACTAAGCATTGATTGACCACTTAAGCCTTACCTCTCACCACATCCATTCTCATACTCTATGCCTTAACCAGACTGAGTTTTTCAGTTCCCCAAGCACACCATGCTCTTTCCCCCTTAGCCTTCTGTATCTGGTTAATTCCTACTCCCCCACTCAGGCCTCAGCCTATGCATTTTTTCCTGACCCTGTCTAGGTCTGAGTTCCCAGTCTCTCCGCTGTACCAGTGGTACCCTCCACCATCAAGGCCCTGTGCTATCATGACTGCTTACCTTTCCGTCTCTGGATTAGCTTATGAGCTCTGCAAGGGCGTATATCGTATTGCGCTTGCCTACAGCTTGCACACCTTTAAGGGGAGAAAATATTACGGACAAGCCATGATGGGACTCAGAATGAACCCTGCACGGAAGACAAGGTCAGATTACAAGAACCTCTGGGCTTCCACACTTCCAAAATAATCCTCATACAGCAGTCAGAGGGAATTTTGTGTAACACCCTCTCTGAAATCCTTTCAGTGGTCCTTAGAATAAAATCCAAAGTCCTAATGATCACACAGAAGGCCTTCCGTGGTCTGGCCCTGGCCCACCTCTCCCCCTTTATTGTATACCCACTCTTCTTGGTCCCTTGTCCTTCACCTCCTCTGACCTCCTTCCCTGTCCTCGGATGGGCAAGCTCCCTCCTCCCTCCAGGCCACTGCCTATGCTGTTCCCTCTGCCTGCAGAACCTTCCTCCACCCACACATCTTCACGTATTGGGCTTATTCTCCGGGTTCCAGCTCCCGTGTCGCTTCCTTCCCTGCCCACTTTAAAGAATATGGCTTTCCTCAATTTCTCTATCTCATTTTTCTCATCATCCCGATTTCTTTCTTTCATAAAACTCCTCTCTGCAGGTGATAACGTCGTTGTATTCGTCTTGCTTCTTGTCTCTCTTCCCCGTTAGAGCTTAAGCTCTTGAAGCCTGGGCCCTCACTGTCTTGTTCACAGCTGTATCCCTGGCAGCTGGTGTATTAGGTTCCTGGTAATACTTTTGAATGAATGAATAAAGTTGTATTGTGTGGGTGCGGGCGGGGAGCGTCATTTAAACGTGTAAGAGAGGGGGTGTAAGATGTAGCTTAGGATCGGGAGGCATTTTGCCTCAGTCTGGCTACCCCCATAAACACACCCTAATGCGAGGATTCCTGTACAAGTAGTTTCCTTGGGAGGTGATACTAAGAAACACTGGCAAGGTAGTGGAAAAGTGAGTAAGGCTAGGGCCGTCAGCCAGTTATCAAGGGTGTTGCCATTGCGGTAAGTGGAGCTTCTGCTGGGCGACTGTAGAAGTCAGAACCCAACACGTGCCTCTGTGTGATGCCTGGAGAGGATGCCGCCATTGGGTGAGGGCTGTACCTTGTGGGGAGTTAATTCTCTGGGGCACTTCTGGCCCATGGGTTAGAGCGGGCTTCAGCTCCCACAGCCAGCCCGTGGGCCGCGGGAAGCCCGTAGGGTGCGCCACACCAGATAAGACCCAAGGAAATAAGAGCTGGACATCACCAGCACCTACTGCACGTGTTGATCAGCGAGACCCAGCCCACAAAAGGGGAACATCTGGATGGCAGATATCAGTCAGGCTTGGGGAATTTGAGCAGGCATCACCTACAGGATATCCAGGTGATGGCCAACGGGCACCTGCAAACATGGGTGCAGAAGCGCGGGGAGAGGTTGTGGCTACATAGTATCTGACGGTTGCTGGCTGGTGAGGGCACGCTCAAGCCATGGGCTTGGACGAGGTGACCCTTTACTGAGCCACGTGACAATATTTGCCGTCGTTGATCATTTCATTTGTCTCGAAGTGATCTTTTCGCGCGTCCTTCATGACCTTGCCGTGCTCTTCTTTCCCTCCTGCCTTTCTAGCATCTGACAGATATTCATGGAGTGAATGGAAAGAGGGAATGAGGAGAGGTAGGGGGAAGAAGCTGCCGCAGAGGCTGAGCAGAAGCGATTCAAGATGTAGGTGAGAGTGGAGGAAGCAGATGTGGGAGCTACGAGCAAAGGAGGGAAATGATGGATTCAAGTCCCTCACGTGCATCCTTGAAATCAACAATTTGGATTCTGAGGTTTCTCTTCAGCCGATAAACACATATTTTCTGTCGTATTTCAAAATTTAAAGGCCTCGCAGAGTAGAAGCGATGTGTCTTCCTTTTGGGCAGGAGCCAGGGAATGCAGGATGGGTACCATCACGGATCAGCTCTGTTGTTAGCTATTGCCAAATAACAGGTAATAAAAAAATGTTGGTGGCATTTAAAGAAGGGCATCTGTTTAGCTCCCATGTCTGCAGAGTGGCTGGGGATTAGGTGACCGGGGCTGGAGCTGGCTGGGTGGGTCCTCTCCTCCTCCTGGGGTCCTTGGGTGACTAGGCTGGGCAGAAGCACAAGAGAACATGTCCAGTCTCACAAGTGCTTTTTGAGCCTTTGGTCGTGTCATACGTGTTAATATTCTGTTGGCCAAAGCAAGTCACGGAGCCAAACCCAAAATCAGGATGTCCCTACTCTATCCATGGAACTGACGGGGATAGGAAGAGAGTGTTCCTGAGCGATATACTCTGATCTACCACATAAGAGGGGGCAGAGAAAAAAAGAAATCAAGGGAGCCCACGTCCACCTTCTTTGCTGGGCTGTGCAGCTTGATTTTTCTTCCACTCTTGAATTTTCCAAGCCCTAGCAAGGGTGCTGTTGATCTGGTTGTGGTCGCTGGTGTGAGTGGGTTAGACGGAACTGGTTACAAGGCTTGGCTGCTCAGAAGCATCCAGACAGGGGTTTCAGACAATTCGGGGAAGACCCACCTCACAGGGGACGTTAGCTTTGAAGCCCCAGTCTTTTCATGCCAGCGTCAGGGGTGTAATTTGAGAGGCCTTGCAACTTCTGCCTATCTCACCCTCCACATGGCTGAAGAGTTGACAGGGAAGGAATCAGGAGAAATAGGGGGAATCAGTGACTTATTTAGAACAGTTGTATCTCGTCTTTCATCACCAACATTCACAATTCTGTATCTTCTGATTCTTAAGTTTGTTAATCGGCATGAGGAAAGGAGATAAAGACACATTGATGCAATTACAGGGGGTGAGCCAGTAATTATCGTCAAAGAGTACAATTGAAAACACATTTTTTTTAAGTATTTATCTTAGAGCATTGCGGTTTGCGAGTTCACAGTGCTCCCAGTGAGCGCAGCGGTTTGGGAGACAGTGACCTCTCCTTTCTGGTTCTTTTGATGCCTGTCAGAGCCTGGAAGTTTTCTTCCTGGAATCCATCTTCCCCAGCAGTGCCAGGCACATGGTAATGACTTGATACGTTTTCGTGGAGTGAATAAACTGTAAAATTGGAACAGAACAGTCCATGGAGATACGAAGGATATGAATGAAATGACATTTAAAAGAATCTTGAGTCTTAAAGGTAGAAAATCCTGGATTCTTCCCGCTTTGAATGGGATTTAAATTCAAGAGTATGCGGTTTTGTACAATGTAGGGATTGTAAATATCCCCAAGTTACATAAATAAGCTTTTTCTTACCCCCGGCAACCTCACCTACAGAATTTTGTGGGCTGTTCCAAATAGGATATGTTCTGTGCAGAAAGGGTTTTGTTCTTTGCATTATATATTTTTTATTGACAGTTGAGATGATGCAGGGCTGATTCCTATGTTAAGAGAGTGTCAACTACTTGGTTAATTACATTTATGCCCAGGATTCTTTATCTGTTCATAGCAACTGAGTATTTGTGTGTTACGTGTATATTTCCCTCGTGGGCTTTTATATTTATGTGAAACTGCTAATGTGTTGTTCGCTAGATCATGAGCAATGGGCTTCTGACAGCTCTGTTCATTACTCAGCGTGGGGGGGAAAAATAAAAGAAAACACATTGATACAGAAACAGAGTGTGAGCCAGCAATTACCATCAGAGAGCACAATTGAAGCCACATTTTATTTAAATATTTATCTTGTGAATTGATTCATACAAAACAAGAAGCCGTTTTTTAAATTTATGAATGACTTCACCACCGAAATTTGAAGAGCAAGATCGCTGTCTGAGTTGGGTTTGATGCAGTCCGTGGCTTAGAGTACAGAGAGTTAAATAACACCCAATTATTCATCGTGATGTATCATTAAGATTGCTATGTGTGAATGTGTAGAAAGATGATAACACCATGCAGCTGTTCACTTCGGAATCCCAACTTTGCATAGTAAGAAGGGGAAAAAAAGCTGATAGATAACTTTTAGTACCAGTAATCATAATAGCAAATGTTTAGAGATGCTAACCAAGGGCCAACTGTATGTTATGTATTAACCCTGTGAGGTGAGTACTGTTAGCACTTTGCAGGTGAGGAAGTAGGGGTACAACGAGATGAAAGGATTTATTAGCCAAGTTCACACCAGAGCACGGGACAGGACTTCTGGGAGTCCATGAGGGAGACCCCACTCCTTGCCAGCCCCACTTCCTGTTTGGTACCTCTCGATGGAGATTGACCGCTACGGCCTACGCATCAATGGGGGCGAATTTGGGTCCTTTGTCTTACAAGGACTTGTAAGTGGATGGCAGTTCCAAAAAGCTTCCAACTAGCTGGCATCCATTTCATTAGCCCACCTGGGAAGATTAGGGCAGGAGAACTCTGATGATGTGGGGACCGCCACCCATCTCCCGCCTTTCCCAAACAGGATTGTTTGACATTCTGCCCCCTGACCTCCCTTCCCCCAACCCCACCCTATACACAAGGGAGGAACTTCTGCTCACCTCTGACAGCCGGGTCGTGGACCAGAGCTTATTTGCCAGTTGCATTAGATACTTCCTGGACTATATACTCTTTAAAAAATCGATCCTCTATCATTAGACCTTGAGTTTATTTACAATTTGCCAGTGTTATCAACACTGCAAACATCTCTGAATGGACAGCTTTGCCTACTTATCTTACTGCTCTTTTAGGATCCCTCCCTGGATGAGTCTCTGGATGGGTGATCACGGGGTGAAGTCTCTTTATATACTTCGTGTTTGCCCTCCCAAAAGCTTGAACCTGCTTAAATTCCAACCAGCAAGGAGTGTGAGGGCCACTCCTGTTGTTGTTACATGTAATGCAGTGATGGAGCGAAGTAGGTGGGTCATTGAACGTATGGATTCAGCAATAAACAGCTAGGTAAGGCCGTTGCTCAGACCACTGGTGTTATGGCAACAATTAATTTGGCAAAACAGAGAACTTTAAAAAGAAACGGTATCAGTTTAGAAAGTTGTGTGTAGAGAGAAATGCATAGAGCAGCGGATAAAGGAGCTCCAAGTACCATTTTGTGTGAGCATTTGGGACCAGTGGGAGAAACCCAAAGCAAAATCTTAAAAAGAAATATGGGCTTATGGACGGGAACATGAAAAAGGAACACTAACTGTAGATATTGTATAGGAGAAGATGGAGAAGAAAATGAAGTTACAAGTAAGGGAAGGAAAGATCCACCTTTCTATCGCACACATAGGAAGGAGATCTACAGACCATCTGGGTTTAACCACTTTTTGCTATTCAAAGAGGTCCTGCCTTAAAACAGTGCGGTGTAGGCGTGGCATGACTTCATTCCAGGGACTGGTTGGAATATTCATTTTGCTAAGTATACCCAGATGTCTTAAAACCTGGACACTGACTCACAGGAACCAAACTCACAAGAGACTGATGCATAAAACCAGAATACAGTTCATTTTTCATACTCTCTGTAGCTACAAAAAGCATCACATGCTTATGCTCAGTGAGCTCTGTATTGTCTCCGCGGGGGCAGAGCTTCATGGAAAGCCATATTAGGATTAGAAGGTTGCTTCATTGAGCATATGGTCATAGGAAGGAAAATTAGTCTTGTGACTTTAGAGGATAGTGTGTTGAGACCATCTTAGAGACAAACGATTGGAAATCAGACTTCAGTTGGCTTAAGCAGAGGCAGATCTTATTTGCTCATGGGATGAGGAAGTGAAAGGGTTCTGACACAGTTGGATCCAGGAATTTGAATAAGGTCATCTAGACTCTGCTTCTCTGCCATTTAGCGCATGGTTGGGCTGTCAGCTCTCCGCTGGTAAGGAGATGTGTCTGCTCTAATGGCTTGTCCCTTGTCCTGTGCTCAGTGAGGATTTGTTGAATATCCAGAGAACAAGTTCTTGAGCCAGGACACTTTCTCCCCAGACAGTTCTAGAAAGTAACTGCTAAATTTTGTTTCTCCGTAGAAATGCTGTAGAGTTTTCCCAATCTTCTTGATCCTAAGAATCACTTTACTATCCATTCCTAGCCCTTTCTCCTGGAGAGTCGATGCAGCAGTTTTGGTAGGAGCTAATAATGTGTGTTTTTAACCAAAGGCGCAAGCGTTCCTATGTTTAGGAGGGGAGAGCCGCTGGTGTAGATAGACACTGATCAAATTTTAACGTGCATAAGAATGACATGGGGATCTTGTTAAAATACAGGTTCAGATGCGGTAAGTCTGAGATGGGGCCCAGATTCTGCGTTTTTTTGTTTTGTTTTGTTTGCGGTACGTGGGCCTCTCACTGCTGTAGCCTCTCCCGTTGCGGAGCACAGGCTCCGGACGCGCAGACTCAGTGGCCATGGCTCACGGGCCCAGCCGTTCCGCGGCAAGCGGGATCCTCCCGGACCGCGGCAGGAACCCGCGTCCCCCGCGTCGGCAGGCGGACTCTCAACCACTGCACCACCAGGGACGCCCAGATTCTGCGTTTTTAAGAGGCTCCGGTAAGTCTGAGATGGGGCCCAGATTCTGCGTTTCTAACAGGCTCCGGGGTGATGTTGATGCTGCTGGTCTGGGGGGGACACACTAGGAATCACTGATCTGCAGGCTGGTGGTCCTCAACTTGAGTCAGTTTTATACACCAGCGGACATTAGGCAATGTCTGGAGGCTTTTTAAAAAAAAAAATTTTATTGGAGTACAGTTGATTTACAATGTTGTGTTAGTTTCAGGTGTAGAGCAAACTGAACCAGTTATACATATACATATATCCACTGTTTTTTCTTTTTTCAGTTTCTTTTCTCATATAGGCCATTACAGGGTATTGAGTAGAGTTCCCTGTGCTCTACAGCAGGTCCTTATTAGTTATCTATTTTATATATAGTAGTGTGGATATGTCCATCCCAATCTCCCAAATTATCTCTCCCCCCAACCCCTGGTAACCATAAGTTTGTTTTCTACATCTGTGACTTGACTTCTGTTTTGTAAATAAATTCATTTGTACCCTTTTTTTAGATTCCACATATGAGTGATATATTTGTCTTTCTTTGTCTGACATAGTTCACTCAGTATGACAATCTCTAGGTCCATCCATGTCGCTGCAAATGGCATTATTTCGTTCTTCTTTATGGCTGAGTAATACTCCATCGTACATGTGTACCACATCTTCTTTTTCCATTCCTCTGTTGATAGACATTTAGGTTGCTTCCATGCCCTGGCTATTGCAAATAGTGCTGCAATGAACATTGGGGTGCATGTGTCTTTTTGAATTATGTTTTTTTCTGGGTTGGAGGCTTTTTTGATGACCACAACTGAGGGAGGCATACTACTGGCACCGAGTAGGTGGGGACCAACAGTGCTGTTAAAGATCCTACTGTTTGCAGCATAGCCCCAACACATAGAATTATCCAGCCCTGAAGGCAGCATGACTGCCGTTGAGGAAGCCTGCTGAGGAGTGTCTCGTCTGTGTAGCACATGCTGGACTTGATTAGGTGCAAGCTTTATGTTCCGCCTCCACAGTCTCATCTGGTCCCCCCAGGGTCCCACTCAGGACTCCTTATTTTGATTTTAACTATTGTTGAAGCACTTTAACCACATACTAGCCATAAAAACAATAGCCAAGGCAATCACGCCTTGAGACCTTTTCTCTGCCAAGAGCTGTTCCAGGCACATCATGCACTGAGGGCAAGGTACAGTTGACCCTTGAACAACAGGGGTTTGAGCTGCGTGGGTCCAGTTGTATGCAGATTTTTTTCAATAAAGATGTACTACAGCACTACACCATCCAAGCTCGTTGAATCCCTAGATGGGGAACTGCAGATACAGAGGGTCAACTGTAAAGTTATACGTGGACTTTCAACTGCTGGGTGGGTTGGCGCCCCTGTTCCCCCGCATTGTTCAAGGGTCAACTGTAGTTACTATCGTTATCCCCATTTTCTGGGTGTGAAGTCTGAGGCTCCGAGAGGTTCAGTAGCTTTCTTGGGTCGTTTCTGCAGCTGACCTAAGCTGTTAAAAAAAATCACAATAATTGTAAAATCATTGATTTTCAAATAAATAGCACGTGAATGTAGTACAAAAGTCAAAAAGCACAAAAGACCGTGCAGTGAAAAATAAATCTTTGTTCCTCACCTTGCTTGTAGCCATCACTTCTCTTTCCCAGAGGCCACGTTTGTTCTCAGATTCTTGGGTATTCCTTCAGATAGAGTGTCTGTATTAAAAGACAGATAGATAATTTCCACAAAATGATAGGCTACTGTATTAGTTTTCTAGGGCTGCCATAACAAATCAGTGCAAACTGACTGGCTTGAAACAATAGAATTTATTCTCTCACAGTCCGGAGACTGGAAATCCAAAATCCAGTTGTTGGTAGGATATGTTCTTTCTGGAGGTTCTGAGGGAGAATCTGTTCCATGCCTCTCTTCTAGCTTCCGTGGCTGCATCACTCCAGTCTTTGCTTCCATCTTTGCGTGGCCTTCTGTGTCTGTACCCAAGTTTCTCTCTTCTTATAAGGACACCAGTCATTGGATTTGAGCCCACCCTAATCCAGTAGGACCTCATCTTGTTTCTTTTTTTGAATTTTATTTTATTTATTTTTTATACAGCAGGTTCTTATTAGTTATCTATTTTATACATATTAGTGTATACATGTCAATCAAAATCTCCCAGGACCTCATCTTCTGCAAATAAGGTCACATTCCAAGGTACCAGGGATAAAGACATCAGTATATCTTTGAGGGGAACACAGTTCAACCCACAACAGCCACCAAACTTTGCTTTGTATCTTGCTTTTTTCACTTAATATGTCTTGGGTATTGGTCCATGTCTGTAGCTAGAGCATTGCCCTTTTGGTGGCTGTGTAAGATTACAGGGTGTGGATACACCGAAATCTTGAATCCGTCCTCTGTCAGTGGATGTTTAGGTGTAACAAACCTTCTGCCATTTTGTTGTCATTTCTATTTCTTCCCTTTTATTTTTAGAGAATAATTAAGCAACATGGGAAACGAAATTACTCCTCATATATCCATATGTCTAGATTTCTGAGAGTCAGGAATGACCGGTAAAAACCTGTTGTAGAAAATCCAGAAATCTCTTTTCTTTCCCAGCTTGGAGGAGCACAATTTCACACACTCGTGCTGAGTGATGACTTTTTTGGTCCCCAACCTTGGCTGGATGTGAGCACCACTTGGGGTGCTGCTAAAAAATACAGATGATGGGGCTTTACCCCCAAACCATCTCCCGAGGAGGTATGGCCCCGGGAGACTTATTTTTAAGAAACTAACCCAGTGATTCTAGTAGGTAATTCAGATTGAGAGCCCCCAGACTACGTGCCTTGAATTGTGTCAAGTGCCGGGAAGATGGCGATAAATAGAGTTCAGTCCTTGCCCTCAAGGAGCGCATGGTTTCTTAAGGAAAACAGAACCTTGAGCAGATTGTTTTGATCTAAATCAACACAGGGAGCCGTGAGCACAGCCCAGGTGTAGAGGTTGGACGGAATGCGAGGCAGGGAGGTGATGCCTTCGCTGAAAGTTGTAAGGTGAGTAGCAATGAGCTGAGTGAAGAAGTAGGAGAAGGGCGATCTAGGCAGAAGGCGCAGAGTGAGCAAAGGCACAGAGCAGCACAGCACGTGAAGTGTTGGGAGAACCTCCAATCTGTGGGCGTCGTTGAAACGTGGTGAAGGAGGTGGGAAGGGAGGATGTGAGCGTAGGGAAGGCCGCCAATGTTACATCACAGTGGACTTCTGTATCCCTCCTGGTCCCCTCAAGGCTAAAATGCAGTAGCAAGTTGATACGTGCTTGGGCCCCAAAGGCCCCTCAGGCAAACTTGCTCCCCCAGCAAGGCAAACGTAGAAGTCTGAAGAGGCTGATAAAGTGTCTCTCGGTGGTACGTCTGGCAGCCTGAGCGCTGTGACCGAGATGGTGACAGAGGAGAAGGCCAAAGCCAGTAAACATTAGTGCAGAAACAACGGAGAAGAGCAAAGGAGTGGACGTGGGAACAGCATCCCTTACAATCCCATCCTTGTATTTTAAGAAAACTGATACTGCAGAACTTGGGAAGAGGCTGGGGGAAGGTGAGAAGAAATGGGAACCGTGGCTCTATGGAGCCTAGCCATCTGGAGCCGGATCTGCCTCATCAAACAATCCCTAATTGTTTTTAATAAGGTGCATAAGTTATGTTTAGCGTCCTTTGCTCTGCGCAGTCTCCCTGTTGAGACTGTTTTTTATTTTTTTATGAAGCAGTAAGGCCAATATAATTAAAAAGCAGTGAATGTATTCACCTCCCAGTGACTGGGGCAGGTAATTCCGAGCTCCTTCATGGAGGAAGGGTGGTGGTTTTTCTTCTTCGTGTTGCAATTTTAATAAAGAAGGAGATGGCAGAGGAAGACGAGCGCTGGTGAAGTTCCAGTCTTCGTCTGTCCTTCCATTTACGGAAAAGAAACGTTGCAGACGTGAAGAGGGCAAGGACAGAAGCACGTATCTCTCTGGCTCACTGTACATCCCCACACCCGACACAGTCCCTGGTACTTAGAGGACACTCGGTAAATAATTGTTGACTGACCATCCGCAAGAGAAGGAAGGACAGAAACATTCTTGAATTACCAACTCGGCAGCAGGAACCGTAGAAAGATGGTCACAATTGTCCCGTTGAACTTTCTCCTGTAGAGTTGGGAACCTTTTTTTAAATGACTGAGATTGGCAAGTGCGGAATAAAAAGGGGAGAGTTGGGTGTCCTGGGACAGCGTACTCAGGGTCCGCATCATGGTGGAAAGGAAGTGAAGAGATGATACAAAAAATTTTAAATAGCAATTTTCAGGGAGAAACAAGGGAACAATATAGCATACCAAGATGGAAGACTGACATTTCCAGACCTAGGAAGAGATGGAAAACAAATAAGCACCTGGAATATAACCCTCAGGACTAGGAGGGCCGGTGACGTGGGGAGGGCGAGCGGGAATCATCTTGCACAGGATGTGGGATCTCAGACATTTTCCTTTGGCTGCTGTTTCCAGAACACATGCTACTTGTCATGTAACGAGCGAGATGCTTCGCGTGTGCTGGAATGTTTACACCTCCTGGGCATCCTGTGAGATGTGTTCTAGAGACCCCAGTTTATCAATGAGGAAACAGATTTTGGAGGCTGAGAAACTGGCCCAAGATCCCACAACAGTGGCAAAGCCAGGCTCTAAACCCACACTGAGTTGGCTCCAAAGCCTGGCCCCTGATCTCTGCACTTTATTTACACCCCATTTCACCCACACTTCTCAGTTCATCTTCAGACTCCGGCAAGATGGTTCCTTATAACTGACTCTGTGCCTTCTTCTCATGATTTCCATGTTGGCAGTATAAAAACGGATCCGACTTTTAATAAAACAATAGCAGAATATCCATACATGATCGTATTCATTCAACAGCTTTTTAGCGCTACAGGGAAATAACGATGAATGGGATGTGGTCCCTCGAGAGACTTAACGTTTAGCGGCTGGACCAAGGACTTGGCACAAAGAACCAAGTCGCCTGTGACTGTGCTGGTAATGATAGCATGTTCTCGAACACTTGCTGAGGGCCTGCATGCTGCGTCACACTTTCCCTGTGCAGAGAGGCGTGTAGGCAACAGGCCGCAGGAATTCAGGTGAGGGAGCCGTGGCGTTAAGCCAGCGGCATCACAGAAGACTTGATGGAAGGGGCGACATTGAGCAGAGACTGGAAGACTGGTCAGGACAGAGGGCAGATGGACGGGCCACGAGGGGACTGGTGGGGGGATTCTGAGGGGGGTGCAGGATACCAACAGGGAGGGGTTGGGGAAAGGTTGACCAAGGTGAGTCACAGCAGGTTACTGCAAGCTTGAAACGTCAGGCTAAGGAGATTGGGATTTAATAGATGACAAGAAGCTGTGGAAATCTTTAGCCGTCTTTTTTAGGAACCCAAAGAAAAGGATGTTTGGAAATGCGCAGGGAATTTGGGGAACGGCAAATGGTTGATGATCAGAGGAGCCCCGTGTCTTCTACACCCGCTGGGACCGCTTCAGTTAACAGGGATAAGAGCTTACTCCAAACTGCCTTAAATGTAAAGGGATTAACTGGTTACAATAAGTCAAGAGTCCAGAATAAGGTTGGTGGCTTAAGACAGAGCCAGATTGGAAACTCAAGCCAGCCCGTGGGGTCTGGGTCACGCTCCATCTTGTGGTTTCTGTCTCTCCTCTGTAGGTTTCTTAGGTGGCTCCCCTGGCCCAGCCCAAGCCCTGTCCTCTCAGCAGTATTCGTTACAGGAGTCGATTTCTTTCAACAAAAACGCTGTCCTCCAGGAATCCAGCCTCTCGGCCCAGGTAGCTTCATTTGCCCATCTTGGAACCAATCTCTGAGGCCGCAGAGTCGCACGGCTCTGCTGAGCTAACCCTGAATCCCACACCTGGGGTTGGGCGTGGAGTCAAGTCCACCTGCACCTCGAGGACGGAGAGTGGGAAGGAGGGGCTCCTTAGGAAGCAAAAGACCAGGGTGCTGTTACCAGAAGGAGGAGGAACGTTGGCCTGGCCGACGAAAACATCACATGTCCATGACAACAGCTGTGAGGAAGCAGGCAGAAGAAGGACCCTTGGGAACGTATGGTGATGGGGTCAGTTCTCTGAGGCTCAAGGAGCAGAGGCACCCTCCAGGATCCCATATGGGCTGCTTGCTGTACTCTGGTGGCTGGGCCCACGATGGGATTAGCAGTTGCTAAGAGGAGGCCTCAGGAGGAGGGAACGCGGGTCTCGGAGTGAGCTGGGGAAGCGGAAAGCGGATTGCAGGAAGTAGGAGTTGTGGTTTCTCCCTGGGTTTAGGAGCTGAGAGCCAGAGGAAGCAGTTGATGTATTCACTTCTGTAGTGTTAGGCCTGCAGTTGCCAAATCAGGGTGAAATTTGCGTGCCTGGGTTTCCATGCAGAATGTTTTCTCATGCAAATAGAGTTGCGGCAAACACACATCTGCCCAACTTATGAATAAATCCTGTATTTCAGCCAGTTTGCTGCTGAGGGCCAGGAACACCCAGGCCTTCTTTTGACAGGGGCACTGATGGGAGGAGGACGGGACTTCTTTGCTTGGCCCAAGTTATCCTTGAGGGCCAGGACTTTAAGGGAAAGGGGGTGGCCCTTCTTGATCACAGATAGATCCCGGTGAGCAGTTTTTCCCGAAAGTAGTCTAGAAGTCATCCACATAGGCTCTGGGACGACGCGCAGCTCTTCAGAGGGTCTGGTCTAAAGTGCATCTCCCTAGAGAGGCATCCCTAGCCTGACCCTGGCCGCTTATAGATGCATCTGGGGAGTTTTCTTTAAAAAACAATACTGGGGTGCTGGGAAGGGAAGGATTGGGAGTTTGGGATTAGCAGATGCAAACTACTATATACAGGATGGGTAAACAATAAGGTTCTACTGTATGGCACAGGGAACTATATTCAATATCCTGTGATGAACCATAATGGAAAAGAATATGAAAAAGAAGATATATGTGTATAACTGAATCACTTTGCTCTATAGCAGAAGTTAACATTGTTAAATCAACTATACTTCAATTTAAAAAAAAATAAAAACAGTACCAAAGCCTAGGCTGCTATTAAATCGAGTACTTTGGTTAGACAGTCCCCCTGTCTTGGGTCTCAATTTCCTGATCTATATAATTGATGTGCCTGGGCCACTTAATTCCTCTTGGTACTGTCTGCTTGTAAATACCCTGATACTTGAATTTCTAAAACGTAGCCAGCCCATCTGGAGGATCCCAAGAAGTCATGGAATCATCACTTGAACATCAAATATGCAGATCTTCCTCGACTTCTGGTGGGGTTATGTCCCAATAAACCCATCAGAAATTGAAAATACTGTGAGTTGAAAATGCATTTAAGGGGCTCACCTGGTGGCGCAGTGGTCAAGAACCTGCCTGCCAGTGCAGGGGACACGGGTTTGAGCCCTGGTCCGGGAAGATCCCACATGCCACGGGGCAACTAAGACCGTGCGCCACAACTACTGAGCCTGCGCTCTAGAGCCCGTGAACCACAGCTACTGAAGCCCACGCACATAGACCCCGCGCTCAATAACAAAGAGAAGCCACCATAATGAGAAGCCCGTGCAGTGCAACAAGGAGCAGCCCCTGCTCACCGGAACTAGAGAAAGCCCGCGCACAGCAACGAAGAGCCAACGCAGCCATAAATAAAGAAAGAAATAAATAATAAAAATAAACAAATCTATTTAATAAAAAAAAAAAAAGAAAATGCATTTAATACTCTTCACCTACCGAACATCACAGCTTAGCCTAGCCTCCCTTAAATGTGCTCAGAACACTTACGCTAGCCTACTGTTGGACAAAAGCATCTAACACAAAGCCTATTTTATAATAAAGTGTTGAATATCATGTAATTTATTGGCTACTGTATCAAAAGTGAAAAACAGAATGGTTGTATGGGTACAGATTGATCATATCAGTTGTTTACCCTAGTGACCAGGAGCTGCGGCCCCCGCCTCTGCCCAGCATCACAAGAGAATATTGCTAGCCTGGAAAACAGATCAGGATTCAGAATTCTAAGTTTCCACTGAATCAAGTATCACTTCTGCACCATCGGAGTGAAACATCGTTAAGTGCAACCATCGTAAGTCGGGACAGTCTGTAATCCAAATTCATACCTGAAGTCAGAAGTTCTCACCTGGCAGTGATTTTGCTCCCAGGGGACACTTGACAACTCTGGAGACTTTTTCGGTTACCACGGATGCAGTGCTAGGGGTGTCTAGGGGGCAGAGGCCAGGGATGCTACGTGCAACATATAGTATTGTATATCCCCCTAAACAAAGCATGAGCCGCTATGCTTTTGTGTACCGTCGAGGCTGAGAACCTTTGCCTTTGGGAGTTCAAGTTTGTCTTCACGGTCAAAACCCCAACCCCTGTGTCATGTTATCATCAATCTAATTCTCTAAGGTTCACACCTACTTGGTTCAGCTGAGAAGCTGCTAGAAGCTGTTTTTCATGATGCTTTTGAACTAGCTACATATTTTCTGGTTTTGCATTTTGACTTTCCCTTAATATATGAACCACTTTCTATACTGTGACACATGGTTACCAAAGCATTTCCCCCCCTTCCCTCTTGTGTTTCTTCACGCCACACCAGTTTGAAGTGGGGGCGACAGGGACATCTGTTTGGGCCTGAGCCTCTGGAGGAGGTCCTAAAAATGTCTTGAGAAGAACTGAGTTGGAGACCAAAGAGGCTGCTATGTGTGAAGGCCCTGGGCAGCCCTCTCAGCTCCAGAAAGATATGCTAAAAGAAGTGTTAAGCACTCCCATCTTGTGTTTATACTATTCCTATTTCGTAAAGCGAAAAAAAAAAAAAATTAAGAGGAGCTTACCAGCCTTTAGGAATTGGAGACTTTTTGTAATTTTTCAGAGCCAGTTGGCCAACCAGAGGGCTTTGGCATTTACGAGATGAACACAATGTACATGTGAAATGATGGTGTTTGAGGTACGAAACTACTTATTTCATTCAAGTCTTTCCCCTTTTCCCCAGTTGATGAACTGTTCACGCATGACTTATCTTGAGTTTGGTTTGACAAAGTCTGCGTGTTGCTGGAAAAGGAAGGAAGGAGAAAACTGATCAATAATACAGCAGGCTCAATCTACAAATGACCCATCTCCCCGCCTGTGATTTTTAGGAGGATCGTGTCTATAAAAAGAGTTGGTGATATGACGACTTTGGTTGAAATGCACTTTAGAGAGATTACATAAAGAGATTTTCTGTAACGGATAAATAGAAGTACCTTGAAATTTCAGTCTCGTGACTATTCAAGAAAAAAGATTTTCTAACAAGAAATATGTATGCTAAATCAAGCTCTCTATGGAGAGCTTGTTAGATAAATAAAATAACTGTAAAATTTTGAAGAACTCTAGAAGGAATATAGTTGCTATAAGCCATTTTGAAATCAAGACACACATGTGAGAATTAGTTTCATAGTTTTTAGGGTAATGTACAGTCTCTGCATGAGAAGGTACCTGAATGTAACTTCAGTTTGCTGTCCTGGAGGAAGAAAGGAGGGAGTTTGGCCAGAAGCATCAAATCCCCTAGATGCTGAGGTTGTTCTCGGTGACTGAACTGAGGGATGATTCTCACTTGTTCATTTCCTTGAAACAAATAACCAACCAAGATGTCTCTGCTCTCCTCCCTGACAAAACACAAAGACAACCATCCCAGTGAGCCTATCTCAGGAAGCACTGGCTCTTTATCAGTGGGTTTCTTTCTACACATGCTCTTAACCAACATTTTCTGATAAAACCCCAGTTTTGAAAGTGTCTTGTCCAACAACCCCATGATTTCTAAGTCAAATGTTTTATGTGACATCTGTCCTGGTCAGTTTACATAAGCAAATGACTTGTCCCAGACTCGTGACAATATTTGCTTAAGTATTTGGGAGGGCGTTCTCCAGAAGAAAGCTAATAGGAAATGGAATTTTTTCTTTTAAAAAGAAAGAAATAAAGTAGATGGATCATTGCAGCTTGGCCAGTGGGCAGGCAAGCGGCATCAGTTAAAGTGCTGCGTGTGTTAGCGGTGTTGTAGGAAGGTGCTTAAGGCATCAGAGACAGGCAATAGTTGGGAGGTATTGAAGTTGACCTTTACGATCAGATCGGCCTGGATTCAAGCTCCCACTTAGGCAAATACCACAACCTCCCAGAACTGCAGTTTCCTCATCTGCAGAATCTCATGAACCTCGTTAGGGTTACAGGGAAATGCACGCAAAGCCCTTATCATGCGCTCCAGGAACGGGGGCTACTGCTGTTGCTGCAGTTCTTTTTAATATCTCCGTAATCCTGCTACCTGTGATATCATGCGTTATGATTTCTAATAGTGTTTGTGACAGGAAGCAGAAAGCCCTTTCCTAAGTACATCCACGTGCTAATCCTGAAACCTGTGACTGTATTACTCTACCATGCAGAAAGGACTTTGCAGGTGTGATTGAGGCTTGGGGTTAGGGAGATTATCCTGGATTATCCCCGTGGGCCCAGTGTAATCACATGGGTCCTTACCAGCAGCGAATCTTTCCTAGGTGAGATGAGAGAGAGGTGTGATGATAGGGAAAGGGTCAAACATTCGAGCTTGATGGCTTTGAAGGTGGAGGAAGGCGGTCACGGTCACGAGCCACGGAATGCGGGTGGCCCCTAGAAGCAAGGAAAGGGGTTCTGTCTAGAGCCTCCAAGTGTTGACACCACAATTTTAGCCTAGAAAAAGCTGTGTTGGACCTGTAACCTACAGAACTGTAAGTTTTTCAGTTCATCTTGTTTTGAGCCACCAAGTCTGTGGAATTTGTTACAGCACCAATGACAAACTAATACTCAGAAACTAATCTTTTAGTAATACTACTTTTTTTTCTTATTTATTGCTAAAATGCCTAGAGTTCAATGGAAAAGATGACTTTTGTACTCTTCAGAGATGAAAGGGCCACCTAACCCTAGACACAATTTCCAAATATAATAAATATAATCCAGCATCCTTAAGAACTCCAGAAAGAGATAATTTTTATTGATTTGTTACATTATCATGTAAAATTACAAAATAACATCAGAAATGTAGAGAGACTAATATACCCATCACCTAAATCTGACAGTGTTAACTTTTAACCACATTTGTGCTTCTCTTTCCCTTTATTCCCTTTTAAAATTTTTGGTTAAAGTGTTTAAAAATAATTTACAGTCATCATCCCACTGTAACCCTAAATATTTCATTATGTATCTCTACAAGTGATATAACTGCAATATTATTATCAAAGCTAACGGAATTAATAATTATATTAAAATTATTAATAATAATTAATTCTCTTATATGATCTGCTACCCAGTTCATATTTACATTTTTCAAATGTCCCCAAAAGATGTTTTATAGCTGACGTGTTCAAACGACGATCTAGTCGAGAGCTGTGCATTGCATTAAGTCACTATGTCTCCTGATTCTTTTAGTCCAGAACATTGACCCACTGAATCCCACCCCACAGCTTTATTTCATTGCATTGACTGTTGAAGAAAGTCAGTCTTCTTGCAGATGGCCTCACAGTCAAGATTTGTCTAACTGAATTCTACTTGGTGATAATTTTTTAAGAAACAGTGCAAAGGAAAAATACTACACTGGAACTTCAGAATTTTTCTGACTCTATTATTTTTTATCCCTTCAACCATATACTCATTCATGAAAACGAATCAACCGACATTTACTCTGCCCCTTTTTTCCCAAACACTCACTCTGCCCATTTCCTGAGCGCTTACATTGAAGAGACTCACTCCCCAGCCCCTAAAATAAGTAAGTGAGTCTTAAAGGAAGGAATTATCGATGTTTCTCCTGATCCTTCCTTTGAAACATGAAGAGTCCCAGAATCGTGTTCCTTATCAAAGAATATCTAAGAAAGAAAATGTGTTGGGCAGCAAAGTTTGGAATATATATGATAGTGTTACTAATACCACCATTAGGACTACTGGCCTCATCATTATAGAGCTTCTATGAGGTGCCAGATACTTGACATATATTACTTTCAAACCTCAACATAAAACCTGCAGAATAGGTATCATTATTTACTTAATAATATTGCCATTTTATAGGTGATGCAACAGCCACTCCTAAGTCAAGTACTCAGCCTAACGCCTCCCAGCTAGTGGTGGCAGAGGTGGGATTCTAGCATAGGTGTTTCTGCTTCGGACGCTCCGAGTACCTTTCCCAAACCACGATTCTGCCGTTTCTTGGTTTGCTTAGTATTCAAATTGAGTATTCTGTTTTTGATGGCAAAATAATCAATTTTGTGGTTTGTACGTGGTACAGACAGGCCAGTGAAAGTTGTTTCAGGCCCTTCCTTCTTCGTTGATTTAAAGGTGGCCAACTGATCTGTTGGAAAAGACCAGAGATCCTGGGAGGGTCCATCAATTTCAAGACCCTAAAGCAAGGGATCAGCAAACTTTTTCTGTAAAGGACCAGGTAGCAACTTTTTTAGACATTGTGGGCCGTATGATTTCAAGCATGCTAAACTCATCTCTGCTGTGATTAGCATAAAAGCAGCAGGAGACAGTTTACAAATGCGTGAGAGTGGTTATGTTCCAATAAAGCTTTATTTACAAAAATGGGCAGGGGCTGGATTTAGCCCGAGGACTCTTGTTTGTCAAGTCCTGCCTTAAAGCAGAGGTAGCAAAAAAAAAAAAAAAAAAAAAAAAAAGCAGAGGTAGCAAAGTGGTTGAGCATAAGTCAAACTTGGCCAAAGATGTCTATGATCAGCTTGCGTCATGTTCAGCTTTTCAAAAAGTTAAATGTCAGCATTTAAAAATCAGGATATTGCATGCAATAAGCTGGATGATTCTGGCTCTGTTGAGAAAGTGCAAGTCCTTGTGTTTAGGCCCTCAGTCCCTTAGTGAGATGGAGTTGGGCAGCTGCTCCCTTGAAATGGTCATGGTCTGTCCAGCGTGCCACAGTCCTCAGTCTTCTCTGTTGTCTTCCCAATGCAGAGCGTTTGTTGTCCTTGATCTTCTTGAGGCTGGTCCTCTTTCTCGTTGCTCTCATCTGCCGGGTTTCTCTGGACACCTCCATTTTCAACCACCACTGCAACGGGAAAAGATAAAGAAAGGTGTTGATCGATGGTGAGAGGGTGTTTTCATAGCAGTCTTGGAAAGTAAAGGCAGAATGATAAAACCTGGCTGTAGTTTATGCTTGATTTTTTTAAAAAGTACAATGACTTGTCCATTATTGGACAGTAAAAGATAATTTACAACTAGCATAGCTTCCACTAGAAGACGCAAATGATTTAGCCATTTGACACCGAAATGATGGGAACAGGACTGGCTCCAGGCAGAAGTGTAGAGGGTGTCCGAGTGGGTTTGCATTGCCTCCGGCCAACCTCTTCCTCATGTTCCCTCCTTCCCTCTTTAATAGGTTAGTGTCCTTACTGCTTAATCGTCATCCACCCACCTTGGGTGTAACTGTTTTTCTTTAATGATCTTTCTCTAAATTTAAATGACACCATTAAAGAAAGATTTTTTACTGGAAGGGATCTAATAATATCATTCATACTAAGAGAGACAAGACTTAAATCATCTCCTGTTGCCTCCATCCAAGGATATTAACATTTTAATTCAGAGGAGAAACTTGAAATTTATTGGGTGTATAGTTGTGGAATTTGGGGATTGGACAGAGGTTAAAGACCCTTTGGCCAGGGTGATGGCGCCTTTCAAATATGTGAAACCCTACTGGTAGCCACCCATTCCTAAAGTTGGCCCGAAGTGTTACTTGAGCCAGAACCTGGACCTATATTGGACCAGTGTAGATGAATTACATTGCATCTGAACTTGGGTCTCTGTCAGGGTTTCCCTCGACCAGTGGGGATGGTAAAAGCTTTGGTTTTCTGATCTGTAGTGTGTGTGTGTGGGCGGGGTTTGGGTTAGATGTAGTATATGGATTGGGGGTACCTGGTGCCACTCACCTCCTATCATTTACCAGGTTTCCTTGCAGATCCCACCAGCTTTTTGTCAGAGACCTGAAGGCAGTCAATACCAATCCATCAGAGTCGGCAATTGTGGTGCAGCCAATATTACACTCCCGTGAGATAAACACAGAGGTCCCTGTCTGCTCTCACATTCCATGAGTTCAAGGACCATATGTGGGTCATGTTGAATATTCAGTAGGCAAAACACGTATTCAGTGAACATGTGTCTCCTCTCGGAGACTAGAGAAGTTTAAGCAGCGCTTTCCCCTGAACGCAGAGGAGGGATCTCTCGTCTCATGCAGGCTCTCACTAGAATGAAGCGGTCATGTCATTTAGATGGGGTTATGCTCACACGGTAGGCACCTTTAAGACAGGCTCTTTCTGACATCACAACCCAACACTCTTGAAAATTGGGCAGAAACAGCCCCAAAGAGCTGGTTTGTATTTGGGGTTCTTTTTAAGGCTAATGTGAATTGTTTGGGACAGCAGTTGCCGTGAGAGATAGCAGAAAGGCAAAATCTTTAGGTGTACTAAGTCTTTGGTGCTTAGAGCCCCATCAGCTGTGGATTTCAGGGTGAGTGAATTGAGGGGATGGGGGGGCGTGGTCAGTGATAGAGCCGAAGTCAGTGAGTCACAACTGAGCTGAAATCTGACACCCTGGAGCCTCCATTCTTGTGTTACTCGTCCAGATGTTTCTCCTCCGGGTCAGGGAATGGTTCTGCACAAACAGCCTTTTCAGATATCGGAAGCACTACTGGGTCCTCCTGAGAGCATTGTAAGCTAGACATTCCCAGCTCTGTTCAGATTTCTCATATAATGCATTTGTGATAATTGTTAGATAATGTCACGTATTTGCTCAAAACCCTGCAGAAGCTTCCGTGTCGCTCAGAGTGAAGCCAAAGGCTTTTCCAATAGCCCACGACGATGTGCTATGTGATCTGGCCGTCACCTGCCTTACCTTGGCTGCCCTGTTTATCTTTTTAAATGTTTATTTATTTTTTTATTTTTACTTTTTTTATTTTTACTTTTTATTTTTAAAATTAATTTATTGTTTTATTACTATTACTTTTTAAATTGAAATATAGTTGCTGTACAATATTATATAAGTTACAGGTGTGCAACGTTGTGATTCTCAATTTTTAAAGGTTATACTCCATTTATAGTTATTATAAAATATTTCCTGTATTCCCCATGTTGTACAATATATCCTTGTAGCTTATTTTACACCTAATAGTGGGTACCCTTATTCTCTTAACCCTATATTGCCCCTCCCCCCTTCCCTCTCCCCACTGGTAACCACGAAGTTGTGCTCTAGTTCTGTGAGTCTGGTTCTTTTCTGTTAGATTCACCAGTTTATTGTATTTTTCTTGTTCCTTCTGCTCCAGCTGTACTCGTCTCTTGGCTGTACCTCTAACACAGCAGGCCAGCCTCAGGGCCTTTGTACTTGCTGTTCCCTCTGCCTAGGACGTTCCTCCCCAGGTATTTTCATGGCTTGTTCCCTTGACTACTTCAGTGAGGCCTTCCTTGGCCACTGCAGCCAAATATATTATGTTCCCCTCCCAGTGTATTTTTTTCTCTTTATTACTTTGTATCATAATATAGATTTTTCCTTTGTCTTCTTCATTCTCTGGCTCTCCTACTACAATATAAGCTTCATTACTGCAGGGATTTTTTTTTTTTTGGATGACTCACTGCTCTATTTCTGGCAGCTGGAACAGTGACTGACACATAATAGGAGGCCAATAAATATTTTTAGAATGAATGAATGATTTAGAATCCCTTCAGTATCTTTCTCACGGATTTTTATTAACTTTTTTTTTAAGTTGCAAGCAACAGAAACCTAATTCATACCAGTTTTAGACACAAGTAGGAATTCATGGGCTTCTATAACCCAGCCGTGATAAAGGCCTTGATTTTTCTAGTAGTGTGGATGGGCATTCTCCGTGGAGTATGGAGTATGTTTGCCAGTAACTCTGAGCTCACACCCCTAGAGTTTTTATCCAGAGGGAAGGAAGAGCCCATATTCCAGCCAGAAAGCAGTGGCAGGGAGACGTCTATAGATGGCTCAGCCGGAACCACATGCACCCTTGGACCAGTCCCTTTGGCCAGTGAAACCTGAAATAAGATGATGAGCCCGTTGTGGGCCCTGGGCTTCCGCTTACAGGCTGGATGTGAGGACTGGTTAACAGAAGGCTGGAAGAAAGGAATGGCATACCTGTGATAACGGGAATTGTGAGCTGGGCTCCCATTGGTGTTGGCCAGCGTCACTCTCTTCATAACTTGCTCTAACTTGTGTACCTCCCTCCTAAAACAACTCAACATAGCCTTACGGAGATGGGCTAAAGGGTGCATTCTCTGTGTGCATGGTCTCCAAAGCGTGGTGTACACACCCTACAGGATATACAGTATAAACCATTGAGGTGTAGAAAGAAAATATTAGAACTTACTCATATTTAATCTCTGTAAAATATTCATTTTTATGTATGGTTCATAATGTCAAATCAGCAGAGTTGTACGTATACTTGTACATTAGTAAAGTAGTTCAAGTTCATATATATGTATATACACATATATAATTTATAAATAAGTAAAAACTCCACACATTTGGACAGGCTCAAAATATTTTAGTGTTGGGTGAACGTAATCACAAAACTGTGGCCACTGTTCAATATGATACAATTTTAAAAAATGGAGCCTGAGATCACAATATCTCCTTAAAGGCTGCAGTTAACTACTTTAAAAGCTTCATCTTAAAAAATTAGGTAATTTTATCTCCAAATATTTTTTAAGTGTTGCCAAATCCCTGCAGTAATATGTTGTCCAGACACCTGACGACAGATGTGGGGAACATGAGTTGATTGCTTCCTTTAGATTCTCAGGGATAACACTTGCATTTTTCTCCAAGTGTGAATGACAACATCAGAAACAAAGTCTTTCCGGATTAAACAGCGTATCTCTGATACTTGAAGAAATGTTTGTAAAGAAGGCAAATATAATAACGTAGTAAAAGAAAAATTGTGGGTGAGAAGAAGAACTGATTAAAAAGAAGAAAGGACAACTAATGAAGGCCCAAAGCAGAAAGCCAGAAATTATTTCAGACGGACAGCAAATGTGGTTAGAGAATGAACCCATGTTCAAGTCAGGAATATCTTCTGAATTATTGAAATCCGGATGACTCTCATATTCTATTAAAGAGGGAAAATGGTATTAGAATAAATATTAAAAGGAGTCAAGATCTCGGAGGCATTAATCTTGCCTGAATATTATTAGCATCCTTCAAAATGTACATATCCGTCCATCCTTTTCCACAAACTGTTTTATTAACCCCCCACCCTACCTGTACTTTGTGCAGAGTAAACACCAATATGTATTCTTAACAAACCGGTAATAAAAAATACACACACACACACACACACACACACACACACTCATGACTGAAGCTGTTTCTATAGCACAGCAGGACCATGGAGTGAAAAGTCAAAGTTAAGCTGATATTTTATTAAGTTTATTCTAATTTTATTTCAACCAATGTGATTTCAGCCCTTCTAAGTGCCAGGCCAACATTTGGCATTGGAAATAGGCGAGACCTAGTTCTTGCCTTCAAACAGCTGACTGTGGGAAACAGGCTGGAACATAACAGTGCGACAAGATGCTGAATTTTCCCCCAGAAAAAAAATAGAAAAAGAGCCAGGGGACTAGGGGGAGGGGCTGGGGGCAGTGAAAAAACTCTGCCTGGGAGCATCAGGGAAGATGCCAGTTGAATAAGAGGATGTAAAAGATGTTTTCGAATGAAAAAGGAAAGCTAAGAGGAGGGAACAGCAGGAGAAAAGGCAGGGAAGTGAGGAAGGGCAAGTCTAACTGAAGGAGATGTGAAGAGGTCACCGTAGGAGGAAAATGGGGGCAGAGTTTGGACTGTATCGTGGAGATGATGGCAAATCGTTAGAGGATTTTATTTTTTTAAGTAAAAGATTGACGTGCGCAGATCTAGTGACAATTCAGTGGACAAACTGAAATTGGGAGCAGGGAAACCATTTAGGAAGCTGCAAAAATAATCCAGACCACGTCTCTGAAAGTATAGAACTGCGGAAGTCATAGTGGATTTAGCAAGGAGAGAACCTCAAAAGACATTTCTGATTTTAAAATCAACAGAACTTGATGCTTCTATGCTGAGATGGTAGGAAAGAACAGGGACTCAAAGTTGGCCATCAATTTGCATTATATAAATCATTACAGAAGGGAGGGATGGAGGAATGGGCTGTCTGTTGCTTTTGTTTTCCTTTGACAGTAGGCATAGCTGTTAAGAACGTGATGGGTTTGGTTTATTTTTTTTCTAATTATCATTTCAATAGTCATAAACCATACATTTGACTTCTGGGGGGTTATATCATTCCATGAGTTTTAACACATGTATACATTCCTGTAACCACCTTCACCACAATCAGGATACAGACAGTTCCACCACCCCCAACAATCTCCTGTATTTTCTCTCTGTAGTCAAACGTTCCCCCTGACTCCTAACCCTTGGTAACTAGTGACCTGTTCACCATCCCTGTGATTTTGCCTTTTCCAAAATGTCACGTAAAATAACCATATGTTATGTAACCTTTTGAGGTTGGCTTCTTTCAGCATAATGCCTTTAAGGTTCACCCCAATCACGTGCATCAAGAGTTTGTTTTTATTGTGGTGCAGTAGGGTATGGGATGGATGTACCACAGGTAGTTTGGCCGTTCACTTTTGAAGGACATTTGAATTGTTTTCACTTCTGGGGAATTGTGAATAGAGCTGTCATACATATTTATTTTTCCTCTCAGCTGAGATGTAGTTTTTCTCATTATTTTAAAAAGTTGAGGGCTTCCCTGGTGGCGCAGTGGTTGAGAGTCCGCCTGCAGATGCGGAGGACGCGGGTTCGTGCCCCGGTCCGGGAAGATCCCACATGCCGCGGAGCGGCTGGGCCCCTGAGCCATGGCCGCTGAGCCTGCGCGTCCGGAGCCTGTGCTCCGCAACGGGAGAGGCCACAACAGTGAGAGGCCCGCGTACCGCAAAAAAAAAAAAAAAAAAAAAAAAGTTGAGGTAAAATATGCATATAATAAAATTTTACCATTTTTAATAAAGTAAAATTTCACTAAGTGTACAGTTCAGTGACATTAAGTTATAAACATTTTTGCACAGGTCTTTATGTGAACATAAGTTTTCATTTATCTAGGGTAAATAAACAGGAGTGAAATCACTGGGTCATTTGAGTAAGTGTATCTTCAAATTTATAAGAAACTGCTGAAATGTTTTCCACAGTGACTGTACCATTTTGCGTTCCCACCATCAATGCATGAGAGTTCCAGTTGCTCCATGTTCTTGCCAGCAGTTGGTACTGACAGTTTTTTCCCCATTCTAACAGGTGTGTAGTGATATCTCATTCTGGTTTTAATTTGCATTTCTCTAATTGCCAGTGATGTTGGGCATCTATTCATGGTCTTACTTTTGCCATCCAAACATCTTCTTTGTGAAGTATCTGTTCAAACTTTTTGCTCACTTTAAGATTGCATTTTAAAATTTAAAATTCGTGTTCCTTCTGTTGATTTTTCAGAGACGTTATATATTTTGTCTACTCGTCTTTCATTGGCTATATGGTTTCCAAATATTTTTTCCCAGGTAGTAGCTTTACTTTTCATGTATCTTGCGTAGCAGAAGTTTTAAATTTTGATCAAGGACGATTTCTCAATTTTTCTTATATGGCTTGGGTTTTTGGTGTCATAGCTAAGAATGCTACCTAACACAAGGCCTCAAAGATTCTCTCCTCTGTTTTTCTAAATTTATAATTTTACATTTAGACTCATGATCCACTTAGAATTAATTTTTGTATAAGGTGTGAGGTTTGAGTTTTTTTTTTCTTTTTCCACATACATACATCTGTTTCTTCCAACATCAGTTGTTGAAAAGACTATCTTTTCTCCAGTGAATTACCTTTGTACCTTTTCAAAAATGAATTGGAAAAACATGAACTGACTATGTCTATTTCTGGATTATATTCTCTTCTACTGATCAGTGTCTGTATCCCCCTGCCAATACAAAACTGTCTCAAATGTTGTAGTATTGTAATAAGTCTTGAAATTAGTAGTGAGTCTTCCAACTTTATTCTATTTTTCAAAATTGCTTTTGCTATTTAAGTCTTTTGCCTTTTTATATAAATTTTAGAATCACCTGTCTGTAAAAAAAAATCCTGCTGGGATTTTGATTGGAATTGTATTACATTTATAGATCAATTTGTGGAGAATTGACATATTGACAATATTTAGTATTCCAATTCATCAACATGGTATGTCTCTTTACTTACAGTTTCTATGATTTCTTTGATCAGAATTTTGGGGTTATCACATATATATGCTATACATGTTTTACTAGATTTACAACTGAGTATTTTTGAGTAATTGTAAAATGGGATTAAAATTTTTGGATTCCAATTGTTCATTAATAGTTTATAGAAATACAATTGATTTTTGTACATTGACCTTGAATCCTATGATCATACCAAACTCACTTATTCTAAGAGGGTTTTTGTTGTTAATTTCTTGGGATTTTCTTTGATCATATCATCTGTGAATATGCACAGCTTTATTTCTTACCTTCTGATCTGGAGGTCTTTTATTTCTACTTCTTGCTTTATTTCAGTATTTAGCACTTCTAGTATGGTGTTGAACAGGAGTGGTAAAACATCTTCACCTTGTTCCCATTCTTAGGGGGAAAATATTCAGTCTGTTACCAGACTAAATATATCCTTTATCAGGTTGATGAAGTTCCATTCTATTACTAATTTGTTGTCGTTGTTGTTTTATCATGAATAAATACTGAATTCTATCAAATATTCCTGCATCAATTATATAATCATGTAGGTTTCTTCTGTAGACCTTTGTTATGCTAAATTACATTGATTGTTGTTTGACTCTTAAACAGGCTTATATTCTTGGGATAAACCCATTTGGTTGCAATATAGAATTCTTATTATGCATTGCTGAATTTGATTTGTGAATATTTTGTTGAGAATTTTGCAGCTATATTCCTGAGAGATATTGGTCTGTAATTTTCTTATGTGTACTGTCTTTTTTTGGTTTTGGTATTAGAGTAATGATGGACTCATATAACCAGTTGGGAAGTATTTTTGGAAAAGATGCTCTTCTGTTTTTTGGAAAAGATTGTTTAGAATTAGTTTCATTTCATCTGTAAATGTTTGGTAGAATTTGTTATTGAAACAATCTGACTGGAAGAGATTTTTGTCTGTTTGCTTGTTTGTTTTTTTTCAGGGAAGAGAGATTTTTAATCATGAATTCAATTTCTAAAAGTAAATAAGATTACTCAGTTTATTTCTACCTTCTTGGGTAAATTTTGATAGTTTGTTGCTTTTAAGAAATTGGTCCACTACTTCTAAGTTTTTGAATTTATGTGCATACAGTCGTTCATAATTTTCCTTATTATCATTTAAATAGCTGTGGGGTCTGTAGTGACATCTCTTCCATTCTTGATGTTGGTAATTTGTGTCTTTTTTTCTGATTTTTTTTTTTTTTAAATCAGTCTGGCCAGTGGTTTATCAATTTTACTGATCTTTTCAAAGAACGTGCTTTTTGTTTCATCGATTTTTTTCTATTACTTTTGTTTTTATTAATTATTGCATTTATTTCTTCTGCTTGATTTGGGATTATTTGCTCTTATTTTTGTTGTTTCTTAAATTGGAGGCTTCAATTATTGATTTGAGGCCTTTCTTTCCAAAAAGCATTTCATGCTGTAAATTTCCATCTAAAGCACTGCTTTAGCTGTATCCTACACGTTGTGATGTGCTGCACTTTATTTTTATTCGATTCAAAATATTTTCTAATTGCCCTTGGGACACAGTTACAATAACTTTTAATGTCTTTGCCTGATGATCCCAACATTATCAGTTGTTGTATCAGTTCTGGGTTGGTTTTGATTGACTTTTCTCCTCATTATGGATCATATTTTCCTACTTCTTTACATACCTGGTAATTTCTGATAGGATACCAGACATTTTGAATTTTATTTTTTTGTTTTCTCGCGGTATGCGGGCCTCTCACTGTTGTGGCCTCTCCCGCTGCGGAGCCCAGGCTCCAGACACGCAGGCTCAGCGGCCATGGCTCACGGGCGCAGCCGCTCCGCGGCATGTGGGATCTTCCCGGACCGGGGCACGAACCGGTGTCCCCCGCATCGGCAGGCGGACTCTCAACCACTACGCCACCAGGGAAACCCGACATTTTGAATTTTACCTTGTTGGGTGCTGGATATTTTTGTATTCCTATAAACATTCTTGCACTTTGTTCTGAAACAGGTATAACTTAATTGGAAACAGTTTATCCTTTATGGGTCTTACGTTTAATCTTTGTTGGGTGGGAACAGATCAGCATTTAGTTAGGGCTACTTGTTCCCCCATTCTTGAGGAAAGACTCTTCTGAGTAGTCCACTTGATGCCCTGTGAATTATGAGGTTTTCCACTCTGGCTAACAGGAATCCCCCATTATTTCTGCTGGATTGTGAGCTCTAGGAATTGTTCCTTCTAATCCTTTTGAGTGGTTCTCTCCCCCAGGTTTTGGGTAATTTCTTCATATGCCTGTAAGATCAGTTCTCAGCTGAATAATCCTTCTCTAGAGTATGCTCTCCACGTAGCTCTCTCCTCTAGTACCTTAACTACCTTCACCTTCCTGGACTTCCACCTCTGTGCCCTCAACTCAGGGAGTCTGCCAGGCTCTGCCTCAGTTCCCCCTTCCTCCATCAGTGGCCTGGTATAGTTCTGCAGAGATTAAGCTGGGGTGATCATAGGGCTTATCATTATTCTCTGGGTGATGATAACATACAGGTTATTGCCCTGTAGGTGTTTGAAGAAGTGTTGGAAGAGGTCATTTGTGTACAGGAGAACAAGGATCTGCTAGGTTAGCTCACCAGTAGGGGATCTGCAGCTTCAGAGCATGATGACAGCACATGAGTGGATGAAAACTGTGCATCACATTCCAAGAACCTCAGTGAAACCGGGAGGGTAATATCATCATTGTCATCATCTTTACCACTACTACCTTATAGAGCTCTTTCTCTGAGATGCAGATGAGAGCTTCCTATGCGTTATTGCATTTAAGCCTGGTGGTGGCCATGAAGAAGCTTCTCTCAGATCCCCAGCCTAGGGAAGCGTAATTGAATAACCGTCTCACCTCCTGCCCTCTGGTCCACTGTACGTGCTGCGCTTCCCACAGACTTTTCCCAACCAGTGACCCAGTGCAGCAGGAACACTGATACAGGCCCGTTGCTATGAGACACAAATGACTTTGGCTCCAGGGCTTTTCATTGACATTGCTGAAACTTCCTTAGAACTGTACCATCATCTAAGACTTTCCCTACTCCAGGTCCCTTCTTTCCCTTTTGCCCCCCACAGTGTCAGTCAGACCTGCCTTCTAGTCTGACAGCTCTTTTGGTCTCCTTTAGCCCCTCAGTTTCCCTCACACGTCGTTTCCCCAGTCAGTCACTGGTACCATCTTGGCCTCTGCTTCTCAGGGGATCCGAACTAGCACATTCCTTAAATAACTCTAGGAGGCAAGGATACTCTTGGTTATAGACTAAATTGTGTGCCCCTAAAATTCCTATACTGAAGTCCTAATCCCCAATTTGACTGTATTTGAAGATATGGCCCTTTCAGGAGGTAATTAAGGTAAAATGAGGTCATAAGGGTGGGGCCCTAGTCTTATAGGGCTGGTGTCCTTATACGAAGAGGAAGAGAAAGCAGAGATCCTCCTCTCACCGCATGTAGAGGAAAGACCATGTGAGGATACAGTGGGAAGGTGGCCATCTGCAAGTCAGAAAGAGAGTGTCACCAGAAACCACCCCTGCTGGCACCTTGATCTTGGACTTCTGGCCTCCAAAACTGTGAGAAAACAAATGTCTTTTGTTTCAGCCACCCAGTATGTGGTATTACCCTAAGCAGCCTAATGTACTATCGTTGCATCCAGTCTACAGATGTGGAAACTAAAGATTGGGGAGGGAGGAAGTAACCTCCCTGAGGTCACACAAGTCATCATTGGCTGACCCAGTATTAGATCCCAGGGCAGTGTGACTATGAATGCAGCCTGTCATAACCAAGCTGTCCTGTCACTCCCTGGGCCTGGGAGGATGGGAGATGGCTTCCTTGTGGGTGGAGACTCCAAGCAAGGATGAATTATTGAGGAAGGCTTGGGAAGAGGTGGAAGGGAATTTGGAGACTTCTAACTCTGGCTGTGAAAGACATGGGACTTGAGGGAGGAGCAGCCTTTACTTACAAGTGAATCCATTTCTCTAGGTTAAGATGGGAGGAGCATTTGGAGGGAAAGGAAGGAGTATGGATACCCAGGTGATTTTTCTTCCTTAGCTCTTCCTCATGGGAGAGTCATAGTCTTTGAATGGAAAAAAAAAATATTTTGCAATTAAGAACATTTCCAGACCGGGAGGTTGAGGTTAGCAGATGTAAGCTATTATATACGGAATGGATAAACATCAAGGTCCTACTGTATAGCACAGAGAAGTATATTCAGTATCCTTTGATAAACCATAATGGAAAAGAATATTAAAAAAAATACGAATATGTATAACTGAATCACATTGCTGTATAGCAGAAATTAATGCAACACTGTAAATCAATTAGACTTCAATTTTAAAAAAAAGAAAAAAATGAACATTCCTAGAGATAAGAATTTGGTTCTTTCCACGTACACCATTAGCAGTCAACATGTGAGGCCAAGGACAGCCCGACGGAAGTCAGTTACCACGTGTGGCTGCGCACATCAAATTGTAGCAAGGAGCTCGCGAAGGACAGGGGAGTGTGAGCCCACAGAGGGAAGTGTGGGAAAAACCCTCGTAGGGAAATTCTACAACTGCTTAGTGAGAGAGCCGGTGTTGAGGAAATTCCAGCTGTTGGTGACTAGACATAATATCTGAGCAATTACTGACTTTGACTTTTCATCACAATGTTTTGGTGCTTGTAGACAAAGCTAAGATGTGGCGATTGTAAATAATGTAGTATATGTTGTCATTTCTTGCCGAGTTGCCTTAAGCTCAACGTTAGCAAAATTCACCTGAAGTAGAGTTTTCAGTACTTATTTGCTTTTGTGTTACAGAGATGGATTATTTTGCTTGTAAGATGATTTGATTTAAAAAATTAGCTTGTTTCATGGGAAAAAATTATGTGTTAGATATTGTTTTATGTCCATATGTCTCAGAATCTTTTAGGCAGATAGGAATGTGATCCTTCAGCATCAGTTTTCCACTCCTGTAATAAAAACTACACCAGTTCATCCATCAGTGATAGAGGTAGTTTAGGAAGAAATTACATTCCTTTGACTAAAGGAGTCCAAATGTTGTTTTATTTAAATATCTAACTTCCTGGAAAACTTGATGTGGGTGGTGTGCGTGTGTGTGCGCGCGCACGTATGTTGCTGTTGTTAGTAAACAGGAAGGCTTTGAAACAACACACTTCAAGGATTTAAATCCAGGTTTTCTTGTACTTTCTTTCTGAGTGGGTTTTATTTTGTTAATTTTTTCCCTCTTCTTTAAAGAGTCCTAAATTAATTACCCCACTGTTTTTTTTATAACGGTATTCTGAAGTGGTACCCCACAGAAATAATGTTATGACAATGGAATTTCAGTTTTTTGGTTGATCGCTTGGAGAGAGGTTTTATTTGGACAGTAATGCAGGACATTGGCTTTTTTTTTTTTTTTTTTAACACAGAGTATAGCTTTTCTTTCTTTCCTTTTTTTTTTTTTAAAGAAATTACTTGTGGGAAAATAGTTCAGAGTATCTTCTTAATGATTTAACTCTTGAATTTTTGTTTATTTCCCACCCCATCCTTCAACTCTTTGTAACTAAAAACGAGCTTCAATTCCTCATCTTGGTTACAGTGGTTTAGATGTTTGTTGGTATATGACTTTGTTTAGTAAAGTTTGTGTGATTCCTCTTCTTTATTTTTCCCCCAGTGATCTCAGTTTGCTAAACATTGCATACTTTTAAAAAAATGTAGTAGATTACTATTTGGCCTCTCTAAAGTGTGTAGTCATTGCTGTTTTTTACTTCAGTCCCTCAGAGTATTTTATGAAATCAGTCCAACCCCCAAAGTTGTTTATTCTTGGCTTTGACTCTGGGTGGAGGTGTGCTGTGATTCTCATGAACTTTGATGTTTTCTGTCTTATGTAGGCTAGGACCTGAGAGTTTTCAGCAGTTTCCCTGCAACCAGGGAAAACTGTGTATTCAATGAGGCCCTTGCCATAGGCTACTTAGTCCTCAGTTCTCTTTGATGTACACAGCTCTGCAAATGGGTCTTGGCCAAGAATTAAGGCTGTTCATGGCAAGGGAGGGGTAGAAAACATAGGAACATAGGTGACTGACTCTAGGGAAGATCTTAAATAATATCATCTAGTCCCAAGATATCAAATATGTGGCATGAATACCACTACTCTTCCCTCCCACTTCCATAACAGACATCAATAATCGATCATGGCTCTCTTTCTGTTGAGTCATCCATGGCCACGTGGTCTTTCAACATGGTATCCCAGGACTTCTGCTAAAATGCCAGTGGAGTTGGCATATGAGATGGAATCTCTATCAGCAGATCATAATATACCTTTATAAACACCTGGCAACACGGGGAAGTTCCAAGCAAGGCTGAAGAGCATTGGAGTTTAAGGACAAAGGCTCGAGAGTGAAATGATGTGAGCCAGAGCCCTTGCTGGCTGTGTGATTTGGGGCAAAGTTCTTCATCCTCATGAGCCTGTTGCCTTGCCAATAGTGTGGATGATAATAGAGGCTACATCATAGAGCTTTTGGTAAGGTTGAACCAAAATAGTTCCCATGAAGCATTTAGCACTGGGTTGGCAGCAGTGCTCAATAAATGTGAACTGTCATCACCATTACCATTCTTAGGGACTGTGACTTGTTTATGACTACAAAGCTAGTTAGGACTAGGCAGGGTTTCTCAACTTCAGCATTACTGATACTTAAATGGCCAGATACTTATTTGTTATAGCGGCTATCCTGTGCATTGCAGGATAATGTTCAGCATCCCTGACCTTTACCCACTAGATGCCAGTAACCCCGCCCCCCCAAATTGTGACAAATGTCTCTAGACATTGACAGATGTCCCTTGGGGGCAAAATTGTCCTGGTTAAGAACCACTGGACTAGACGTAAGTTCACCTGTAGACTTTGTGTGTGTGTGTGTATGTGTTTATATTTTGTCCAGCTTTATTGACATGATTGACATACAACATTGTGTAAGTTTAAGGTATACAATGTGGTTATTTTATGTATGCATGTATTGCAAAATGATTACCATATAAAGATTAGCTAACGCATTTATCACTTCACATAGTTACAATTTGTGTGTGTGTGTGGTGACATCTTTCAAAATCTACTCTCCTCGCTACTTTAAAATATACAATACTGTATTGTTAACTGTAGTCACCCTGCTGTGTATTACCTCCCTAGAACTTACTCATCTTATAACTGGAAGTTTGTATACTTTGACCACCTTCACCCATTTCTCCCACCCCTGGAAACCACCCATCTGTTCTCTGTTTCTATGAGTTTGGTTTTCTTTTCGATCCCACATATAAGTGAGATGATAGTGTTTATCTTTCTTTGTTTGACTTCGTTCACTTAGCATAATGCCCTCAAGATTCATCCATGTTGTCACTAATAGCAGGATTTCTTTCCTTTTTTAGGTTGAATAATATTCCACTGTGTGTGTCTGCCTGTGTGTCTGTGTGTGTGTATACTGTATTTTCTTTACTCATTCCTCTGTTGATGGACACTAAAGTTGTTTCTATGTCTTGGCTATTGTAAATAATGCTGCAATGAACATATGGGTGCAGATATCTCTCAGAGATAGTGATTCTGTTTCTTTTGGATGTATACCCAGAAGTGGAATTGCTAGATTTTATAGGAGTTCTTTTAATTTTTTGAGGAAACTCCATACTGTTTTCCATAGGGGCTATAGTTGTTGTTTTTTTTTTTTGATGTTAATATATTTGTGCCTGAATCCGTTGTCAGCGGTGCTAATTCTGTTGGTTTTGACACTAAGCTCGAGGGACTCTTTTTTTTTAATTTTTACCAGTGGCTTTGACATCTCTGGCTTTGTATCAGGCTACAACTTTTTCTATTTATCAACCTGGGCGCAGTTTTGAATAACAGATTAATTAGCTCCAAGTTTTAATTATGTTTTTTGCAATAGAATTTAAAGTAGTGTCAAGGAAAATGTTGACAAGATACTCTTCAGTGATAACAGCTATATTCTAAATTATATAATGATAATAGTATGGGTATAATTAATTTGAGTACCTACTACGTGTTAGATGCTAGGCTATGAACTTAATGTTCCTCCTGTCATTTGATTGTTACGATGCACAAGGCAAGCATTATTATTGCCATTTTACAGATGATGGAACAGAGGCACAGACTACCTTACTCAAGGTCCCAAAGCTCCTAGGTGGCAGAATACGTCACCCATGCTAGGCTTTTTGTCTACAGTACACACAAAGACACACATGCTAGAGAAAGATCTGGAAGGATATATACCCAGGTGTTTACCTTGATTATTTATAGATGATAGGATTATGGGTGTTTGTTACTTTATACTTCATGTTTTCCAAATTTTCTGCTTTGAGCATTCATTATTTCTTTTAATAAGAAGAAAACAAAGTTATAATTATGCAGTCCTGTGACTTCTATAAAACAAGCGATTATGTTTACAGCAGTTTAGCTCCTATTTATTTGATCCTGGTTATGACTGATTGAAGAGCAGCAGGAATTACATTTGAATTTTTCATGTTGGATACCAGAATAGCAACATACAGCCCCTTAATATAACACATAGCTGTTTAGAAATGGAGGCTTTACATATTTGTAAGCTGCTCTTCCCGTTTCAGGTTGTTCTGTAAGTAATCATATGGAATTTAAAATAAACATATTACATGTTATAGATCCAAAAGAATGTTGTCCTTCAAGATTTCCAACCCTAGGAAATTACATGCTGGTTCAAAGATGCTACCAGTGAAACCTCTTCGCTTGAATTTCACTTTTGATTATCGCCTTTAAAGCTACTTTCTGAACCAGACAAGAAAACCAGGCTTCATTATTTCAGCAAAAAGCCAGGAATTACCTGCTTGATTGCCCCCCAAGGCATGGTCTGAATTTCTGTTAGGTCATTTTCAAAAATCAAACACAGCCACATGGATAAAATTTACCGTAAGAGGCAATGTTTTAACCAATGTCTTGTTTTCTCATGGAAATTCCAAAAAGGGAAATCCAAATGGGGTTTGATGAACGGAATCATTGTTGGAATAAGTGCAGATCCTCACGGTGACTACTTTCACGTGCGCTGCATTCATCTGAAGCATAAATTCAGGTGTGTGTGTTCATTTGCATGATTTTATAGTTCTCCATCATGGGTTTCAGTCCTGAATAGGATACTTGCCTGGCTTTATTCGCGATGGCATACGTTTCCAATTTTAAATAACTTTGAAAGATTCCCGTGTGTCTGCTCTTACAATTGAGAGGTCTTGGTGATTCTGGGATCTGGGGGAAACTAAGTCTAAAAGAACACATGTAAACATGTATGTCGAGCTAGGAGACCTAAAGGTCACCAGAGGCCCTGGGTTTTACTTTGTCTGTTAGGTCTGACATGTAGGATTGGGCACTGGTGGAATCCCAGGTGGGTGGAGATCCCAAGGGTGGGTGGCTCCCCCTCAAGGGACTCCCTCCCAGCTCTCTCCGGGGCGTCTGTGAGCTCTGGGTCAGCACACCTACATTCTTGTCTTTGGAGTTCCTGTAAAGGGAAAATTCATTTCTATCTGAATCTCTCATTTCTGAGTTGGGTGTCATTATCTCTATTTTACAGTGGAGGAAGGAAAGGCCTAAAGAGCTGGGGTCTTCCGATGACAGGGTGATCTTGTCACTTGATCATTGATTCGTTTGGTCATTCATTCATTCAAATATTTAAGTGCCCACTCGATGCCACTGAGGAATTTGTAGTGCGCAAAACAGATCTCTGTCTTCATGGAGCTTATTTCTAAGGAGGGAGACAGATAGTACGTGAGTAAATAAATCAAGAAACAAGTCAGAATTGTACATAATAATTTTGGGAGAAGGGAGAGGGTTCTCTCTGGAAGAGGTCAGGGGAGGTTTCACTGAGGAGGTGACATTTCAACTGAGACCCAAAGGCTAGAAAGATCTAGCCGTGCAAAGAGCTTGAGGAAGGAGATCATGCCAGGCAGGTTGAAGGCTCCAGCTCCTACCGCATCATAAAAGGCGTGGAATAATTGACCCATCAATACATAAAATGGGCATAAAGTAATACTATCCTAAATAAAGCAATCCTGACATAGGTGAATTTCAGAGGACATGAGACAGGATGGAGATCTCAACTATATTTTCTTTCGTGATAAACCAGAGAAGTTAGTTTTAACATGGACACTTCCCTAAGAGCTGTTTTAATTTTTAAAAATATATCATTGTGCTCCTCATGAGATAGAACTGTGCGAGAAGCCAGGGTCTTCCACTTTAAGATTCTCTTTGCCCTAGAAAAATCTGGCTTTATTGGATACTGGAGCAGAGCATTTTTGAGAGAGTGTGTGTGTGTGTGTGTGTGTGTGTGTGTGTGTGTTTGCTCTGCTCACATGATTTCTTTTCCCCAGAAGGAGACCAAACTGTTTATAGGGAGCAGAGTAACAAACAAACAACTGGGTAATATACTTCCAAACATTCAGAGACACGTGACCTTTCAGCCAGCACAGAGATCCAGTGGGCACACAGGCCAGCCATGCTTGATTCTTACGGAGCACACACGTTTCTGCTTCCTTGGGGATGACAATATAAATTGTACAGACCATTATCATCTCTTCTCCAGAACTCTAACTTCTGAATACTGACCCAGAAAATGCACAGTGTGTTCCCCTGGAGCGTAAGATTCATGCTTCCCCGGCACCTGCTGGAGGGATGAAAGATCTCATTGGCCTCTTCTACCTTCTGCTGTTCTGTGTCCTAAGACAAGCATCCAGAGGAGGCTATTTTCTGTTGCCTGGAGGAGAGACTGGCTGTGCTGTGCCAATTGGAGTCTTGTAGGTACGCCAGAATCACAATCTTCCCTCCGCCATTTCTCCCCCGGGCCCCGAACTCTTTCCAGTGGAATGCTACAGCTTACTTGGAACTAACGGATGAGTTCTCACTCTCTCATTCTCTCTCTCTCTCTTTCTCTCTCTCCCCACCCCAAAACAAAAATGTTGGTGTCATTTGGTTTTTTGACTCTTTTTAGGACATGTATCCTTCTTCTAAGCTAAGCTGGGACCCCAGATACATATATAGAGTGGCCCGATCTTTCCACTGTTGGTAAATCAACCTTCAGGTTCCTTTGTGGTAGGTTCTTAATGACCATCTTACCATTATTATTCGTTGATTTCCTATTCTTACCCCCTGCTTCAAAACCTACAGTTTTATTTGGCGTTTTCTTATGGTTTAAATAATAACTCTAACAGAAGACATCCTCTTTGCTGACTTGGTCAGTTTATATTGGTAGCTACCACTTATAGTTTCTTCTAAAAAAATGTTCAATTGAAAAATTACACATCATTCATGGAGAAAGTCACTGGAATGTAAGCTCCACGAGGGCAAGGATTTTCAGCGTTTGTTTACTCCTCTTCCCCAGTGTCTCATGTAGTGCCTGGTACACAGTATAGCAAGCAGTGAATATCTGTTGTGTGACTGAATGAAATTGACATCAGGCTTATGTGTGTGAGGGAGGGGCCCTGGCAGATGCCCACTTCTGCTTCTCATTAGAAGGTTCCTCCAAAGTCAGAATGAATCCTTAGAGCCACGTTAGATGTAAAACTATCAGGATGCCAAGGTTAGCCAAAGTCTGGGAAATGAATACTTGTTTTTCCAAACTGTTCAATGAATCTAGTAATCATTCAGACATATTGACCATTAAAACCACAAGCTGGGCTACATGAGTTCAGGAGCCTTGGAGACAGTGGATGAATTAGTACTGGGAAGGAAGACTTAGTGACAGGCACTGGCCCCTCCACATAATAAAATGGTTCATTCCGTAGCTTCCTACACACGAGATGCAAATGCCCCTGGACTTCCCAGAAGGTGAATTTTAATTAGAACATCCAGATGAAGCTTCTGCCTAATTTAAATCCCATGCACCATCTTATGAGACGCGGTAACCTGGAGTTCTGATTCTATTTGTTGTCGCTTCCTTTACTACGTTTTGTTTATAGACTGAGAGCTAGGAGGCTGACCACACATCTGATATTGTTTATGGAGTCGTGGACTCTATTAATGAAAGTCCGCTTAATCACGATGGGACGAGGTTTGCTGCCAACAGCTTTGTCAGAAACTAGAAGGAGGTCGGTGGTGACTTAGCATGGCCGTGAAGCCTACCTGGAGCTCTCTTTGAGTTACAAACAGCCTCCTCTTGAGCCCCCTCTGTTTTGAAAAGAAAATGATTTGGTTACTCAGTTACCCAGAGAAAGAAGACTGATGTCTGCTTTTCCTTGTGGGGGAAGTTCTCAGATAAATAGCGGTGGCAAGGAGAGGAATGTTGGTGACCCAGAGGGAGTCCTGCCTTCTGCCCTGAGGGTACCTGGAGTAGCGATTCTCATCCCAGGGCGGGCAGTTTTGCCTCCCAGGGGACATTGGGCCAAGTCTGGGGACATTTTTGGCTGTCTTGACTGGGGAGTGATGGGTTCCACTGGCATCTAGTAGGCAGAGGCCCGGGATACTGCTAAACTTCCTACAATGCATAGGACAGTTCCCTGCCCCAAAAGTCAATCGCGCCCAGGTTGAGAAACCCCGCTCATTTTCATGAGAATGTCCCTGCCTGGGGAGGCGATTCTTCTGTAGTTGCTTTCCTGTTCTGACTTGAAAAAATGATCGCCATTTTTTAGTGAATTGAAGGCAGACCTGATTTCAGCCGTGGGTGGGTTAGGCAGCCTAAGCGGAATGATTTGAAAGACACTGAGAAAATCCGGACTTCAAATGTTCCTCCACGTGAGAGCTCCAAGACCTAGAATTCCTTCAGTTGAAACCTGGAAGGCCCCCCACAGGAAGTCAGGATTCCTGGGTCTTGAAGCGAGCTCTGCTTTTACTACACTGCGCTCAGCCCAGGGCTAAGTGCTGTGCACCTGTTCTTTTTTTTCTTTTACATCTTTATTGGAGTATAATTGCCTTACAACGTTGTGTTAGTTGCTGCTTTATAACAAAGTGAATCAGCTATACGTATACATATATCCCCATATCTCCTCCCTCTTGCGTCTCCCTCCCACCCTCCCTATCCCACCCCCCTAGGTGGACACAAAGCACCGAGCTGATCTCCCTGTGCTATGCGGCTGCTTCCCACTAGCCATCTGTTTTACATTTGATAGTGTATATAGGTCCATGCCACTCTCTCACTTCATCCCAGCTTACCCTTCCCCCTCCCCGTGTCCTCAAGTCCATTCTCTATGTCTGCGTCTTTATTCCTGTCCTGCCCCTAGGTCCTAGAGTCTGTCATACAAAGTGAAGCACGTGTTCTCTTGTTCCACCCTCAGCAACCCTTTAAGATGTGTGCCATTCCTACTGCTAAGGAGTGCATGTCGGTTACCCCGGAACCTGCGCAAAGTGACACGCTGGTAGGCGTGGTGCTGGGATTTTACAACCAGCTATGAC
The DNA here is from genome assembly GCF_963924675.1 of Phocoena phocoena. Taxonomy (NCBI): domain Eukaryota; kingdom Metazoa; phylum Chordata; class Mammalia; order Artiodactyla; family Phocoenidae; genus Phocoena; species Phocoena phocoena. The sequence goes on from NC_089228.1 coordinate 18,983,942, forward strand.
TGATGCCCAGGTCTTTGCCAGGAAGCAAGACCTTACCTTCCTGAGCTCTGAGGCATCTCAGCTGACCATTCTATGACTGTTTTCACCTGTGGAAATTAAATTCCATGACTTTTAGGAATCTTTTTAAGGCTATATGTCCTAATTTGTTCCTTTGTTTTATATCTTGCCCTCTTTAAATATTCCCTTTTAAAATGGAAACAGTCACAGGATAGGTAACCATTGGAAATCCCCATGGAGGGAGTCGAAACCTCCCTGCATATCATTAATCAGGTGGTGAGCTTCTAAAAAAGCCAGTTTCCACAGTCCCTCAGCAACACTCTGCTTTAGCAGGTTTGAAGTGGGCTCCAGGAACCCTTGTATTAACCTCCCCCTCCCTCAATCCTTGTATTAATCACCCCCAGGTGATTCTGATGCATGAGGTCTAAAGATCACAGTGAAGAGGAGTATTTTAGCCCCTTTTGGGGAATTAGCTTAATCAGCTGGTTTCCTTTAAGATAAGGACGCTGGCCACAGTGGAAGTTCAGTGTTATAAGTGAAGTGTGGTCCCCGAATGCCTTAGGCTGGCAGGGCTGGCTGTGACTCCTGTCTTCAGACTCATGCCAGGTCAAGGGTTCCCAGACATAGCTGCTTAGAGTCACCTGGGAAGCTCTTAAAACTCCCCATGCCAAAATCGTACTCTAGGTCAATTAAATCCCAATGTCTGGGCCTGGGAACTGGCCTCAGTACTTTTTTTTCTCTTTTTTTCTTTTTTAAGCTCTCCAGATAATTTCCATGCACAGCAGTTTGAGAACCACTGTTGTGGGTGTTACAGATTCCACACCTTTGCTGCTGCTGAATTTTTACCTGTAAGGCAATTCCGCTCTCCCGGCTCCATATATAGAAATCTCAACTATCTAGTGAGACAGACACATGGGTAACTCACTCTTTTCTCTGTTGTCTTTCCAGATGCCCCCTGCTCACTCCTCTGCTTTTTAAGCTAGGTTTTTTTGTTTGTTTGTTTGTTTTTTGCGGTACGCGGGCCTCTCACTGTTGTGGCCTCTCCCGTTGCGGAGCACAGGTTCCGGACGCGCAGGCTCAGCGGCCATGGCTCACAGGCCCAGCCGCTCCGCGGCATGTGGGATCTTCCCGGACCGGGGCACGACCCTGTGTCCCCTGCATCGGCAGGCGGACTCTAAACCACTGTGCCGCCAGGGAAGCCCTAAGCTACTTTTACGGTATTTATCTTACCACCTTGTTTGTATTTACTACGTGTCTTCCACGAGCTAGATGGCATCTTCCTTAAGGGAAGAGGCTCTAATGTATGTGGCTCTGGGCTGATGGGAGCAGAAAGAGTAGGAGAGGGTGGGTGCAGAAGAGACAAGACACCCTCAGTTGAACTTTCTGCCCTGGCTTTCTTCATGACAGCAGAGGGAGAGTAATAACAATGGTTATAGGAGGTCACCGTGGCACTAGACTCCTTGAATAAAATATCCTAGTAAAACGTTTGAACTCAGTTTTCTGGGGAGGAACAAAGAATCCTTCTAAATATAGCACCTTCTAAATAATGACGTTTGACTATATGATATTTTGAATTGCGACTTTTGCTGACAAATGGAGGAACAATTCAGAATGCAAACCAGCTTTCCTCACCAGGTTTGGAGTGACTAGTTAATGCTTGGGAAGGAATTTAAGAATACGTAAAAGCACTCTCCAAGCTTCCCTTCGTCTCTGTTGGTTGTTTCCACCCTGCTCACTTAAGAAACAAACCCTGGACTTCCCTGCTGGCGCAGTGGTTAAGAATCCGTCTGCCACTGCCGGGGACACGGGTTCAAGCCCTGGTCCGGGAAGATCCCACATGCCGCGGAGCAACTAAGCCCACATGCCGCAACTAGTGAGCCTGTGCTCTAGAGCCCGTGAGCCATAACTACTGAGCCCACACACCACAACTACTGAAGCCTGCGTGCCTAGAGCCCATGCTCTGCAACAAGAGAAGCCACAGCAATGAGAAGTCCGCGCACCGCAACCAAGAGTAGCCCCTGCTCGCCACAACTAGTGAAAGCCCACACACAGCAATGAAAACCCAATGCAGCCAAAAATAAATAAATAAAATAAAATTTAAAAAGTACTTTCCTTTAAAAAAAGGAAAGAAACAAATCCTATCATCCTGAACCGACATGGTGGCTCAGTTTTCCCAAAGATGGGAGTCACATAGGAGCTGCCTGTGGCCTTGATGTTCCCTGAGGCTGTACTTTGATTGGCTCACCTAGAATTTTAAAACTGATGACTATTTGGGGAAAGATCTGGATTTTTTTTTGCCTCTCTTGAGAATTCAAAAGCTCTTTCTGTCCTGAGCTTGCTTTTTGGGGGACAGCAATCGGGCTCTGCCCCTTTCAGTTGAGACCTGTGTGCTCAAAGTGCCACGGTCCCCAAGCCTCCCTAATGACACATAACCCACTTGAATAATTTAAGTTGCCTGGTTGAGTTCTCTAGGTTGTGGTATTAGCATCACCTGTTAAAATGTAAAACACTAATTGCTGGGCCCCACCCATCTTCTGTAAGGAAGAGTTGTCACTTCCCCTTATATTTATATGTGTAGATGTATATATATCTACACACATATATATGTGAATATATATACACACACATGTATGTGTGTAAATGTGTGTATATATGTCAGTATGGACTCATGCATATTTATATACATGAGTTATAACCCAACACTATTGTTATTTCTTTGGGTTATAATCCAATACTATTGTTATTTCTTTTCTTGCTCACGATGTCTCAACTTTGGGCATTGGGGAGCTCTTTCAGACTGGCTCCTGTGCCTTTTCAATGAGTCTCTTTTCCCCCACCCCATCTGGGTTTTTTTAAGCACTTCTTATAGCATTTTCTGGCACAAGATGCTCCAGGTTTATCTTGTTTTTTCCCTCCCCACCCCTAGCATTAACTAGTTCTGCAAATATTTCTGATTTGTTTTATCGGAGAAAGGTATTTAGAAACCAAGATCTGAGTACCAGGTGTGCTCATTGCTACTGGGGTATCACTACTTCTAGCCTTTCTCAATGGACAGACCTGGGAAATATATGTATGTATACTAACTCAGGCATACAAACTTACGGATTTATTTCTGTATTTATCTGTAAATATATGTTTTTATTTTTATAATAATAAATTTATATTTTTATATAAATATATCCTCCATTATTATTACTCTCCCTCTGCTGTCATGAAGAAAACCAGGGCAGAAAGTTCAACTGGGGGGTGTCTTGTCTCTTCTGCACCCACCCTCTCCTACTCTTTCTGCTCCCATCAGCCCAGAGCCACATACATTAGAGCCCCTGTCCATATAGAAACCTTCAACTCCAATTCATTACCATAGGATTCATACTAACCTTGCAGATATCAGATTTTAAATCTTTTTAAGGCTTTTTAATTTTAACAGTGGCTCATGAACATCCTTGGTGGTGGGGGAAGAGTAAACTTCGCTTGATAGCTATTTTATAGATACTACTAACAAACAAACAAATCCCAAGTTTAGCATAACAGAAATGTCAGCATATCCCCCACGTTTAGTATCCTGCAGTCCCTTCAAAAAATCTTCTCTAATTTGGAACTCACAGCCACCCTGTTCCTGAAGGTGGGTAGACCTGCCTCATTTCCCTTCTCATACAAACACAGTTTGTCTCCAGCCCTACAGAACAATGCCTGTTGTAACACTGAGCTGGTACTTGTGGATTCTAAATATAAGCCAAGACACTTCTCAGAGATTATAATCAGAACTTTGCTTTACATGTGAAATCTTATTTTGAATTCAGGTACAATTACTCAGAGACTGAATTATACTGCCTTAGGATAGTATAAAAACAATAGTTTTAGTTATTTTGGGGGGAAGGGGGTTACAAAAGTAACGTTGTTTTCTTAGGAAGGTGAGGTGACTACAGTCTTTGAGAACGTCACAGATACAGATTAACCATCAGCTGTGAGGTTTGCCTATGGTTCCTTCATGTTTATTCATGAAGCAACCATACTTGGATGAGGTCTCCCTTCCTCTTATTATACTTGATGTAAATCTAGTGGTGTTTGGATGTATTTTTAAAAACTGTAGAGAACTGGAAAGAGAATCCAACCAGGATGGTTCACGGGCCATTCGGGGTGTGGCCCCCTCAGTGGTTTGGAAGACATTCTGGGTTTTGAACAGCAGCACTTATAAATAGGGAGGTGTCATCCTTTGCATAAAAAAAAGAAAACAAAACCAAGAAAGCAAAGCCCTTCTACTAACAAGGTTTAGTCACAGCATGTGTTCAGCCTTCCCAAAACCTGTCTTGGCATTTGTTTCTGGCCTGGTGGGGAATATGTTCCATCTTTCTCCGAGCACTCATAAAACAATACAAAGGTAAACAATTGGAGGGCAATTAACAGTCTCTTTGGGGTAACAGAAGAAGTCACCCTGCTATTCATGTCAAAGGAATTAATCATGGTTTACATAGGTGATTTAGTGGCTTAACTTTGCAAGTGGTTGAAACACAAGAACCCAACAAAGGTTATAAAAGACACCAGCTTGGAGAACCAGGTATGGAGGACAGCTTACAGGACTATCTGTCAGGTAGTTGAAGGCATTAAAGGTTATCGAGATGGTGCCTGTTGCATAAGAGGCCACGCGCACTTCAGATCTGTATATCTCAAATTTGAGTGTGTGTGAGACACAGCTTGGAAGTTTTGTTAAAATGCAGATGTTGGTTCAGTAGGTCTAGGGAGTGGGCTGTGATTCTGCCTGTTAAACACCCTGTCAGGGGTGGTGCCTATGCTTCAGGCCAGCACATCTCATGTTGCATAGCAAGGCTGTAGATCGTTCTCGTACCTGCGGCAGGTAGTATCGAGCTGTGCATACTCCCTTTAAGTACCTCCAAATTATGAACATGGTGCACTCTGAATGTTCAGGGGTTTAGGGACCAGAATAGCTTGTTGGAGTGGAGGTACTTGGCCAAATACTTTATGGTGCATTGTGCATATCAACAACCTCTTTCACAGGCACCAATTTAGAAAAACATAAAACCATGTGCAGGCCATGTTTATGTACATTTATAGAGCTGTGCCCTTAAAAGAAAACAGGACATGCAATCCCTGTAACTAAGGCCCCCCCTCCCCCGCCCCCCGTGGTTAAAACCTCAGAAAGTGCATTATTGTCTCTAGTTTTAATGCTGAGCCTCTGAACAAGTTTTGGCGTTGGGGAAAACCCTTTGAGAGCTGGGATCTTTTACCATTCCCTGACTAGCTTTTCAAGCCTCTCAGTTATCAAATGTGGTTCGTCTCAGAGTGCTTGATAATATTGTATACAGTTGTCCCTCAGTATACGAGGGGATTGGTTCCAGGACCTCCCTCGGATACCAAAATATGCGGATGCTCAAGTCCCTTAGAGTACATCCTGCGTATCTGCTGGTTCTGCATCTGCGGATTCAACCCACCAAATAGCCTAAAGAGTGGGTTGAATCCATGGATGCAGAACCAGTGGTTACCGAGCGCTGACCATACTTTACAACAGGGGAGCCTCTGTTGTTTTCTGGTGTGGGCATATCGTCACATCACAACACAGAGGACACACTTCTCTTGCCACTTACTGTGAAACACGTGATTTTCATTAGCCATTTTTCTCTTCTAGGAAGGAGACTTAGGAATAGCTTTCATTTAGAGAATTCTGACCACTTTTACTAACCTCTCCCTTCCCCCCACTCTCCTCTTCTCCTCCCCTTCTCTCCTGCTAACCCTTTCCTCCTTTCTTCACTGTCTTTATCCACACCTGGATGTCTGCCACACCTGGGGGAGAGGAGAGGGTGAGTAGGGGGTGGACCTTGATCTTTACCCTCTGTGGCCTCAGCCTCTCTCCTGTCTATAAAGGGATATGTGGGTTGGCTGTTTCTGAGAAACTAGGCAGGCCGAATAATTCCCGAGGAGGGGTGGCACATCACTTTGGTGAAGTGGAGAGTGTGAGATGGAAATACATAATGGTGCTGAGTCAGGACACCTGAATTCTAATCCTTGTCTAGCCACTAATTATTTGGCCTTGGAGGACAATTTAACATCCCTGGGCCTCAGCTTGCTAATCTGTAATTTGATATACATACTTGGTTTTGCCTGTTTCTCAGAGTGTAGGAGTCTTGCCACTGGGATGGCATTAGATAACATTGAATGACATATTGAGAACTAGACTCCCTTTGCAATCATTTTCTATCCTTCTGGTTGTTCAAACAACAACAACAAAAACAACACAGAGAAAACAATTTTCTGTTGACATACACGTCATTAACACTTTTCAGGACTTGCCCCTCTTTTTAAAAAAGTTTTTCATTTTAGTTTTTCAGCCACTCTTTCTTTCTAACAAAGAGAAATCAGTAACTTTGTTTTTACTGTGATTGTTTTTAATTTATGGAAGGTGATATGATTTCCCATTTAATGTAGTAACAGAGAAATAAAAGTGGGTGCTTTACAGGAAAATATTTAGTACAATTACCATAAAAACTGTACTGCAATGAGTGTAGTATATTAATTTTTCAAGAACTATTATGTTACGTAGATATGGTGAAAATTAGGAAGATGGTAACTGTAGTTAAAGAAACACTGAATTAAGCGATTTTAAAGTTTCTGTTTAAACTTATAAGAGATTCAGGTATCTCATTAAGTGGCAAATGTCCACTCCACTTTCTGTCCCCCCAAGATGTGCATATGTTCATTGACACAGTATTTGCAGAACAAAGTTGGTGTTACATATAATTAATAGTATGTGACAGGGCACTCAAATGTTCTGATACCTTTGGGGCAATTTTAGCTGCAGTTAACTATAGTTTGCTAATTTTGAATTTACAGTTTTTTCCTATTACTTAAACTATAACGAAATGGGGACAAGCACCTTTGCCTTGGTGTAATTAAAAATGAAATTATGTCAGGAGCATGTGTTTAAAAAAGGGACTTCTATTTGTTTTACCACCAAAAGGTGGCGTCCTACCCCCATGCCCTTTATTGAAAAACCCTTCTTGCTTTAATTTAACAAAAAGAAACTTCCAGTTGATTACTGATAAAGAAATGAAAATGTGCTCCCTATGAATGTAACATGACAGTGTTGAAAATGAACTATATGTTAAACTGTAGTTAAGTTTCCCTCTAATGTAAACCAAGTGGACATGGAATTCTTTAATAAGGCGGCACATTAGACAGTATTATATACAAAATTGGGTACAATATATCATGGGATTTACAACCAGGATTTCCTTTTGTCTGCAAAACTTGTTGCCAATCTGATTTTGGTCCCCCCCGCTTTCAAGTGAATATAGAATTTAAGGCAGTTAAAATGCAGAATAAGATCAGTGGCAATCTAAAGATCTTTTTAGTATGGCAATACTAATAATTTTTTTAAAACTCACTGTTCGATCTGAAGAGCCAGATCAAAGCATGAATTGTTCTTTACAGACCATGCATAAATTTGTCACGTTGAAATAAATTGCTATCCCCCTGAGTTATAATTCTGCAACCCGACATATACCATAACATGTTATATCTGGCTTAAACATTGTAGAAATGAAAAACAACAACCCCCTGGCACCCCATAGACTGGCTACTTTGTAGATTTCAATTTAATTCCATGTGAATTCAGCATGTGGAATTGCCAGCGATGTTAAAGGGTTGTTGGGAGTATTAACTGAGTTGCCATAAAGCTTCTACATCATTGTCTAGTTCATGGTAAGCATTCAATAAATATTAGATGTTATTACTGACAGCTGTAGCCAGTGAGCTTCTCAGGGGCAGGAATTTTCTTTCTTTCTGCATCCCTCAGTGCCTACTGTATGGTCTAGAACATAGTAGGTGTGTCATGTCTTAATTAACCTCTTGAATCAAAGACAACACAACCCTAGCCTCTAGGAAGCTAGGAGGTGCTACAGGAAGTAAAATGCATTTTCTTTATGTGGATCCTAGTCTCAATGATCTGATGGACGCTTTTGCCTGGATAGCCTGGAATCTTACACAGCGTGCATTTACATGAATTCTACTATGTTGTAATTACCTTAGCGCAGTCTCCCTGTCTCTGGCTTTATTCAGTAGCATGAGTGAATTTTTTTTTTTTTTACTTGCAAAACAGAATTTTAAAGTGGTCATCTTATGCTACTATTGAACTTGAGATTTAGAATTCTTCTGTAAATGAACGTTTAAAAATATTTGTATAAAGACATGATCCAGAAGAATTTATAATAACTTTTTCAGGATAATGATTATCTACAACTGCTCTGGTCTCAAGACCACGGGGACAGTACTAGTGTCCCCCTCCCATCGCCACCCCCTTCCGTTGTTGTCTCCTTCTCTCCAAGTACTTCGTAGGAATCCACAGGAGTGGCTTTCAATATATTCTCATAAAGAGTTGCCCTGGTACACCAACTAGACAGTAACTGGAAATGCTGGGAGGTTGAGGTGATGGGTCTGAAAAAAAATTATTTCTGTTAACAACTACAAGCCCTAGAGCCCTATATCTTTCTAAGTCACACCTTGGAAACAGAAAGCCTTCTTCCTCCTCTATTTGTGTTGATAATAGTGAAAGAAATGCGTGTGTCTCTTGTTTTATACATGTATATGTATATTCCAAAACATTTCATTCAGGCTCCTAATTCACTCCTTCAAATTTCTAAATTCCACCGAACTTCAAAGCAGCAAAAAGAAAAAAAAAAAGTCACCTTTTCAAAGAATTGCACAAAGCTTTTTGCATGTGACTGATCTCTGGGAGAGCAGGTAATTTGTGTTAAACAACTGATTGACATGCTAGCCCCCTGGGCGTTTTCCTAAGAGAAACCATGGCAAGAACACAGCTCCCGACGCAGCCACTTTCGCCTAAAGTGGATCTAACTACACATTCCTGCAGTGACTCTGACAAGGAAGTGGGGGGAAGCGTCCCACATTACACTCTCCTGATTCAGAAATACAGGGGGGAAAAAAAAACCCTCACTGGCGGGTTTCTATTTCTTGCAAACAGGGGTTTGTCCTTCTGTTGAACTTTCACCTCCCGAACTCGCCTTCTTTCATTGGACAAAGTGCAGAAAGAAAGAGGAGAGACCGAGGGAGGACGGGAGAGAAGGAGAAAGGGGGTTGAAAACACCACCCTACCTCCCCCTCCTTCAACTGTCACTGATGGCAAAACACTTTCACTTTTAACTGGAGGAAACTCACATGCTTGTCTTTCCTCTCCCCTTCCTTCTGTATTTTTAGCTCAGAAACCAAGCAAATAGCCATCGCATTCCCATCTTCGTCCTTAGTTGTTAACACTCTCCCTCTCCTTTCTTTCCGGTGTCTGAATGGGCGCCCCTTTCCCCATCTTCTGAGGAATCCCCCTCCCCCATGCCCCTCATTTTCCAGGTCTTTCTTGCCTGATCCCTCTTCTGCCAGGGACTGCTCTGGCGTTGCCTTCCTCTCTCTGGTCTGCGGGACTCTGCCTCCTTCTCCTCGTCCCCATCTAGCCTGGACACCCCTCACTCCCACCTCCCTGTTCCCCTTGCCCCCAATCCCCGCCCCACCCCCTTGGCAACTGCGATTTTTTTTTTTCTTTTTTTTTTTTTTTTTTTGCTGCGAGCCTTGTTGTTTACCCAGCAGGTGGATGTGACGTCAGGGACGCACAACAGCAAAAAATAACAACATCTCCCTCCGCGACGTGTTGGCCTCTCGCGCGCCTTATTTATTTATTTGTTCCGGGAGGCCGGGGGAGGGGGGTGGGTGCCAGCGCCCAAGTGGCTCGGGGAAGCGGGGCGAGCCGGTTCGCGCTCCGGGGGTGGCTTAGGGGTGCGTAAGATGGAGAAGGGGCCCCGGCCGCAGCCCAGGGGGCGGGCGGGGTAGCGCCCCCGGCCCGACGTCGTCCGCGCCTCTGCCGCCGCCGCCGCCGCTGGCGCTGGCTGGGCTCCGGAAAGCTAGTCCGGAGCGGAGGAATCTATTGTTATTTATTGTGTGGCGGTTGCATGCTGTACTCGCGGCGGCCCGGCCCTCGCCCGGGAGTGCGTGTGTGTGCGCGCGTGTGTGCGCGAGTGAGTGTGTGCGCGGGGGTGCGCGCGCGGGCGGGAGTGGGCGCGCGCGGGGAAAGGCCCGAAAACACCTTAGTTTGCACCGAGAGACCATTTGCAGCGGGTGAGTTTGTATTTTTCCATTTCTGCTCCACTTTTTCCCAAGCCGCCTCCTGCCTTGTTTCCGACCACTTTAAACAACAACAACACCAAAAAAAAAAAAAAAAAAGAAAAGAAAAAGAAAAAAAAAACTTCTTCCCATCTCCCGGCTCCACGTGCATCTCCCCCAGCCCTCCCCAGAGGCAGCCTCTCTCTCCCCCGGGTCGGGGCCCGGGCTCCCGGGGGGCTGCGGGCTGGCGCGGGGGGCGGTGGAGGGGACTCCGGCGGCGCCCGCACTCTTGGGTGCATTTCCATAAGTCAAATGGATGGGGGGGGGGGGCTACGGCGGCTGCAGCGGCGAGGAGGCGATCTCTCCTTCACCTCGGCCCCTTCACGCGTCGCTCTGCGCTCTCCACGGTTGCAGCGGGTTGAGGAATCGAGAATCCCAGGCCGCCTGGCGCAACTTTCGGTGTCCGGCGTCGGGGTGCCTGCCCAGAAGCCGGGCGGGCGCGGGGCCCGGGGTCGGGTCCGCGGCGGGAGGGGGCGCGCGCCGGGTTCCTCTGGAGCCCAAAGTTTGGACTTGGAGCAAACTTTTCCCTTTCGCTCTCCACGAGTGTTTTCCCCCTCGGTGCCCCGGAGCTGCTCCGCGGGCCTCAGCGGAATGACTGAGAACGTCTGCGTCCTAGGCCCCGCGGCTGGGGACGTCTCCGGTGCCACGCACGCCGTGCCCCGAACTCGGCGACGGGGGCACTCCTCTGCCGCACCCCGGAGCCCAGAAAACTCACACACACACCCGCGCACCTCCAGCTAGACACGTACCCCCTCGCGCGCTCGGCCCGGCGAACCCAGCCTCCCCGCGAGGGATCCGAGGCCGCCGTGGCCAGCTCGGCGGGTGGGAGCGGGAGCAGGGTGCGCTGCGGGGAGTCGCCGCGCCCGGATTCCTCTCCGCTGCACCACACGCACTTTCTGGGTGTACGTCCCTCTTAAGCCTGGGGAACAGGGGGGATTTCCCAAGTCCTGATATGTCCTGAGACGTGCGCGAGTCGCCGAGACCCTTCGGCCCTGTCCCGGCGGCCGACCGCCCTCCGTTCCTCTGCTGCGTGCCGCCTTCCTCCCGGGCTCCCCGCGCTCCATTCCTGCCCCGCAGGGAGGATTCAGCTGAGGCAGCCGGCGAGCCGGGCGGGTGTGCGCTTCGGGTGGGGACCGCGGTGGCGGCGCCGGGTGCCGGAGGAGTTTGCCAGTTGCCGCGGGGTCGCGGTCATTCGCTGCCTCCGCCTCCCCTCGCCTCCGCCTCCCGCCCGCCTCCTCCCCAGATACGGCCGCGCTCGGAAACTTTGATTCCTTCTTCTTTTTGGCCCTCGGCTAGTCCCCCTCCCCACCTGTTGTGAGCTCCGCCTTGGTCCCCGGAGACTGGCGGTGACACACGCGGGCGCCGGGGAGCTTCGCGCCCAGAAACAAAGTCTCAGGCCCCCCTCCCAAGTGTTTGCTTCGAAATCGCTGCCTGCAACCCGCCCCCCCCCCCCGCCCGCCCCCGATTGCGGCGCAGCTCCCGCCCCCTGTGAGAATAAGGACTAAATAAACAGTTGTAACTCCAAACCTTGCGCCTGCGATCGTATCCCTATTCTACCCCCTCCCCCTTTCCTCCCCCCCTCCTTTTTTGTTGTTGCAACTTTGTAAGATCCCGGGGAAGGTGCTGAGACTTAGGCTCGGGCCGATTTCCCGGTCTCGGGATCCTTGCAGGGAATCCCTGGGCCACATCCTCTGTTCCCTCCACGCGCGCTCGCGGGTCTTTCGAGCCCGCCGCCCTCTCGGTCTTGGCCCCCCAGGCTACTCATTTATCCCGCCCCACTCAGTTCCCCCAACCTGCACCGGGAAGATTTGCTGAGGGTCGCCCCGGTTTCTTGTCGACCGCAGAATCCGAAAGTTTGCAAGAAGAGGATAGCGCGCGGCGAGCAAGCGGGCCAAGGGGCAGCGGCTGCGGCGCCGGGGACCATGGTGCTGCCGGCGCCTCCTCCGCGGGCGTGAAGGCGGCATCCCACTCCCTCCCCGGACTCCGCGGGTAAGTCGAGGCGGCCGCGGGCGGGGGCGCGAGGGCTGGTGACACTCTAGAGCTTCGGGCTGTACCCGGGGGTCTCTGCGCCCAAAGCCCCAGCATGGGCGGCGCGAGCGCAGCGATCTGGCGCCGGAGCCAGGAAATGTGCCCATCCTTAAGCCGGTAGGTGCTTTGAAATACTGGACTTTCTCCTTTTTTCCTCTTTTCTTTCCGAAATCCGAAAATCTGGAGATCAAAGTTTAGCATGGAGTGTAAAGTGCTCTGATAAAATATGATGACATCCCTCGCTCCCCTTCTCACCCCACTCCCCCCCCCCCTTTTAACTGTTAATTATTTCCAAGTCATTGTGTCCAAATACCCTTGACGGGCTGATTACAAAGTGTATTGATTTAGTCTGGGCTCATCCTACACGTTCGTCTTAATTCCTTTTCCTTTTGCTAGACCAGAAAACCCGAAATGAAACTTATTTTCTTCCTCTGAGCCCCGCCCCCCTCCCCCCCCCAGCCCTCATCTGTGAGGCTTGGGCAGAATAATGGAATTAATATAAACATTTCATTTGGTTGCATTTGAGCTTTTCCAGCCCATTTATGAGGGGCTGGTGTTGCTCTCATGTCCGGTCACAGGTATTTTCCAAGTTCGGGTTTCCCTTTTTGTTACTGCTCGTTGGACAGGAATGTTGGAGGGCCATTCTGTATTCCCCCTGAAAGGAGTCTACACATTGAAACAGTCTGCACTTTACCTTTGGTTGTCCGTAGGCTTCAGGATTTAGGGCTGGCACAATAGCTGAGTTGAGAAAACCTGAGGGATAGTTAAGAGATTTTTTCTCCTGCTGAAAATACATTGAAGAATATTTCCAAATTTTTTACCTTTCACCTCCCTTCCCCTCGTTTTTTCCACAGTGAGAATCAATTTAGGGAGAGATGTCTTAACTAGAATTTGAAGAGAAATGGTAAGAGTTCAGGTGTTTTCTACCAAGGGTTATCCTGTATAATTGAGACACAGGAGTTCCTATTATTTTTGGTTCCAGAGAGAAATGTATTGAATCTTTTTGAGAATTCCACTAGAGTTTTGATCCTCAAAGTGAAAATACCCATCTCTTTAAGGCCAGGAAAAGAAAATTGGGCTCACAGTTTCAGAGATCAGGAATGAGTCTTTTCCATCTTGACTTCCCTGCTTGAAAGGTCTCATAATTAAAGAGTATTAAAAATATTAAAAGGAACTCAACTAGTTACCATTCAAACGCTGTTAGCTAGAATCTCACTGCAAAGGGGGGAAAAAAGGTTTAACATCTTGTCACTGGCTGCACCCCACTTCACCCCCCCTTAGTCTTTGGATTAGTCATTGTATGAGAGGGAGGAAAAAAAAATCAGTTTTTTTTTTTTTTTTTGGAAAAGTAAACAGCCTCCAACTGCTGAACCTTGACAACCCAAATTAAGGAAGCAGGAGAGATCAAACAGAACTGCTGCTGGGTTGTTGTCAGGAGCTCTACACGGAGAACCCTGGACTCTTCCATCAAGCAGCAAAGCTATATATTCACTAATGCAGAAATGGACCATTGCAAATGCTGATCTTTGTGGTGCAAGCAGAGGCTTGCTTGGAAGGAAATATTCAGCCCCTCTCCAGGCAGCATTTGAGTTCCTTATAGATGCTGAGTACCTAAACAAGTTATTTTTATAATGCAGACTTATTTATGAAGAGAATGTACCCAAAAGGGCGTTAAAAGGATAGTAAGTCTTCTAGAGGTTGTCTTGCTACCCAGAACTGTGCGGTGGAATTCTTTTTTACCAACATTAGACTCCTACACTAGAGTTAGATAACGTTTTCTCACATCAAGTTTAGAAGATCTGCCTTGTCAGGGAAGCCAAGGTTTTGTATGTGAGGGTTGAAATCTGATGTGAAGCTCAAAAAAAAAAAAAAAAAAAAAATCAAAAAAAAAAAAATTCCCTGGTGATGAAGTTTTGTGTCAGCCCACTCTTGGAATTTAAAAAGGCGAGAGGGAGCATTCTCCAGATTAGACATAACCTCTTTTTTTAGATTGACATTCAGCATGACCACGTTGCTACTTTTATTCAAGTTCTCTGTGACTTGTCCTTGCTTGTTGTCTAGGAAAATTTAACTGCTTTACATTTTTAAAGGGAGTAGTAACAGTAATTACTTTAGCATTTTGTTTTCACAGGTTTATCAAAGTATAATGAAAGAAACATCAGCTTTTCAAATTAACTGCCTCAAATTAAGGGGGTTGTCTCGCTGGAGACCTGTGAAAGATTTTGTGTTTATATTTAAATGCTGGAGTATAAACTGTGTAACACTTTTTTTTTAAGCTATAAACTATCCCCAAATGAAATGTCATTTCAAATTAAGTAGAACAAAGTAGGAAAAAGGACAGCTAAACACAGAGAAGAATAAAAATAATTGTCATTGAAGGATTGCATTTGTAACGAACAAATGTCAATCACATAGTAAGCACTTTGTGTTTTTTTCAGAGTTTCATAACCAGAGTGCCCAACATGTTTCAAAGTCTGTAGCTTTTATTGGATATACCTTTTATTGTATCATTAAACAATGTGAGTTAAACATACACATGGATGCTATTAGGCAATTTTCTGCAATATGTAATGTTTTTTAAAAAGCTGTAAATACTTTCTAGTTAAATCATTTGTACCAACACTAACAAAAGTTAACTGGGTTAATGTTGAGCCTGGGCATGGTTTTCTGTTACTAAGTTTTTCCTTGCTTCCTTGCTTCACTTAAGACTCTAGCCCCGGCCTTTGCATTCGGAGGCTCTACTGAAGGATAGGTCTGTTCTCAGCAGTTGTTTAAATTAACAGAAGAATTGTGATATTTCCTCAACAAATACATTTATACCCCCCACGTCCAATGCCAACATAAAGGAAGAGAAGCGAGTATAGAGCCGATGTGACAACTTATTTTGAACCCAGCTTCCTCTTTGCAGCCAGTCTTATTGTGCTGTTGATTTGGTTTTCAGGTTTTACTTAAGATGCAAACTCACTTTTAAAATGTTATCTTGTAAAGAGTCTGCATCCCGCAAACGTGTGTGTGTTCAATTTTGGTGTTATAAAGTACCGATTACTTTTCAGTGGGGATGCCAAGAATATTTACAGGGCATTGCAAGGATTCTGTCTTTTAAAAATAATCTTAGGTACCCGTTAATAAAATTTAAATAGATTGCAGGCTGTCAGAAAATAGTATAAATTTTGTTTATGATTCAGTTACTTTAAGGTACTTACATTAAAGAAACTCATTTAACCCCTGACTGAAGAGCATTAAGTGGGGAGGCAAGCCCTCCAAAGAGCTCCTACTGCCCTTTGCTCTCCCGATAATCTTAAATTACTACAATTTAATTGCAGCTTCAAGGCACCGAGCAGGAGCTGGTTCTCTGTGGCTGAAAAGGGGTTTCCAGAGCATAGCTAGATTTGCACAGGTGGTATTTTTGTTTCTCAAAGAAATTTTTTTGCTTAGGGCTTTTTCTTTTCCTTTCTTATCCTGTTGGGTGTCATACTCCTTTTATAGAATTCCGTCATAGTAAATGTCATTTTTGCTAAGCCAGCAGTGGTGTTCTTTTTTTTTTTAAGTATGTTTTTTGGACCTAGAGTATGTAAAGGTCTCCAGCAAGTAGGGGTTTGTCTTCTAAAGAAAATAACCTTAAGAGAGTCATCTGCTGAATAGACAGGTGAACTTTATACACCAGCCAACATGGACTTTTACTATTTGTAGGGGATTTTTTTTTTTTTTCTTTGATTGATGGTAGTAATCCCACCAGGTGATCAAACACTGAGTTTGTAAATCAAGCCAGCAAGCCAAGTAAGTTGGGCTGGTGTGATTGCTAAACGATCCTTCCTGTGCCTTGTTACACTGGTCTGTGAGTCACTTTGCCATACGTGTGCCATCCAAGGAACCATCTTAAACTGATTTTTAAAAATCTTTCTCTTCCTTGGTGCTTGGCTGAATTAAGGTTAGAGGTTCCGAAGCTAGAACGTCAGCGGGCCACAGGATGAGACAAATTCCTGAAACGGGGAAACCTGGCCAAATATGGGGTGTCTTATACATGACACTTGTTTCCCCCCCCCCGGGACCCACATAGTTTATTTTGATGTGCATGTGACGATGTGGTTAATGGAAATTAAGCAGATTTGGCTGTGCTGCCAACCTAAAAATAAATGTTGTGAGGAACGTTTGATTTCAAGAAGTGCTTTGGTTTTGCATCCCATAGATAATGTTCTTGCAATAATGGCTGCCAAGGCTGGTATTCTGGAAAGGGGAAGTACGGTGGGGTAAAGCGCATGGCAGTCAGGGAAGACAATTTGACAGTGTTCTTTGTTTCTTTAATATATTACTTTTATTAATTACAGTCAGTTGGGGCTAAGGCATTTTTCGGGCCTTATTTAGAAGTCAGCTCCCATTCACAAGAAGGTTGTGCCAGAAGCTGCATCCTTTTCCTCGTACTGTTTTACCCAGTCATGAAAATCTCTTGACCGAATTAGCTTGAGGATGTCTCTGCAAGACTTGTGTTTCTTTTTGAAATCCCCCGACACCAGTTTTTAATTCATGCCCTGCCTTGTGTACAACAGGTGTTTGGTAGTGATTTTATGGGATCGAAAGTGAGAAAAACATTTCCTCCCTAGCCAGCCACTGGGAGAACTGGCTGCCTGAAAGAAAGAATCTGGAACTTGAACATGCATATAGATGGGTTTTTCCGTATGACCCTCCCCAAGCTGTTTGCTTTTAAACAAGTGGGGGAGGGGCTCCATTTTGTGCCTTGATATTTACCGTTAAGTTGTAGTAATTTAAGACTACTGGAAGAGTGCAAAGGGCAGTGGAAGCTTTTTAGTGGTCTTGACGCTTGAAGCTGCTCACGTGTGGGGTTAAATTAGTTTCTTCAATCTGAGTACTTAAAGTAACTAAATCGTAAACAAAATTTATATTAGATCCTGACAACTAATAATCTATTTAAATTACATTAGAATATCTGGACAAAAATTTAATTAAAGACAGAAGTACTGTCAAGCCCTGTAAATATCTTGACAGGTCTATTCAATTGGAACTGATATCACGAAATATTTACATATGTCTGGTGTGTTCAGGAACATCTCGGCAGGGCCTGTGCAAAGCTAATTGCACTTTCTTTCCAAATCACATTTTCAATAAAATAGGTTCTTTTTTTTTTTTTTTTTAAATGAAGGAGCCTGAACACATGCAAAATTGTGTTCAAGTGTTCTGTTTACTATTTAGTTGTCTCTACTCAGGACCCCTCTCAGATGCGTTTATTTCCTCTAACTGCTGCTAATTCAGACACAAAGCTAAAATGGAGGAATCACTGATTAGAACGCTCCTGTCCTTCTGTTTTATTTCAACAGTTTGAAAATGTCTGGGGCTAGCATGTTAGAGGACAATTTGCTCAGGGGAGAAGAATGGACCTGAACCTGGCATTATTGGGTCCCTGTTTGTATTAAATAGAAGATACTCACTTAGGATGGGACAAAGATGTTTTCCTGAAATTTATTTTTGGATACAGACTTACTTAATAGTAGTAATTCACGTGGACGTTCACAGTTTGCCAGATTCTCTGGTTTTAGCTAATTCTGTGATCAGCTTTATTGGCTGGGACACTGAATAACAGTTCTAGCATCAACTCAAAGGCAGAATTTCCGAGGTTTCCTTTTCTCCCTCCTGGCTCTGCAGTTGAATCATAATGTGACTTTTCTTGCTTCTGGTTCCTTGTCTTCGAATTAGGGGGAGTGTTGAAGGTATGTTCTTCGAGCTTAAAGATCTAAGGGCACCGGGGCTGTGTAGTTACTCAGACTTTTAAAGACGTTCTTGGTGCTCTCAGGACAGTGACTGCAGCTCCTGGGGGGAGGGAGTGATGTGAGTTTGGCATGAGTTTCTCCTGTCCCAGAGCCTCTCCCCTGAGTTGGTGATGCCCCCCCATCAGAGGAGCTGGAGGCTTCCTCTCCCGGGGACAGGTAAGCACAGAGGTGGAGGCGGATACTCTTATGCGAAGTGGAAGGGGGTTGTTGTTGGTCCGAGTTCAACATGTTTCAAAGCGAGTTCCCAGGCTCACCTGCTTCCAGGTCATTGTGTGTCTGTGCGTGTGTACATGTTAGGGGGGATTTATTAAAACACAGATGGTTCGATCAGAACTTTTGCAGACAGACGTGCGAATGTGCATTGTTCACAAATCTCCCCTGGGGTAATTCTGATACACACTAAACAGAGACCCATGGGCCAAGGGATTTCTGCTCCTAAAGACTGTGGAACTGAAATATTGATCTTCACTTGGATTTTACCGACTCATTTTTTGTTTTATCTTGAGACCTGTGTTCTTTTTAATGTGTTTGGATTTCTATTAAGAATCAAAGCTGGTGGTTTTTAAGTATGCACGAGGATTGGAATCGCAGCTGAGCTGTCATTCCAAACACAGACATAGTCGCAGTGTGCCTGGGTGTGCCATATCAGGGTGGGGGGGGGGCAGCCTTTGCATTTCTGAATAGCTCTCCGTGTGATTCTGATGCCCACCGAAGTGGGAGAACTGGACTCCTCAAAGATCAGCATTGGAGGAATCTTATAACTCTTCTTAAGGGTTTAACTTTACTGTTTGGACTTCATGAAACCTAAGAAAGGAATATGGGTTCCCTTTCCAGAGGCAAGCACCAAAAGAAACATTAGATACTTAGAGAAATAGAGGCAGAACAAGGGCCTCACAGTTCAGGTGAGTGGTAGAAACAACGTGGCACATCGGTCGTTCTCACCACGTACCAGACATTTCTTTTCAAATTATGCCTCGCTTGCCTCCATGTTTCCAATGGGCGTTGTCACGTTGTAGCTACCAATTAGTGTCAGATGGCTTGCTGGAATTTTTTTTTTTCTCCAAGTATTTCATCTTAATTTAAAAATCTGAACTGTTTACCCATTAGATTAACCCTGCTGGCATAAGTACGTTGATTTTCCTAGGCATCTTGGGAAATTCTCTCTCGTTGTATGTGATGGGGCCTGCAGGAATATTGATGGAAGTAGCCTCGCCAAGGATGCCACACAAATAAAGCAAGCAGACTCCTAAGACAAATGCATCCTCCGAGATTATGAGAGATAAAATGCTAAGGAGGCTTGTTTAACTATTCAGGGCTTCAGCTAAAGATCTCTCCACTAAGGTCAAAAGAGTTATTTAAATAAAAGTTGTATAGATGTTTTTTGTCTGTATTAGTGACGTACCTTTTGAGTTACACAGCAATAAAGTGTTGGTCCAAAATGCCCTCACCTAAACTAAAACATAAAAAATTGCAACTTGACTTTGGGTGTGGCTTCATTTTAATAGATACCCAAAAAGTTGGCTTTGTTTCTGTCTCGAACTTCACAGTTGCTTGGGCTCTGGGTTTGGGTGGCATTTGGAATATCCCTGTAATACAAGGTTCTTTTGTTTCTGTTCAGACTCTGAAGGGCTTAAAAAATAATCTCTGACGGGCCAAGTTTTAAAACTAGAGTGTCTCTAACTTTGCATGGAGGGTTTCTATAAAAGATGAAAAACGGGACTGGTTGCAAAATTAGAAAGTGCATCGTCGAGGCTGCATGGTCTTCCTACAACTGTCAGCAGTGGATGAAATCT
This sequence comes from Phocoena phocoena, assembly GCF_963924675.1. Lineage (NCBI taxonomy): Eukaryota > Metazoa > Chordata > Mammalia > Artiodactyla > Phocoenidae > Phocoena > Phocoena phocoena. The sequence goes on from NC_089228.1 coordinate 19,003,716, forward strand.
GCAGCGTGACGTTAAATCACTCTGCCTTGTTTGTTGAAAAGATGTTAATCATTTCATTAAGAAAGGTTAAGTAATTAACTGATTTATCATTAGGGTATCAATGACAGACCCTTTCTAGTGACATATTACAGAAATTTTCTAATGGAAAGTTTGCTGCATTTAATTATTTGGAAGAAAGTTAGTTGAACCTTGAGAAGGGGGGGTTGGGTGGGACCTCTTTAGAGAATATCGCTGTCCACATCCAACTGTCAATAATTTTGGAGAAGATAGTCTATTACAGTGGAAAATGGTTCAATCTCGGGTTTTCTCTTAGGGGCTTCGTCAGGCGTGTTGTTGCAGACCCGCTGTTTTGCATGCCTTCTCTGGGCTTAGGGAAGGGTTCAGTCACTTAAGTGTGTCCATCTTATTTTCTAAATAATGGCTTTTGTTGCAGTATGATGGCCTGTTGACAGTAAACGCGCTGTCCTAACTTGGGTAAGCTTACAACAAATTCTTATACTTGTAGGAGCAAGTTATCCTCACTGCTGACTGGGGATGCTTCTCCCTTTTGTCTTCCTGTCCTTAAGGCAACAGCAGCACAAGGTTTAAATATTGTGGGATGGGGATGTTGTTGTGGATAGGGTGTGTGTGTGGGGCGGGGAGGAATCAACTCCCCATCTGGCAAAGCATTTCCCTTAGACCCCTTTGTCCCCAGATCATACATAAGATGTGTTTCTAGCTTATTCTTCCTGTGCGTGTATTTGCGTCAACTCAGAATTAAAAAGATACTTAAAGAGAGATGTCGTTTCTGTGTTTGTTTTTGTTTATTTCAGTTAGGAAGCAGGACAGTAGCTTTTACTGGCTACAGAAATCATCTCTGTGTCAGAGACGACTTTTCCCTGGCAGAATACTGAGGTGGGAAACTTCTTCAGGGTAGTTGTGAGACTTTTGAAAATGGTGCAAATGGATTTTATACGGGGGTTTTGGTATTGTAACACGTGCCCCAATTGTTGAATAAAATGCGATGCCTTGGCCTCAAGCACTTCGATCTGTGAGTTGAGAGAGACTTTTGAGGAAAGAAACCTGGCAGATATTTACAAAGCAATTTCTCTTAAAACTATGGCTTACAGCTTTCGAATTTTGTTACGAAATGTGTAAGACCCCAAAAAAGTGTAATTCAGAGAATAATTCAATGGGCCCCCATGTACCTGCTGCTCAGCTTCAGAAAGAATGTATTTCTGATCCAGGTTGCAGAGGCTCCTGGCATATCTTAGCCCAGTCCTTCTACCCTGGAGGTGACCTCTGCTCTCGGCTGGCTCTTTTCCACCCCGTGGCTTTCATTATACTTTTAATACATATGATTGTATTCCCCCAAATATAGGGTCTTCTTTTGCATGTTCAAGATGTGTTTTGATGGTATCCCCCTATATGTGTTCTTTAGTAACTTGATTTTTTTTGTTCAGTACCGTTAGTAAAATCTGTTCATATGAATACATGTGGCTGTATATTCATTTTTCCGTGTGAACCTTTTAAAGTGCTGAATATTAATTCAAGACAGGCTCTTCACGCTTGAATTTAAAACCCAGCAGCCTTCTGCAGTCCTGTACGTTGAAAATGCAGGATGGATGTGAAACTGTCAGTCCTGGCCACGTCTTCATAATATGCTCGTTTACCCGTGTTTTTTTGTTTGTTTGTTTGTTTTGTTTTGTGGGGGGAGGGAAAAACTTTTAAAGTCAAACATTTACCAGGGAATTTGCTTTCAAAAAAATAATAAATCAAGTGGCTGATCTCTTACATTGAAGGAGGAAAAAAACAAAACAAAACAGACGAGGCATTCATTTGAAGGATCCTAGCCATTTTCTCATTCTAATTTTAAAGACTTGGTTTAGAACTTCACGGTTACATATGCAGGGTAGCAAGTTAAAAAGCGATGTTTAATTAACAGGCACTTTATACTTCCGTATTCTTGTTATGATATAAGCACCTTGTTCTTCAGAGTAGAAAGTGATTTCTGCGTATTTTCAAGGACTGGCATCTTCATGGTAAGAAAGCCACGTAAATAAAGATATGCTTAGATGAAAATCGGAACATGTTTTTAAAATAGTGTGTGTCTCCTTTCAGCTCTGTTATCAAACTTGCTGCCTAAGCCGGAGCTGGTGCTCTGTCATTATGCTAGTGACCAAAAGAATCGATGATGCGGAACTAGATGAAATCGGGGGTATAATCGGAGAGAGTTATCGGGGTTTCTTTGGTCATTAAATTTAGTGATAAATAGTACACTGTTCATTTTGAGCAGAGAGAACGTATTTAATTCTGATGTGTACAGAGTATCGATTTAGTTAGGCTTATGGCTGAGTAAAACGATCATCTTTTGTAATTTCAGAGGAAAGATGAAAGGCATTTGTGTCAGCCTGGCTGACTGACTCGGCCGTAGAATTGTTTACCTTGACCAGCCAGGGAAGGGTGGGAAAACTTTTTTTTTTTCCTCCTCCTAGGCAACTTGGATATTTGTACTGACATTTTATTAGGAATATCAGGTACTCAGTAAATAGCATAAATGACTGGGAGGTTAAACAAAATGAGTGTAAAGGTAGATAGTGTTTCCCTCAAGAATGGAGAAAAATATAACAAAGGGGAAATGTTTGGACAACGCTCTCTTTAAAAGACGGGTGTGTGTTAAACAGGGCCCATTAGAGTCAGTGTTGCCCATTAAACAATGGCTTTAATTTTAAACTTTTTTTGAGTTTCTCATAACAAATAAAGTTATACTTGGTAACGGTTTATTTAAGGAGAAGTCATCCTTGTAACTTAGCATCTTTTTTTCCAGGTTCCTGAAACCTTGGGGGAAAACACTGGCGCCGCCTCCTTTGTTGCAAAGGGGTTTCTGATGCACTTCTCCCTGAAAGACATGCTTCCCTGGGTAGAGTCAGCAGTCCTTTTACTACTGTACAGCAGTACCAAGTGATAAGAGAGAAAATAAAAGAGTAATTAGCTATGTTTTATAGGACGTAAAGAAAGGGTGATGGAAGTCTATAAAAGAAGAAAATCAGATCAAAGGCCGCTGTGATGTTATTTTTTGAAAACGCAGTGTAAAAACGGTTCTCTTAATAGCAGAGACCCCCATCGTGCCTTGGCCAGCTGTGTTCTGCCATTTTCCTTTCCACAGTCCTGTCCATCCTTGGTTGGGTCTTACCAGCCATACCATCTGCCATTCCAGCGGCGGCCTTTTCGGTGGGAAAGCCGGCCAATTGGGTCAACTTTTGTGACCTGGCGTGTGTCCACTGGGAGCTCAGATCAGGTCAGGCTCATTTTTAGGTGTGTCCAAAGCCGAGATTTCAACTTAGTGAAAGGCTGTGGAATTTATTTCCCAAAGTGCTGCCCAAACTCTGTTCTTTTTTTCTTCAGCTGCCTCCTTGGGCTGAGATGATTGCTTAATGCTCTTAATTATGCTGGATCCCTCTGTATTTTCAAACACCTGTGCATAATTCAGATCACGGGTGGTCACAGAGCCTGGCTCACTGGACAGCTTCGCCTTCGGAATGGGGAAATCCCAAGGAACCTGACCATGGACCGTGTGTTAGGGGGCTGAGTAGCGGCTTAAAAGGATGGAATATTTCCCTTGAACTTCCACTGTGCCACGTGAAAGATCCTTAGTCACTGGGTTGGGGCGAGTCTTAGAACGAATACCTCAGAAACGACGTTTTAAAAATCAACTCTCATTCATTGCTGGTGGGAATGCAAAATAGTAAGTCACTTCAGAAGACCGTTTGGTGGTTTCTTATAAAACCAAGCTTACTCTTCCCAGGAGATCCAGCAATCCTGGATCCTTAGTGTTTATTCAGAGCAGTTAAAATCTTAATGTCCACTCAGAAACCTGCACTTGAATATTTATACCAGCTTTGTTCGTAATTGCCAAAACTTGGAAGCAGCCAAGGTGTCCTTCAGTATGTGAATGGATAAATACTAACTATGGTACATCCAGACAATGGAATGTTATTCAGCACTAAAAAGAAATGAGCAGTTAAGCCGCAAAAAGACAGGGAGGGCCCTTAAATGCGTATTACTAAGTGAAATAAGCCAATCTGAAAGGGCTATATACTGTGTGATCCAAATTACATGATATTCCGGAAAAGGCAAAGCTGTGGAGATAATGCAGAGATCAGTGGTTGCAGGGTGGGGGGAGGGAGAGACGAATAGGCAGAGCTCAGAGGATTTTTAGGGCAGTGAAAATACTCTGTATGATACCATGATAGCGGATGCATGTCATCATACATTTGTCCAAACTCACAGAATGTGCAACATCACGAGTGCAGTGGCACCCTAGACTCCAGTCTAGTGTAGACGTCACTTTGATATGCACTGGGAAACTGAAAACTTTATGCGATTTGCTTTATCGTGATACTCGCTTTACTTTGGTGGTCTGGAACTGATCCTGAAGTGTCTCTGAGGTGTACCTGTACTTGGTCTTCCCGTGTATGCGTTTATATTTTCTTCCTCTGCGAAGAAACCCCATTTGAGGACAGCGCCATCAGGACCAACCTGTGTCTCTGATGTTTGTAACATATATGAGACCCAGGGGTACCTACAGGCCTCTGGAGCTGTAAGATTTTTCTCTGGATACACGTGTTATACCTGTGTGTGTATACACTTGCGTGTGTACGTGTTTGGGAGGTGTATATTGTGAACGGAATAAGATAAGGTTGAGGATCTGGAATTGAGTTTTAGTGAGTGGTTCAGATTTTCTCAATCCTTCAAGGTTAGAAGTGCACGGGTCCCATTATTTCTCCATGAAACCCACTAGTGACGTCTTTCCTTTTCCGTGGGCTCTGATGGTCGTCCTGAGTACATTTTGGTTTGCAGGTTGGAGCATGGATTAGGTGTGAGGTGAAGACACGCTTACTGTATGTATTAAATACCAACTTTTGAGAATCTGTGACAACCAAGCCGGGTTACCTAGAGTGTAAATAGCCTGTGAAACACGTTATCTGTAAAAAAGTAGAAGTAAAATCCAAGTCTCGTGAAACTTTTGAAAATTCAAACATCAAACTAAAAGTGAGAGTGGACCAGCTATGGGATCTGTGGGCCCGGTGCAAAATTAAAATGGGGGGGGGTTCCTTGTGAAATACTGTGAAATATTAAGAATTTCAAGATGGTGACAGCAAAACATTAAACCAAGTTGGGGCCCTTCAGAGCACGGGGCCCTGTGTGACTGCACAGGTCACACCCCCATGAAGCTGGTCCTGCTTGGGATTCATACACTGTCTTGAAGGGCTTTGCTTTTTTGTACCAAGGTTTCCTCTCCTGCAAGACAGGAGGACAGGGCTGGGACAGACGTGGCAGGCTGAGCCCCTCCTATGCTGCTTACTCAGCAATCTTGGCTTTCTCTCTATTACTGAATCCAGATTGGGTTGCAAATCCCTGTGAAAGCACATTCCTCTTCCTGGGTTGTAAGATCCATTGAGTGCAAAATATTGGTCATCCTGTGCGCGAGGTGTTCTCTGCAGGCATTTTGCAAGGTCCTGTGAGGGAAGCCAGTCCTGTTCATGCTGTCCTTTTCCTTCTTTGTCTTTTTCTTCTCTAGCCCTTCTCCCAGGGTCTTGATCCTTTGACTGTACCTTTGCTCCCTGTCACCTTCATTGCTTTTCGTTGTCACCTGCCCTTGACTTCATCCTGGGAGAGGTCTGCTGGATGTAAAATCTGAAGGCAGCCTCAGAAAAGAGTTTTTGCTCTTGTTAATTATTTTAAAAAATTTATTTATTTTTGGCTGCGTTGGGTCATTGTTGCTGTGCGCGGGCTTTCTCTAGTTACGGTGAGCGGGGTCTACTCTTCGTCGCGGTGCGCGGGCTTCTCATTGCGGTGGCTTCTCTATGTTGCGGAGCACGGGCTCTAGAGGCACAGGCTTCAATGGTTGTGGCACGTGGGCTCAGTAGTTGTGGCACGTGGGCTTCAGTAGTTGTGGCATGCGGGCTTCAGTAGTTGTAGCTCGTGGGCTCTAGAGTGCAGGCTCAGTAGTTGTGGCGCACGGGCTTAGTTGCTCCACGGCATGCGGGATCTTCCCGGACCAGGGCTCGAACCCGTGTGCCCTGCATTGGCAGGCAGATTCTTAACCACTGCGCCACCAGGGAAGCCCTAAAGTGTTAATTATTAAACAAGCAGATTCTGTCTGGAGGTGCATGGGTTGATCGCCTTCAGGAACCGCAGTGAACCAGGCCCTATGTCATGGAGATGTGATTGGCTCAAGCTGCACAAAATGCAAAATTCATTTTATGGCCTGTGGTACTTTTGCTTCGGACGGTCAGGACACCCTTACTGATGAAGATTAAATGCACTTCTCTTAAGGTGGTTCAACAGGGTTTGAAAAAAAAGAAGCGTTTTTTTTTTTTTTTTCCTGCCGTACCAAGTTGTAGAATTTAGCATAATGGGATGACTCTGGAATGTTTTACCTTGGGCCAAGTGGTTTTTGTTCTCTGCTGAAATTCGCAGGGATCCTCTGCCCCTCGGTAGCTTCCGTGTCCTGAGCGAGTGACTGAGTCTTTGGGACTCAGCGTATGTTAGTGTCAGTGACGGTGCTGGGGCTTGGACCAACAGGAGGCATAAATCAGCAGATGTATGCGGAGCACTTAACAGAGCTTTTGGCTTGTCATGAACACTTGGATTTTTGGTGATGGTTTATTATTAATAAGAGTGATTCCTGTTATCTAAATTGGTGGTTTTTTAGAACCTGGTCTTGGCAGTTCACTCCCTCCTTTAAAAGGTATGATAACAAAAGTTGGGAAGATTTAAAAACTTGCCCTCCCACGCTTTCTTGCTTCCCTCCAACATTCCCCACGTCTCTCTCCCCACCGGCCTCTGCTGTCCTTCCCTCTTCCGTCGGGCACAATAGCTCTTCCTGACACAACGGCACGCGACGGTTTGAGAAGGCTGTGAATGCTGGGAGGATGTTGTTTGAGCTGACACGGGGGCCGTTTCTGGGAGCCCAGGGAGAAGGCCTGCACGTGTTTTTCTGGGGAGGGGTATGATGAGTTTGTTAGGAGCCCCCAGGGGGCCAGGCTGGGGGAGGGACTCTCCATGTCTCTGTGGCCTTCTTAGGAAGCCAAAGGTTGCCGGAAGCAGGGTGGCACCAGTGTCTGTACGCCGCCTTCGAGAGGTTGCTCTTTGACTCTACTTATGTTTTGTAAATAAGTTCAATTGTACCCTTTTCTTTTTAGATTCCACATATAAGCGATATCATATGATATGTGTCTTTTCTGAGTCACAGATGTAGAAAACAAACCTACGGTTACCAGGGGATGAGGAGGGGAGGGATAAATAGGGAGATTGGGATTGACATATACACACTATTATATATAAAATAGGTAACTAATAAGGACCTGCTGTATAGCACAGGGGTCCTACTCAGTACTCTATAATGGCTTATATGGGAAAAGAATCTTAAAAAAAAAACTGGATATATGTATCTGTATAACTGATTCACTTTGCTGTATACCTGAAACATTATACACAACATTATAAATCAACTATACTCCAATAAAAATTAAAAAAAAGAAAAGGCTGCTCTTTTAGAAGCATTTGAGGGCCTAGGGCTTCCCCCCCCCCCCCCCCCCCCCCCCCCATAGAGAAGAACATCAGCTTCCCCCGCTGCAGGTCTGGTAGGGAAGGAGGAAAGGAAGGGAGAATAAGTTCCTGTGAGTGATTCCCTGTCTGGCTTCTGCCCCCCTGACAGTCCGAGGCTGTGGACATCAGAGCCTTCCTATCTGGCTGTTTCCCAGATCGCCTGTTGAATTTTCTCAGCAACCTTAATTTTCACACTAAAGGGACTGGAAACGATACATTAGTTGGGTCAAACGTTAGACTACACAAGGGTTTTATAGTCAGGTTTGGGATTTGAATGTGTTTACGTAGTCTGTCTGTTTTATTTTTCCCTGGCAAGGTGTCTGGTGTTTAGTTCCTAGGCGAACAGCAGAGCTGCTCAGGACAGCTCACCACGTGCACACCAGTTATTAACTTGTAATCCATGCACGCTTTTCGATGCCTCTATTTCTCCACCTCTGCCAGGGTGGCTGGAGCGTGAGCTAGCTGTGCGCTTAGCAGGTTGGGAAGGGGGCCCGCACATTTGCCAACTAATTCCCCACGGTGGTCGTGAACCATGTTAACAGAGCTATTTCCTGTTCGTTCAGCCACACCTGTATGCAGACGGGCTTGGTCAGAACTTTTAACTGCCTCCATTGTGGTGGATGAGGGACGTGCGTGTTTATTTCTTAGGGACTGTGTAACATACACTGGAAAAGTAAGTTATTTTACTGAACATCATGGAATTAACACATGGATTCCTCCACTTATTCACGCGTTCACTCGTTGATTTGCATATTCCTCACTTGTTGTTTTATTGACCCGACATTACTACTGGGCGAGAAAGCATCACTTCCTGATCCCCTGTCTCCCCAGCTTACTTGTGCACATTTTCAGTTGGATGTTCTAACACAGCATCCTTTAGACTCCCGAAGGTCATTATTCACAGAGGTCTTTGTCAACAAGCTTATGGGATTTATCTAGTTCCACCTTTTATTTACTAAATATATGGCCACCCAGAAGCCAATGAGTCATCTATACACAGTTACCATTCCCGTAACAAATAGGGCTTTTGGTCCCATTTTCACTGTGAACACTCCACTAGGTAGTATACCACGTATAAGCAGCCGCCTTTTCTTTCTAGCCTGAGCACTTAATTAAAACCTGACAGATTGATTTTTCCATTAGGCCAGAAGGCAGGTGTTGTCTTGAACAATTCTTGATTTGAATTTCTTATTGAGTCTGTTTAGCTTCTTGTGGGCACACAACTCCCCCTGCCCCGCCCAAATATATGTATTTGGTGGGGACTGTTTTACACAGTGAGTTTTACACAATGAGTTGGTAAGAAACAGAAGAAAATATCTTACTAGTAAGTTCCTGTTAAAAAGGTGCTGATAGGGAATTGCTTTAATGCCTGCTGTATTCTTGGCCTCTCCAGGGAATGCTGCCTGTGGAGTGATGTTGAATGGCAGTCTGAAGTCCAGGAAGCTGTCATTTCTTATCCTGTTTTTACCCCTAATGCTCCATCAGGGGCAGAGTGACAAAGACATTGATGTGTCCACAACCCCTAACATCTTGGTGGATGATTTGATTTCTTTCCTTGCCTGTTTTCAGCGTTCGTCCTCCCAAAATGGCACGGAACTAACTGTCCAAAAGGATTGTTGGTCTGTTCCCTGAAATATAAATCCCCGCTTATAAACGTGAAAAAACGAAACAGAAGAAAAACACCTCTGCAAAAGCCATTTAACTCTAGTGATAAAGAGTTTCATTAATTCTAAGGACACTGACAAGGCATGTGGCTCTAGTTAAGGGTATATCCAAATCCCAATCAATGCCGTATGGGTGTCGGTCATACTGTGGCTTAGTGGTTAAGGGCAGGGACTCTGGAGTTTAGCAGACTTGGGTTTAAAGAGGCTTTTTAACGGTTGTTGGGTGACTTAAAGCCTACCGACCTTTCTAAGTTGCCTTCATCTTTCATAAATATGTGTGTGTGTATAAGAGGGTGTAGCAATAGAAATCACCTCGTCCGTTTGTTCTGTGGATTAATGGGTAATCCACGTAGCATGTGACGTGTGGTGCCTGATGAGGATAGGAAGGAGCTGTGTGCACGCTAGCTCTTACGATTGCATTCTCCCTATCGGTTGAAAGTCACATTAAATAGCTAAGGTGGATACAAGACGCGGAACTTCGCAAAGGTCACAAAAACCCGAAGGAGGCGTACTTCACCCACATGGAGTGAGTCCGAACCTCAGGTTAATCACCTTGGTGGTGTGTTTTGGAGTTTGTGTTGATTGCCTTGGTTTGATCGCTTGGCTTTTGAATAAGCTCCTAAAATATGGTTTTGTCTGCTGTTTTTCTTTGCTTCCGAAATCGGTGCAGGTGCAGAAAACAGGAAGCGAAACCTTAAGCGGCCCAAGGGAGCCTCATTCAAATCGTGCCAGGCAGGTATAATATACAAGTGTTATCACCTTACTGATAATCTGGCATGCTGTGAGTATTCCACGTGCCATGGGGATTACGGAGAGTGAAGCCATACGGCAGTTTGGCACCAACTTGCCCGGCTCCTTAGGAAGGGTGAGAGAGAGGAAAGCCCTCATTCTCAGAGACGGTGTTCAACACAGCTTCACTCGTCCAGAGGCGCAGGCTTGCAGTAGCCATTTTGTCTGTTGGCACTTCACATTATCTTTGAGGCTGTACCTCTTGAGAGCAGGGGAGGTATCTTTCATAAATGAACTGGCACCATGTCTCTGTAGTTTAAAAGTCTGCTCTGAGTTTGAGACTACATGGCACATTGCTCCATGTCCTGACATGTGAGGAATGTGAAAGTTGAAGGCCCATGGCTAGAATACAAAGCTTTCCAAACGTTTAAGTATTTGGGTAGCCCAATGGTTATAGCTAAAGCAAGTGTTGCCTTTAAGGTTTAATTTGGTTCTTTGTCCTGGAGGGTTTAGGGAGAGACCATGGCTGCCTTGCCTGTGTGGCCAGGAAGGTCTCTCTCACTTTGTCTTTGGCCAAATGATCATCTTTGCATGTAGTGAGCCCTTGGACATGCATGGAATTGCATAAAATTTACCCAGCATGGCCCACTGTTCTGGAGGAGCTACTCCACATGTATTTCTTTGTTGAACTCAGAAGTGGGTCGCCAGGTACTGTGTGTCAGATGCCCATCCATTTCCTGCTTTTGGCAAGAGGGCATCTCAAATCATTTCTCTAGTTCCATGGAACAGCCGGAGCCTTTAGAGCTCTGCCCCCGTTCTCCACTTGGCCACAACTTTGTTTCTTCTCGTTTAGCTTGATTCTTCACAGCCACTCTTTGGCCACAGTCTCACACACACACACACACACACACACACACACACACACACACACACACACACTCCCTCCCTCCCTCTCTCCCTCTCTCCCTCTCTGGTCTGTTCCCACCTTTTCTCGCAAGGCCAGCCTGTCTGCTTCATTCACTTCCCCAGCGTCACTCTGCTCACATCCCATATTTTCCAGATAAAGGCATCTGCCAGAGCCACAGTTCTTCTCTTCCCTTTGCTTCTAAAGGAAGGGATGGGATTGGGGCTGGGGCAGGGGGACTACTTGGTTGGGAGGGAAGTACCAATAAAAGGAGAATTGAAGATAAAGGAGTGTGTTCTGGAGGGCCACATCACATATCTGTGGGGCCCCAAGTCATTGTTCAACTTCCTGTTTCAGGAAGACCCATCTCCACCAACAGAAAGACACAAATTATTCCCATACTGACGTGCATCGTCTCTGAACCAGGCAGAACCAGATCGAGTCTCAGTGTGGTCTCTCAGTGTTTGGTGATCTTGGGTAGGTTTCTTACCCTCAGTTTGCACTTCTGTAAAATGGTTCGATGGTGATTATATGAACCAATTAGGGATGCCATGATGATAATTCACATTACACCAATGTCTAGCACGTCCTAAACCTTCAACAAAAGAAAGATCATACGAGCCCCTATTATTCTAATGCCTGGAGACAGCAGTTTCATTGCGCCTAGTCGAGAATCTAATAACCCAGCATGTAATACAGTGAATACAGCAGATACTGTATCAGGCTGGTTCACATCCCCAGACTGGCACTTATCAGCCATGTGACCTTGGACAACTTATTAACATTTCTGTGGTTCAGTTTTTTTACCCACAAAATGGTATGATAGTACCTACCACATAAAGCTAGTGGTGAGACTTAGATAAGTTAATGCATGTAATTCGCTTGGAACAGGGCAGAGAGTCTAGAAGATGGTGAGCCCTCAGTAAATCATAGGAGCTACTGTGGTTGCCTTGATTATGCCCGTGTTGATTATTATTACTCCTTCCCTATCCAAGCAGAAAGAGCCATTGAGAGGACTCACGTAGAACTCTTTCAAATCCTTCCATCTCTTGACAGCCTGGGGGCAGACACCCAAAACTGAGACTTGGTTGGAGAGTCTTGGTTTTAAACCCAAACTCCTATCATCAGGCCTGAACATTTGGCCCTTTTTCCTTTTCGCCTCGGATGGAGACACATGGAAATAGTTTGTAGCAGTTGGGTATAGGGCATTGGCTTTGCAAGTGGAGGATGAGAAGAACTTGCTTGCTACTTGCCGTAATTTATTTGCATTTTCATTCTTTCTTTCTCCACCCTCCAGGAGAAAGAAAAAGTGAAACTGATGTGGGAATACATCTTTGTAATTTCCTAAGTTAGAGGGGTAGTGAATGAAAATACTTCACAAGGTACACACTGGTGTTTGATGATGATGACTTTCATGGAATAGAATTTGATTTGCCTTGAGTGTGTCTGGGACCACATGTAAGGGGCTAGTCAGCAAATGCCAGAGCATGCAAAATGCTTAGTGTGTGCAGGTACAGTTGTAATGCTTTTTTTTTTTTTTTTTTGCGGTACGCGGGCCTCTCACTGTTGTGGCCTCTCCCCTTGTGGAGCACAGGCTCCAGACGCGCAGGCTCAGCGGCCATGGCTCACGGGCCCAGCCGCTCCACGGCATGTGGGATCCTCCCGGACCCGGGCAGGAACCATGTCCCCTGCATCAGCAGGTGGACTCTCAACCACTGCGCCACCAGGGAAGCCCAGTAATGCTTTTATATGTAGTTCATTCTATCCTCACGACAACCTTACCAGGAGGGTATTTTATAGATAAGAAAATTGAGTTACAGAGAGATTGAGAGCTTACCCAGAGTCACATAGCTAGGTATTTCCTATTTTGCCTAAAATACTGTAGCAGGTCCTGGTGGCAAGGACCTTGGTTACCATCTGATTCAACTGACTCTTCTGTTTGGTAAAACGTTTGAGATATAATTCATAAATTCACCAATTTACAGTGTACTGACTTGTGGTTTTTAGTATATTCACACAGTTATATAACCATTACCACAATCGACTTTTCACCTCCTACAAAAGAAATCCCATACCCTTTAGTATTCATAACCCCTCCCCCCATTTCCTCCTCACCCCCTCAGCACGGGGCAACAACTAATCGATTTTTTATTTCTATAGGTTTAGATATTCTGGACATTTCGTGTAGATAGAATCATACAATATGTGACCTTTTGTGTCTGGCTTCTTTCACTTAGCACAGTGTTTCTTAAGGTTTATCTGTGTTGTAGCACAATCAGTAAGTCATTCTTTTTCATGTCAGAACAATATTCCACTGTGTAGCTATACCATTCATCCTTTTTTTTTAATCTTTATTGGAGTATAATTGCTTTACAATGGTGTGCTAGTTTGTGCTTTATAACACAGTGAATCAGTTATACATATACATATGTTCCCATATCTCTTCCCTCTTGCGTCTCCCTCCCTCCCACCCTCCCTATCCCACCCCTCCAGGCGGTCACAAAGCACCGAGCTGCTCTCCCTGTGCTATGCGGCTGCTTCCCACTAGCTATCTACCTTATGTTTGGTAGTGTATATATGTCCATGCCTCTCTCTCGCTTTGTCACAGCTTACCCTTCCTGCTCCCCATATCCTCAAGTGCATTCTGTAGTAGGTCTGTGTCTTTATTCCTGTCTTACGCCTGGGTTCTTCATGACTTTTTTTTCTTAAATTCCATATATATGTGTTAGCATATGGTATTTGTCTTTCTCTTTCTGACTTACTTCACTCTGTATGACAGACTCTGGGTCCATCCACCTCATGACAGATACCTCAATTTCGTTTCTTTTTATGACTGAGTAATATTCCATTGTATATATGTACCACATCTTTTTTATCCATTCATCCGATGATGGACACTTCGGTTGTTTGCATCTCTGGGCTATTGTAAATAGAGCTGAAGTGAACATTTTGGTACGTGACTCTTTTTTTTTTTTAATTTATTTTTTTTCATCTTTATTGGAGTATAATTGCTTTACAATGGTGTGCTAGTTTCTGCTTTATAACAAAGTGAATGAGTTATACATATACATATGTTCCCATATCTCTTCCCTCTTGCGTCTCCCTCCCCATCCCACCCCTCTAGGTGGTCACAAAGCACCGAGCTGATCTCCCTGTGCTACGCAGCAGCTTCCAACTAGTTATCTACCTTACGTTTGATAGTGTATGTATGTCCATGCCTCTCTCTCACTTTGTCACAGCACACCCTTCCCGCTCCCCAAGTCTGTTCTGTAGTAGGTCTGTGTCTTTATTCCTGTCTTACCCCTAGGTTCTTCATGACATTTTTTTTTTTCTTAAATTCCATGTATATGTGTCAGCATATGGTGTTTGTCTTTCTCTTTCTGACTTACTTCACTCTGTATGACAGACTCTAGGTCTATCCATCTCATTACAAATAACTCAATTTCGTTTCTTTTTATGGCTGAGTAATATTCCATTGTATATATGTGCCACATCTTTATCCATTCATCCAATGATGGGCACTTAGGTTGTTTCCATCTCCTGGCTATTGTAAATAGAGCTGCAATGAATATTTTGGTACATGACTCCTTTTGAATTATGGTTTTCTCAGGGTATATGCCCAGTAGTGGGATTGCTGAGTCATATGGTAGTTCTATTTGTAGTTTTTTTAAGGAAACTCCCTACTGTTCTCCATAGTGGCTGTACAAATTTACATTCCCACCAATAGTGCAGGAGGGTTCCCTTTTCTCCACACCCTCTCCAGCATGTATTGTTTCTAGATTTTTTGATGATGGCCATTCTGACTGGTGTGAGGTGATACCTCATTGTAGTTTTGATTTGCATTTCTCTAATGATTAGTTATGTTGAGCATCCTTTCATGTGTTTGTTGGCAGTCTGTATATCATCTTTGGAGAAATGTCTGTTTAGGTCTTCTGCCCATTTTTGGATTGTGTTGTTTGTTTTTTTGTTATTGAGCTGCATGAGCTGCTTATAAATTTTGGAGATTAATCCTTTGTCAGTTGCTTCATTTGCAAATATTTTCTCCCATTCTGAGGGTTCTCTTTACGTCTTGTTTATAGTTTCCTTTGCTGTGCAAAAGCTTTGAAGTTTCATTAGGTCCCATTTGTTTATTTTTGTTTTTATTTCCATTTCTCTAGGAAGTAGGTCAAAAAGGATCTTGGCTGTGATTTATGTCATAGAGTGTTCTGCCTGTGTTTTCCTCTAAGAGTTTGATAGTTTCTGGCCTTACATTTAGGTCTTTAATCCATTTTGAGCTTATTTTTGTGTATGGTGTTAGGGAGTGATCTAATCTCATACTTTTACATGTAGCTGTCCAGTTTTCCCAGCACCACTTATTGAAGAGGCTGTCCTTTCTCCACTGTGCATTCCTGCCTCCTTTGTCAAAGATAAGGTGACCATATGTGCGTGGGTTTATCTCTGGGGTTTCTATCCTGTTCCATTGATCTGTCTTTCTGTTTTTGTGCCAGTACCATACTGTCTTGATTACTGTAGCTTTGTAGTATAGTCTGAAGTCAGGGAGCCTGATTCCTCCAGCTCCGTTTTTCATTCTCAGGACTGCTTTGTCTATTCGGGGTCTTTTGTGTTTCCATACAAATTGTGAAATTTTTTGTTCTAGTTCTGTGAAAAATGCCAGTGGTAGTTTGATAGGGATTGCATTGAATCTGTAGATTGCTTTGGGTAGTAGAGTCATTTTCACAATGTTGATTCTTCCAATCCAAGAACATGGTATATCTCTCAATCTATTTATATCATCTTTAATTTCTTTGATCAGTGTCTTATAATTTTCTGCATACAGGTCTTTTGTCTCCTTAGGTAGGTTTATTCCTAGATATTTTATTCTTTCTATTGCAGTGATAAATGGGAGTGTTTTCTTGATTTCACTTTCAGATTTTTCATCATTAGTGTATAGGAATGCCAGAGATTTCTGTGCATTAATTTTGTATCCTGCTACTTTACCAAATTCATTGATTAGCTCTAGTAGTCTTCTGGTAGCATCTTTAGGATTCTCTATGTAGAGTATCATGTCATCTGCAAACAGTTGACAGCTTTACTTCTCCTTTTCCGATTTGGATTCCTTTTATTTCCTTTTCTTCTCTGATTGCTGTGGCTAAAACTTCCAAAACTATGTTGAATAAGAGTGGTGAGAGTGGGCAACCTTGTCTTGTTCCTGATCTTAGTGGAAATGCTTTCAGTTTTTCACCATTGAGGACAATGTAGGCTGTGGGTTTGTCATATATGGCCTTTATTATGTTGAGGAAAGTTCCCTCTATGCCTACTTTCTGGAGGGTTTTTATCATAAATGGGTGTTGAATTTCGTCAAAAGCTTTCTCTGCATCGATTGAGATGACCATATGGCTTTTCTCCTTCAATTTGTTAATATGGTGTATCACATTGATTGATTTGCGTATATTGAAGAATCCTTGCATTTCTGGAATAAACCCCACTTGATCATGTTGTATGATCCTTTTAATGTGCTGTTGGATTCTGTTTCCTAGTATTTTGTTGAGGATTTTTGCATCTATGTTCATCAGTGATATTGGCCTGTAGTTTTCTTTCTTTGTGACATCCTTGTCTGGTTTTGGTATCAAGGTGATGGTGGCCTCGTAGAATGAGTTTGGGAGTGTTCCTCCTTCTGCTGTATTTTGGAAGAGTTTGAGAAGGATAGGTGTTAGCTCTTCTCTAAATGTTTGATAGAATTCGCCTGTGAAGCCATCTGGTCCTGGGCTTTTGTTTGTTGGAAGATTTTTGTTTTTTGTTTCTTTTTTTGCGGTACGTGGGCCTCTCACTGCTGTGGCCTCTCCCGTTGCAGAGCACAGGCTCCGGACACGCAGGCTCAGCAGCCATGGCTCACGGGCCCAGCTGCGCTGCGTCATGTGGGATCTTCCCGGACCGGGGCAGGAACCCATGTCCCCTGCATCGGCAGGCGGACTCTCAACCACTGCGCCACCAGGGAAGCACCTGTTGGAAGATTTTTAATCACAGTTTCAATTTCAGTGCTTGTGATTGGTCTGTTCATGTTTTCTATTTCTTCCTGATTCAGTCTTGGCAGGTTGTGCCTTTCTAAGAATTTGTCCATTTCTTCCAGGTTGTCCATTTTATTGGCATAGAGTTGCTTGTAGTAATCTCTCATGATCCTTTGTATTTCTGCAGTGTCAGTTGTTACTTCTCCTTTTTCATTTCTAATTCTATTGATTTGAGTCTTCTCCCTTTTTTTCTTGATGAGTCTGGCTAATGGTTTATCAATTTTGTTTATCTTCTCAAAGAACCAGCTTTTAGTTTTATTGATCTTTGCTATCATTTCCTTCATTTCTTTTTCATTTATTTCTGATCTGATCTTTATGATTTCTTTCCTTCTCCTAACTTTGGATTTTTTTTGTTCTTCTTTCTCTGATTGCTTTAGGTGCAAGGTTAGGTTGTTTATTCGAGATGTTTCCTGCTTCTTAAGGTGGGCTTGTATTGCTATAAACTTCCCTCTTAGAACTGCTTTTGCTGCATCCCATAGGTTTTGGGTCATCGTGTCTCCATTGTCATTTGTTTCTAGGTATTTTTTGATTTCCTCTTTGATTTCTTCGGTGATCACTTTGTTATTAAGTAGTGTATTGTTTAGCCTCCATGTGTTTGTATTTTTTACTGATCTTTTCCTGTACATTCATCCCTTGATGAACACTTGTTTTCCTTTTGGCTTTTGTGATTATAAGAGTACTATGAACATTCATACACAAGTTTTTGTGTTGACACATGTTTTTTTTTTTTTTTTTTTTGACACATGTTTTTAATTCTCTTGGGGATATACTCTGGTGTGGAATTGTTGCATCCCATCGTACCTTTTTTGCTTAACCGTTTGAGGAGCTGCCAAACTGGCAATGTATGGGGCTTCCGATTTCTCCACATTCTCCCCAAAACTTGTTTTTTCTTATCTTTGTGATTAACCATCTTGTTTTTGAAAATAGGAAAATGAAGCTGGGTGGATTTTAACGATTTGCTTCAAGTACCATAGCCGGTGGTAAGAGCCAGGTTCTTCTCTAGGTATGGAAGATAAAGGATGAAAAGCATGATCTTTATTGCAGAAGCTCACTGTGTATGAGGGAGTCAGACTTACAGTCACAGTGCATGGTGACGGTGGCTCTTTGGTGACAAGGTATGGGAGGACTTGGAGCAGAAGATTATCTCAGACTTTAAGAAACAGAAGATTATTTAGTGGCCTGTGTAAGTGAAAGGTCTGGTAGTGATTAGCCTCAGGTACAGATGGATCCAGGTGCTAAAACAATGTTGTCAGAGAGCTGGCTGTCTCCATCTCTTGTCCTTGCTCTCCCATTGATTCCTTTATTCTTAGCCGTCTCATTTCTCTTTTGGGAAAGATGGCCACCAGCAGACCTAGGCTTATATTCTACCACGTAAGCATCTCCAACAGAACAGGAGTTTTTCTTTCCCCATGGTTGTAGCAGGAGGCTTACATAGGTCCCTCACTGGCCCAGTAGGTTAATGTAACCGCCTTCCAATCAGTTAGACCCAGTGTTCTGACTGGCCATATTTGCTTCACTGCCTAACCTGGACCTTAGAGTGGGGAGGGGTCAGTCCCACCTAGACCATGGGAACTGAGAGTGGGTGAGGCGTGATTCCCAAAGGGAAAACCAAGGTTCTGTTTATGGAAGAATAAGAAATGATGTGTGCTTGGAGAATTGTCCATTCTATAAGTTAGGAAGTGTGCATTCACACATGACAGAAATCCTTAGTCATTCTGGCTCAAACGGTAAGGGGAAGCATTAGCTCTTTTAACTGGAAGTTCAGAGGTGGGTAGCCTTTAGGCCTAGCTGAATCCAGTGATTTAGTTCTTAGTGATTCCCTGTCATTACCTTGGAGGCAAGATGGCCGTAGCAAGTCCTGATTGCCACAGTATCCGGAGGAAGAGAGAGGCTGTCTGGTCCAGGTACCATCTTTTGCGAGTGAGAAACTGCCTTCTAAGCAGCGTCCCAGCAGACTTCCTACGTGCTGTCTTAGGTGGAATTGCCCGTTCCCATGACCAGACAGACGTCATTCCTTTATTGCCTTTAGCCTAGGCTTCTAAACCGATCATGGTCATCATTCATGCCCCCCTCTGGGTAAGGGTGGGGCCAGCTTTCCTTGGGGCTCATGGGTCCTGTGGGAGAAGGGTGCATGTCTGAATCACGTGAAGATCGCCTGCAGGAGGAAGATGGGAATGGACAGTGAAAATCTAGTTGGCCGCCCCAAGACTGCTTTGCCTACAAGAATACAGGTGTCTAAGGAGATGCTGTGGGAATGGGAAACAGACATTTCAGGCTAAAGGGGTAGCATGGGCAAAGCCGTTCTTTCCTGATTTTTCCTATAAAACTGAAGGTATCTTGGTTATCTGCACCTTTTTTTGTGTGAATAAAGAACTTGAAGAGCAGAAAGTGAGAAGCAGGATTGGCACTAGAGCCTCTTCTCACTCTTCTGTGGAGGTGGGACGGGCAGTTGAACGTGAGTGGTCAGCCTCAGAGCTGCCTCCCTACTGTGTGTCTTACAGCAGAATAAGCCAAGCAGAAGGATTTCTTCTTTGTTTCCTTAGCTTTTGGTTCGCAGCTCTTTGCATAGCTTTAAGAACTGTAAGTGTGGGGTTGATCTGTTGGGCTGTGCACGATAATTTGGGGACATAATGGACTTTTTGCTTTTTTTTAAATAATCAGATGTTTTTCAGGGAAAGTTGTAAGTTGACTCTTTCAGAGGTGGAAGGTAATATGGAGACATGCCAGCATTTAGTTATTTTTTCCCCCAGACATACATCTTACGAATTCCAATTTTTCCTCTCCCATCCATGTGGTAATAAGCTAGTAATTCTCCAGTTACATGTTCAGAAAGGTATTCTTGTGATATGCCCAACTTGGAGAATTGTGATTTTATGAAACTTCCTGGTATAGCCCTCACCCATAAGAAAAGAGTTTAAATGGCCAAGACATAGAAACACCCTAGTGCCCATCGGTGGGTGAATGGATCAAGAAGATGTGGTATGTGTGTATATATATATGTGTATGAATACTACTCAGCTGTAAAAAAGATGAAATCTTGCCGTTTGCAGCAGCATGGGTGGACCTTGAGGGTATTAATGCTCCGTGAAATAAGTCAGATGGAAAAACACATACTGTATGATTTCACACATGTGTGGACTATAAAAAAAAAATGAAAAGACCAAAATAATGAATCAAATGAAACAAAAATGAACACTTCAATACAGAGAATAGAGTAGTTGTTACCAGAAGGCTAAGGAGGGGAGGGGGCAGGCAAGAGGGTAAAATGGATAAAGGGAATCAGCAGTATGGTGACAGATGGAAACTAAATTTTTGGTGGTGAGCTCACATTAGGGTATACCGAAATATAATTTTGTACACAGGAAACTTATATGATCATATAAATGAATGGTACCTCAATAAAAAATAAATCTTAAAAAATGCACAGGATATAAACAAATCAGTTGTATAAATATAAAAATACCATTTTAGATTGAGGTCCAGTGATACATGTTTCCAAAAAAAAAAGAAGAGTTTATATTAATATCTTTAGTATATTTAAACCTAATCTTTTTTCCATTTGTATGAACAAATACATGCAGGTGAGATTGAACACTTTCGTTTCCTGCTTATATATTAACATATCATGAACATTTTTTGGTATCATTAAATATTCTTTGTAAGCATGACTTTTTATGCTGTGCCATAATTTGTCTAACCTTTCTCTTTTTGTTGGATGTTTACATTGTTTCCAGGCTTTTGGTACTATAAATAATGCTGCAGTTAACATTCTAGTACATAAATTTATTTGCATCTCTCATGATTTCCTTTGGATAAATTCTGTAAGTGGATTTACTGGATCAAAGGATGGTGAACGTCGACATTCTCTTGGCTGTGTCACCAATTTGTTTGATATAAGAAGCTTTGGCAGTTTCTACTTCATAGCACCAGGACCAACGTTGAATAAACTAATCCTCCACCCTTTTTAGTATAGACAATTGGTTTTCTAGGCGAAAGATGGTATAGAATTCTGGCAATATGCTGTTCTTTCAAAACTGGCACTGGTTCGAATAAAATGGCACTTTCTACATCCTTTGGGTTTTGGCTGTTTGTAGCGCTTCTGTGATTTACCTATTTGTATTATATACTGAGTTAAAAAATATGATGTTTGTATTAATATTATTGACTTATAAGATACCTTTTTACATTATGGATTTTAATATTTTTTCCAAAATTTTCTTTTCCTTTTAAATATTCTATCTAAAGTATTTTCAGGATCATTAATCTCATCTTTGTTCTTCATTCTTTTATGTATGTTTTCTGACTTTCTGTAAAACTTAGATTTTTCCACCCAACACATTTTTTTCCTTATCATTGCTTTATGGTTTCTTCCAGTTCTTTCTTCCTTCCCTTTTTTCTTTTTCTCTCCTTTTTAAAAAAATTATTTAACTCTCAATCTGTCTTAATTTATTTCAGTGTATCGTGTGAGACAGGGGTTTGATTTGACTGTTAGAAAATTAACTTATGGTTCCAGAATTATTTATTGAATAATACTTACACATTATTGATTTAAAAAATGCTTTAGTGTATGCTAAGTTGTAATTTAAAATAAGGCTTGTTTCTATGCTTCCTGTTCTATTTTGCAGAGAAGTGGTATTATATAGTAGTTGCGTGTTATATAGTAGTTGCGTGTTTGGATTCCGGTTATTAGGTTCCACCAATATAAGGTTTATGGCCCTGGACAAGTTACTCTACAGCTCTAAACATGGTTTTCTTATCTGAAAATGGAAGGAGTAATGGAACTATCTAATGGGGATGCTCTAGGGGGTAAATAAGATAATGATATAAAGGGGTGACCGTTTATATCAGTTTGTTAGGGATACTTCTTATTTTATATCTACTGTTCAAGAATCCTATCTAGCTTAACATTTGTCTCAAATTTTTCATTTTTTAACAAAGATTTATTATAAGTAGACCTTTACTTCATGTGCTTTTTCTCCCTCTGTGTGGTCTTACCTTGTAATGTGGGAGATGCCTGTGTAGTGACCTCTGAAAGATGACCAGCGATAATCCCTTTTCTCTTCTCCTAACCCTTTCTGGGTGCACCATCATATTAACCACTGTGTTTCAAGGTATGTGTGCGCTGGGATGAGTGGCTAGGGACTTATAATTCCATCTGGTTTGGGTCAGGGGAAACATCAGAAATTTCAGGTTAGTTTACATGAAATATATGGGAAATAGAGTCTGAGAAATCATGTTGCAGAGTGTAAGGAAGTAGTCTGAGTGTTCTTATTTGCAGCAGTAGCTGTTTTGGGTTTTTCACTTATTAAATGGTATGAATCTACAATTATTTATTTTTAATAGCCGGTAAATTAAAAAAATATATTTTGTAAACAAACACTTTTGGCAACAAAGAGCTTTCAGAAGCCCGCACTTGGACTTCTTGGTGACCCAGTGGTTAAAACACCACACTTCCACCACAGAGGGCATGGGTTCGATCCCTGGTCGGGGAAGTTCCGTATGCCACGCGATGTGACCAAAAAAAAAAAAAAAAGAAACAGAACTTGTTTAATGAAATAGTCCCTGACTGATTTTCTATTTTCAAGAAAGTTGACCATGAGCATTTACTCCCATAAAACGTTTTTGACATTTATCATCTACTGGGTGTCACAGTAAAATCATTGAACTTAGAAAAATAAGGAGATATATTTTTTCAAGAAAATACTGCACATTTTTCAAAGTTAGTACTTATTTTAAGAAGACAGTGGCCTCACACAGCTGGAGAATGTGCATTTATATTTCACTCTGTGAAGCATGACTTTTCATTTAGATCAAATGACTATTTTTCTAAATTAATTTCATTCGTGTTTTCTTTAGCATGTACAAGAAGTGAATTGATAACTGTTAATATTGTTGTAGTGTGTACACAAATACTTTCTAAACAGTAAATGATAGTCTCATATCAGTATCATTGGCTGCTTGAAATAGGAAATCAGTTAGGGTAATTTTCATAGTAATTAGATTTTTTTTCTCAGCCAATTTAGGGAATCAAAGTAAGGCTCTTGAAATTTCTTTCTGTTGAAGGTAAAACCTCTAACATTATTTTGGATGATATTAGAATTTCTGTTAAAGAGTTTAACACTGAAGATAAAATTATTTGTTTTTGTGGGGATGATATAAATATCAGTTTTGGTGGAGAATATATGGTGGTAAAACTATTTTTACTAAATAAACCTGTGGAAGAGATATGTGCTTGGAAGTGATTGTGGTGAACCCACATTTCATAATCATGTTCAGTTTGAAATATATATCGCTTGAATAGAAGCTATAGATACCAACAGTCAGAAATATTTTTATATATATACAGTAACCAAATTACAAAAATTTTGAGTTGAGGCTAATATTGGATACAAACAAATACTTTAGATTTCAGTATTGTTTGAAACTTTGAGAAACTATTTTGTAAATCAGTGTAAGAGTTCCAAGATAGTATTAAACTTTTATAAATAAGTGCTCTAACTTTTGGTTACATTTTGTTTAAAATCAGTTGGATATACTAATAACTCAAAGGGTGGAGGGTACGCGCACACACACATACACACACACAGAACTTTTTGGGAAACTGTTAGCAAATTACAATTATTGGGAAAAAGTGTTGCAAATGGAACAGCATTATAATTCTTATCCCTACAAATGCAAGGGAATAACTTAACAAATTACATAATGAGAGCTCAAAAGTGAGTAAGTTTTAATTTTAAAATTCTGTAGCTTTGTCATATTTCACCAGCGGGAGATGAAACTTCTATTTTAAATCAGATAATGTGACTTCTATACAGAAATGAAATCGGTAAGGCTTGCGATTTTACAGTATCTATAGTTGGCCACACATTTCAAGGAATCATAAGCCAAATTTACTTATTTGTTTTGTAAAAACATTTGTCAAAGAAAGGTGCTCAGAATGGAACTAAAAAAATGTCCTTTGAAGATATTTGCGCTATAGTATTTACACATTGCAATACAAAATCATATTGAGAATATTCTCCATTTAATGGAATTTGCTGTAGCTAACAGGTACTTCAGTGCCTGTAGAGAGTATATTTTCTCAATATTATGGACCAGAGATACTGACATTTGAAGGTATCAGAAATTCATATTTATTGATCATAAAGTACAACTTTGAAGAAGAAGATTGCAGGCAGTATTATGAAATAAGGAAAAATATTAGGACCAACATTTTTCCTAATTTATTGGTGATGTGGTAAAAGAGTTAAAACCAAGAAGCTGATTAAAATAAGGAACATTTATTAAGAAAATTATTCTGCTTATGTTATTGTTAATGTTAATTATAAATGAATCTGAATTTGGATGATAAATTAGTTGTTAATTCTAAATATAAAACACTTGGCATATAGCTGTTATTATAACTATTATAACTATCATCAGTATTCTTATTATATTTTCATTGATTTTTCTGTCTACTTCTTTCCCAATCCCATGCTGTTTTAGTTACATGGCTTTATAATATGTTTAATGTTTCATAATCCTAAGTACACTTTAAAATTTTATTTTTGCTTTTTAAAAAAATTTTTCTAAACTCTTAAAATTTTTTTTTTTTTTTTTTTTTTTTTTTTGCCGTACGCGGGCCTCTCACTGTTGTGGCCTCTCCCGTTGCAGAGCACAGGCTCTGGACGTGCAGGCTCCGGACGTGCAGGCTCAGCGGCCATGGCTCATGGGCCCAGCCACTCCATGGCATGTGGGATCTTCCCGGACCGGGGCACGAACCTGTGTCCCCTGCATCGGCAGGCGGACTCTCAGCCACTGCGCCACCAGGGAAGCCCCTAAAATTTTTTAACAATAATTTTCTTATGTATTTTGATTGAAATTCAGAATAACTGAGTTGTCTCAAAAGAATTGATATCTTTTCTGTTCATGTAGGAAATAGTTTTTTAAATTTAATTATCTTTTTATTCAAATATTCCTTTTTGTTATGAAAATTTTGTAGTTACATATCTGTACCAGGAAAAGTAGTACATACTTCATATAAGTTTACTGATTATTTTTGGTATGTAAATAGCTCTGTATTTTATATTTGATTACCTCGTTGGACTCTCATTAGGGCTTATTTTTTTTATTGTTACATTTCAAAAAACAACATTTGACATCTCATAGATAAGAATGTTACCTCCTTTTTCGATACTTTTCCTGCTTTATTGCATTGGTTTTGCTTTACAGAAAAGTGATCAATAATAGCGGTGGTAATAATTCATACTTCATGTGATTCTCTTTTGGGCTAGACTTAACTCTCTCCAGGGCAGGACTTTGTCTTATTTCTCTCTGTATCTCTATGCCTTCTTCACACAGAGATAGACATTTAGTAAAGGATGAATACATGTTTTGTAGAATACTGTTGCAGAGTTAGAGTAAAATAAACGTACTAAATGCTGAGTACTTAAACACTTCTGAGATGGAATGGTTTAGAGGTGATAACATTTGATAGGATTAAGTAATATGGAAGAACTTCAGGGGATATGCCTTAACAGTATATCCTATCCTTTGAATTATTTCCACCTGAATTGTACTAGAAGCCTAGTCATTGATGGTAGAGATCAAAAGATTAAAGGTTTTATATCTGAGGCGGTTTCATTACATCACAGTTTATAATTGGCTGCTCATATGTAGCAATGATTCTTTATGTATTTTTGCATATTTCCCCCCAAAACAGTTATAATTGATTTTTGAATGGAAATGCAAAATTCCATTCAAACAAATAACTAAAGATAGAATATTTCTTTCTTAGGAATATATATATATGTATATATATGTATATAATCTAAACTTTAACTTGAGGATCCTGGAATATTACGCATGTGAATTGTGGCTGTAACCTTTGTCATCTTTCTGTGCAGGTCATTGCCACATTTATTACTTTGGTTTCTATTTAGTTTCTAAGATTTTCTTTTGACCAAGGAAACACCACTCACCAAAGAGGAAAATAGTTCTTTATGCCCTACCCTTGAATTTGAGTAATCCCAGTAGTATTTTTGGAGAAAGATAGTTATATGTCGTTGTGTTCAGAATCAACAAATAAAAATATACTGTAATTTATGTCATTTTGTTTTATAGCACACTTTACTCCTGTAACTGACTTGACATTTTATAGAATGTTGTTGTGGATAGAGCCTGATAGTTTTATGCTGTAGCAGTTGTTTCCGTTGGAAAACTTTATATTTACTCCTTTGAGAGTTTAAGCTGGAACACATGCGCCAAACAACACTGAAGCTGTCCATTTCAGCCGTTATTCTTCTCAGAATCTCACTCTGAAGTGCATAAATATTAGAGAAAACAACTTTTTCAATGTTTGTTGGTAATATTTTTGAAGTGAGCAGGAGTTTTTGTGTCTCTAGCTACATAATTTGTCTCTTGAGAAAAATCCAAGGATCTAAAAAGTCTGGGAGGAAACGCACCGACAATGACAGCTCATCTTGTTTATTGAGGAGCTGCAGAGTACGTTCTGTTTGAAGGGGGGTCTAGGGTCTGTAGTTGCATAGCAAGCCCCCTGCTTTTACCTCAACTGTGTGCTATAGAGTGGTAACAATATAGTGAGTACAGAAAGCTAGAAAAATGCACTTCTTTACCCTGTCTTCGAATGTATGAGCTGATCTGGGACTGCTCATTATAATTTGAACCAAAAATCCAAGATGGAGACTAAAAAAATGGACTCTGTATACCCGTAAGTGGGATACTTGTAGGTTTATAGAAGCAGAATCTGTTTTCCTCTCTTCCTAATAGTTTTCTTATTTTCATAAATTAAGTTGCCTGAACACTTTTAGGCACATGCTTCTATGGTGTTGCTTTTTATTCACCGGATATTAATTTATTTAAAAAATATACTTAGGGCTTCCCTGGTGGCGCAGTGGTTGGGAGTCTGCCTGCCGATTCAGGGGACGTGGGTTCGTGCCCCGGTCCGGGAGGATCCCACATGCCGCGGAGGGGCTGGGCCCGTGAGCCATGGCCGCTGAGCCTGCGCGTCCGGAGCCTGTGCTCCGCAACGGGAGAGGCCGCGGCAGTGAGAGGCCTGCATACCGCAAAAAAAAAAAAAAAAAAAAAATTTATATATATATATATATATATATATATATATATATATATATATATATACACACACACACACACACACACACACTTAAAAGACAGCAAACAGAGCTTGTGGGTCTGCCCTTATTCCAATTGCTTTATAAGTATTAGCTCAGGTAATTAACTTACCTGTCTATCATGACTCAATGAGGTAAGTACTGCTGTCATCCTTACTTTACACACGTGGAAACTGAGACCCGGAGAGGCTATGTAACTTACTCGTTCAAGGTCCAACAGCTAGTAAGTGGAGAGGATAGGATTCAAACCCAGTCTTGTTCAAGGGTTTGTGCTGTCGATCAGCTTCCTGTGTGATTTACAGTCATTTTACTTTGGTGGGTGTTGGGGGTGAGGGTAGGTAGTGGGATTCGGGAGAGCTCAGGTTATGCAGCCCCTCCCCCCCTTTGTGCCATCCCTGACACTAAGGATGTGGCCGCTGCTGAGAATAAACTGTGTTAAGGGCTGGGGGAGGAGGAACCCTCTTGCTTTTTTTTTTTTTTGCGGTACGCGGGCCTCTCACTGTTGTGGCCTCTCCCGTCGCGCAGCACAGGCTCCGGACGCGCAGGCTCAGCGGCCATGGCCCACGGGCCCAGCCGCTCCGCGGCACGTGGGATCTTCCCAGACCTGGGTACGAACCCGTGTCCCCCGCATCGGCAGGCGGACTCTCAACCACTGCACCACCAGGGAAGCCCAGCACTCTTCCTTTTGATTCATTTATGCTCTGTTTGAAACGCTTTCATACAATGAACTTACATTGGTAAGTATATTACATTGGTAGTATAGTTTTTAAAATAAAAGGTGTCTTTGAAAAAATGTTTTTTTGTTTTTGCAGTTACAGAGGTCCTGTGGACATGCAGACACTTTATTATTTATTTAACTATTTTTAAAAACTTATTTCATTGAAGTATAGTTGATTTACAGTGTTGGGTTAATATCTGCTGTACAGCAAAGCGATTCAGTTATATATGTATTTACATTCTTTTTCATATTCTTTTCCATTATGGTTTTTCACAGGATATGGAATATCGTTCCCTGTGCTGTACAGTAGGACCTTGTTATGTATCCATTCTTTATATAATAGTTTGCATCTGCTAATCCCAAACTCCCAGTCCATGCCACTCCCACCCCCTCCCCCCAAAATCTTTTTATATGCAATTAGCTTCCAGCTTTAGAAAGGTGTGTTCTAAATACAAAGAGGCGTAAAATGTTTAGAAGTTTACCAGGGAGCATTGGGTGGGGAGCAGTGTGCAACTTCGGAATTGGAGCATTCTGTAATATAATTTACCATTTCTTCCATCTTAAAGGGCTGTTAGTAAGGTTCAGTTCATCTGAAGGTTAAAAGTTAGAGTCCAACCTGAGAAGCGATTTCATTCCCATTATCGTATCTCATCTGTGAAAGAAAATATTCTGGATATAGATTATTAAAACACATTTGTTTTAGGATCTAGAAATATCCATTTTCAGTTAGTACAGAAGTTGGGGATGAGACAGAAGATGAGTGCTGAGGTGTTGCCGTGGAAGAAACACTAGCTGAGTGCTGAGGTGTTGCCGTGGAAGAAACACTAGCTGGGAGAGAAGAACACTTAATTTGTTATTCTTTCCCTTGTTAACTGTAAGTGGCGGAAGCTTGGTATGTTGCTAAGATTTGCGTCGTATCATGTATAAAGTCAGTGCATAAATCTCACAAAGTTAACATTAACCTTGGGAGTCCAATGTATAACTAACTTATGGACCCTTAGTAACTCAAAAGTCAAAAATTAACTTCTTCAGTTAATACATCTTTGAGGCAGTATGGTGCAGTGGTGTTAACTTGCTTGGGTTTGAATTCCGGCCCTGCCTCTTACTGACTTAGTGACCTTGGATAAGTTACTTAAACACTTTGCCTTAGTTTCTAAATCTGTAAAACGGGACGATTCATCTCATTATGATCTCGTACTAATGAAAAGCGTCAGTGTAATACAAATTAAACACACTAGTAATGGTATGAGTATTTTTACACAGCAAGTGCTGGTTAAATGTGAGCGATTATTGTTAGTACTCGCTTTGGCTTTTTGTTTTGACTTTTGTCTCATTTCTCGTGGACCAATAGAGGCCAAGTCTAGTTTGAGGGGAGTAGGGAATATAGAGTAAGGAGTAAGTAAAAAAGAGAGAATTGGAGGAGAGGGGCAAGCACCTATATTGCATTATTATAGCCTGTTACTTTCGTGATGCTCTTGGGGAGGAAAATAATTTCATATCTCAAAATGACAGCTTCTGGTGTGTGTGTGCACGTGTGTGTGTGCACGTGTGTGTGTGTGAGTTCTAAACTAGAGGTAGGATCTTGCCCTCACTGCTTATTTAGCCTGCACTCGCATGAGCCTTTAACTTAATAGGGCTAATTTTCTTTTTAAACGTTGACACTAGTGGTGGTGATCAGTGGTCTCATCTGCACATCAGTCACATTTTCCAGTGTGTGTTTACCCACGGGTGTGCCCTCTGTGCTGGAATTCAGATCTCTTCCAAACAAAGAAGGGAGCCACACTGAGAGGCCCCAGCAGACAGGGAACTGCGGGGTTGCCTCATCCTCTCTCCCTGTTCACTTTTCCAGGCCGCCCTTTGGCCTCGTACGAAATTGGCTGTTTTTCCTGGCCCCTCCCCTGGGACTGGATAAGTCCATTTGGTCGAAGAGGCCTTTTCTGATTTGAAGAGGAAACCTTAGATCTTTTCTTCCAGTTAATATAGATGAATACAACGGGGGGTCAAACGTGTGCTGCCAGAAGACCTTGTAAATATGGGAGGTGATGACGACCAGCCAAGGGTTGAAAAGTCCAGCAGCTGTCCGCTGTCTCTCTCTGGACCTTGCTGGAATGTGCTAGAATACTTCATATACTACTGATAAGCAGCCAGCCAGGTGTTTGGTTGAGGAGGGTGTTGGGTACTTGTGTCAGAAATAACAATCCTCCGCAAGAACTTCTTGTGTCTTTAATCTATATTCATCTCTATCTCGTGCCCTAAGAGCAGCAACTTGCCCAACTTGCCTTTTGATGTGGCAAAAGGAAGAAAATACATGTGTTGCTCCTTAATCGTGGCTGAGTGGCCCTTGCTGGGTAACTGGACTTCCTCGGTGGCTTTCAGAGCCATTTAAAGAAAAGGATGTTGACCTGGGTGCATAGGAACACAGGGGCCCACGGGGCTCGTCTGGGCCTCACCCTCGCCCCACCCCAGCCATGCACCTGGATAAGGCCTGAAATGTTTGTCTACCTGCCAGCCTCTTCTTTCCTCAAATAAAGAGCGTTTTCTCTGGGTTTCCACAAACCTGCTCTCCAGCCCTGCGCCTTGTGTGCTTTGAGCTGGTCGCTTGCGGCTGCTCTGGTTCCATTCTGGAATCCTCACAGTGTCAAAAATGCAGAGGGAAGCGGGTGAAAACCTAAACTGCTGGGGAGAGGAGCGTTGCCCGATCCAAATGGTTGTAGAAACCTGTAATTTTTAGTTTATGTAAAGCCCAGCTATATTCAATTCCCTTGAACCTTTTTGCCTTTGATAAGAGTTTTATTTCCTCAAGCTGACAGCAAAAACCAGTTGTATTGGAATCCAGCCACGAGTATTTATTTCTAGATTTCGCAATTTGTTTTGTCTTCATGGCGAGCAGTTTCCTTCCTCCCGCCTCGTCTCCTGTCTCTCCCCCACAGCAGCCTCTCCGTCCCTTTCTCTCTCCATCTTTCCATCTCTGTCTCTTCCTTGTTTTCTCCTTCCTCCCTCCCTCCCTCCCTCCCTCCCTCCCTCCCTTTCTTCCTTCTTTCCTTCCTTCCCTCCTTCCCTGAGCTCCTGATGAAAATGGATCCTGAAATTTTCTCTTTAGCTGAAAGCTAAGAGGACGAGCCCATGCTGGGCCCTGGTGGTACCTGGGTGGTGCTCGCAGGCTGAATTACCATCATTGCCGTCATCACCCAGGAGAGAGGGGGCCGCAGAGACTCGGCCGCTCCCTGACTGTTGCCCGTCCAGGAGCCTCTTGGGAAAGCGCGGAGGAGCCTCTCTGCCCTGCGGGAGCAGGGAGTGGCCTTGGCGCTGGTGCCGTTCATTCCACGAGGCATTGGGGGTGCACTTCGCTGTCTCAACAGCAGCGTGTGGGCATCAGGTAACGTACACCCACGCTGGAAGGATACCGTTCCTTTTTCTGGATGGACTCTTTTCAACCTTGCGGGCCTGTATGGTGGCAGTGGGGTGTGTGTGTGTGTGAGTGATATGGCAGAAGGATCACTGTCCAACATCAAAAGTCTCTTTTAAAGGGACCTTGTGAAGAACCACATGGAATTTGTAACTTGATCACAAAATTAGTACCGTTAAGGACCTGAAAATAGGTCTTCAGGTTTGTAGGTCACACCTTTGTAAGCTGAGTTAATGAGCAAATCTTTATTCTTTACAAGATTAGCCAGGTGTATTTGGCTAGTGTTAACTTTAGTCTTGGCGGCTCAGCCCTCTTGCTAATGAGGCCAAAGTGGGAATTCCTGCGTCTCATGGACCAGTTACTTTCACTCTCCTTCCTGGCCACTGACTGCTAACCCTTGCCGTCTGGCTTGTGAACGTCTGCGCTTGGACGTCGGAGGGGGAGAAGTTGTTCATGCAGGGCGCCGCGTGGGTTAGCGCCAATCTATACCCGCTCCTGGGGAAACCCGCGTACACTCGGCCCACTGTCCAAAGGTCAGTCGCGTTGTTTCCACTTCTGAAAGCCAATGGAGTTGGTTAGGGTTAACTGGAAAATGCTGATGTGGCCTGGAATTTTGGTCTTTTGCCAGGACATATGCACCCCTTAAAGCGTTTTAGGGAAAACCGTTTCGTGGTTCATTGGTGGAAGAATTTCGGAGGAGTACAACAGTGGAAATCAACAAGGAGAGAATGGTTACTTTGAAATAGGCTGCGTTGCCAGTAGATGTGACCTGCGCTTAAAAATACGTTTCCTGGGCTTCCCTGGTGGTGCAGTGGTTGAGAGTCCGCCTGTCGATGCAGGGGACGCGGGTTCGTGCCCCGGTCCGAGAGGATCCCACATGCCGCGGAGCGGCTGGGCCCGTGAGCCGTGGCCGCTGAGCCTGCGCGTCCGGAGCCTGTGCTCCGCGGCGGGAGAGGCCACAGCGGTGAGAGGCCCGCGTACCGCAAAAAAAAAAAAAAAAAAAAAAATACGTTTCCTGGGAATGCACTGTTTTCCAAAATCTTACGTTGGACCGAACCATGTTTGGGTTGTAGGTGCTTTAGACTTTTAACTCTTGATTCCTACCTGTTGCCAAAATGACGGGCTATGTAGGTTGACTTTGTATTATATTTATTTATTAAGGAATTGAGAATTAAATGGAAATCTTTCAGTTACTGGAAACTTTTTGGATTTTAAACAAATGCTGAGGAACATATAACGTTCTGGAAGATAAATATTTGTTTAAGGCAATTCGGTCCTTCAACATGTGTATTTTTAAAAACAAACAAAAACCCCAGCAATATTTACCCTAAGTGTAATTTGCAGAGTCAAATGAGAGTAATTTGGAAATCCTGTGGAACTTGGGTTCATTTATTTTCATAGGAAGGATTCACATTTTGTCATGATAAATAGGCATTGGAGAGCTGTTAGGAAAACGATTATTTTAGATTTGGGGGATTCTAACCCTGTCCTTGTTACACATCAGTCTTTTCCAAGAAAAGAAAATTAGGCCCAGAGAAATGGGGACTTGCCTGAGGTCACACAGCTAGAAAGTGGCAGAGCTCTGGTGAAAACCAGTTCTCTTGACACTCAGGTCAATGATACTTCCATGACCGCTTGCTGATTTTATTGCGGTGGTGGGAGGATGTGTACGTCCCTGTGTGCACTTGTGTGTGTGTGTGTGTGTGTGCGTGTGTGAGAATAACTATTTTGCTTTTTCTAGCAAACTGGTTGTGAGCTCAGCCACTTGGAAATATCATTTTCTTTATCATCCTTTCAAGGAGCACGTGCAGCCTATTGCTTTATAGTCCGAACATCTTCTGATATCTTTAGATACACAAGTGAGTTAGTCTTTGCTTTGTAAGCTGTTTATAGCAAGGTACGATTACAATCGTAGCTGAATCTGGGAGGAAAAAACTCTATTATCTTGCCCGTCTCTCGTCATTCCCTTGAAAATAACTACGACCCGAGTTTCATTTAAACATGTGGTGACTTACAAATGTTGTGGTTTATAAAATATGTAACAGTTTGGCCCTGCCTTCTTTTTTCTCTCCTCCGCCGTGGTGATCAGATTCTGCCTGCTTTAATGTACAAACAGCCAACAGTGTTATTTTCAGAGAGACCAATCCGTTTATAAAATCGAGTGGTCTTTAATTTGTTTGGGGCTTTGAACGATTGTTTAGCTTTTTCTTTTCAAATACAGAAGTAAGGAGAGCTTCGGGTTTGGTTTCGTAAACATGTATTTTTGCCATTAACATCAGGGCAGAGGACCTCCTTTTCCTTTTTTTATTTGATGGGACAAACTGTGTTCACTTGTAGTACTTCCATGTCTTTTCTTTGCTGCTTTTCCCTTTTTTTGATCCAGTTTTTCCTTTTGTTTCTTTCCATTTCCTTTCTTTTTCTGTGTCTTGCAGGAATATCAAGGCTGAAGTATGTGTAAGTGACCAATGCCGCAGCAGTTAATAAAGATGTAGGTAATTAAAAGATGGCAATTTTAAAATAAAGCTTTAAAAAAATTGCTCTAACGTTGGTCTCTTTGGTATATTTCAGTCCTGATTTTCCTAAAAGACATAAAAAGAAAAGTAATAAGTGTGTGTGTGTGTATATGTGTGTGTGTGAATACGCACACACATGCACACACAGTATATAGTAAATAAGGTTTGATATCTTTACAAATATATTGAAAAGAGAACCATTTAAGACACATGGACTTTTCCTAAAGATCGCATGTACCTTTATGTGGCGGTCGAAGGGTTCTGGCACTTCCTTTGTCAGATTGGAAGCAGTTGAGTAAACCAGAAAGAAACATGCTGCCTGACTGCTCTAGGTGTAGAATTAGGGGACCCAGGCAGGTAGCACTCAGTTTCCTATGAGTCTGCTCACCCACTTGGTTCTGAGGCACAGACTAGGGGATGTCAGCTCCTGACAAGACGTGCCTGGCCACATCTGCACCATGGCCAGCGGAGAGCCATGTAGATGTCACCTGTCTCACACGCCCTTGAGTCTGCGCATCTTGGGGGCACTACCGCATATCACAGCCTGGTGCTGTGGCTCAGCGTGGCTGGGTGGCTGACCAGGGCTTGGTGTTGACCGCATCTGGGGTGACGAGAACACTTGAAGGACACAGGGATACCATGCAGCCGGAGTCACCACTGTTCACAACCAGAGCTTGGTGCCCATTTCGCCCTGACCCTCCTCAATCCCTTTTCAAGTGGAAATTTTGCAACTCAACTCCTGCAAGCATGCGTAGTACGATTTGGCTGACGGCAGTTTCTGGCAAAAGAAATAACCAAATTATTATTCAGTCATGGGTTTTTAACAGCCACAAAGCAAGTGGATGTTAACTAAATGATGCAATTTATTCCCTTCTCTCTTATTGCCAGCTTGCCTATTACAGAACGACTGCCAGTTTTCAATAAGTGGTACCCAGATGGTATTCGCATGCCGCCCACTTGGTTACAGAGCCGAAGCGGGGAATAACTCGGCAGACACTACAAGCTGTGGGTCAATTGAGGGGGAATGCCTGTTGCTTCACAGTTTTGCATATGTAAATCTGTTAATGTTATGTCAGTATTGTGCGGGCTAAACACAAGCATTGCCTTTCTCTGGGGGCCCAGCTGAACTTGGACCGCAGCCCAGTCCTACCGAGGCTGAGAGAGCGAAGCTGCAGTTTGAGGATGCTGCACAGCCTGCTTCCCTCCACTCCCGCCCCGCCGCTCTCGCGGTATCCGCAGCCCGACTTGGATGCAGGAAGTGTCTGCCATAGGCTGACTCCATAATAGGACAGGCAGGCCCGGTTTTATGAGGTTGGATGCGGAGGGTGGAGGCGTGTGAGCGCGTGTCTATTTTTAGGCCAGCCTTCAAGACAGCTCCTCCGGCCCAGCCTGCGCCTGCCTGCCTCGCTGGCACTCCCCTCTGTGTGTCTGCCACACTTCTGCTCTCCATTTCATCAACTGCAGATGTGGCACACAGCCGTCTTAGAAGAGTCATGAACTGTGTCGTCTGTGCGGCTTAACAGCCAACATCTGTTGCAGCAGGCTGAAGGGAGAGGCAGGGAAATCATTTTCGGGAAGGCGTTCAAGTACCTCAACTTAGCCTCTTCTTTGGCCTGTGCAGACAATTACTTTACACTAATTGCATCAAGATAGCGGCTATAAAAACTCGGTTTGAAGCTCTCTCCTCCTCCACCCCTCGTGAAAGTTGAAGCTACAAAGGGTAGTCCTTTTCTTCCCCCTTTTTATTGTGGTTTGCGTCTTGTTCTCCAAAGCTTATTACGTTGGGTGCAAACAACAACAAAAATGCTGTAAAAAGGCAAGAATCGTAATATGCCTAAGAGCTTAAAAAGACCTATGGTGTTGGTGTAACCAGTGAAAATATTCCTGTAGGTACGGCAAAATTTACGCGCCATATGAAAAACATTAAGGGTGTTGTTTCTTCGTGGAGGAAAATGTTCATCGTTGAGCCGTTTTGTAAATTATTTTAATGCTGCGTTTCTGCTTAAACCTCATGATTTTGATATATAAACCAGTTTAATGTTTTCTGCACAGGCCCTGGCTTTTTAAAAATTTTATATATTGGAAAGCCCGTGTTTGTATTGGACATTTTGGTTTGTCTTATATTGAAAATCCGTCTTGCGTGGCCCCCTGCCATGTGGCTTAGGAATAGTTTGACACGAATCAAGCCTCAAGTGTTGACTTTTGAGTCCTAAAAGCTAGGCAAGACCGTATTGATAAATATAGAGAAGTTTGGTGGTGGTCTTTTTTTTTTTTAAAGGAGTCATTTGGCAACAGTAAGAATAGCATCTCCACAGGATGGATTTTCTGATACAGTGGTCTGTTCTCAACTTGCATCCACTTGTAATAGAGGCAACATTGTGTTTCGTACCCAGATCTTACTTTTTTTTTTTTTTTCCTCCAAGGCTCTCAGAGTAAATTTTGGTTAATTACGCATTCCAGCATCTCTGATTCTCTTGAAAGATTTGTTTCCGTGACATTTTGCCGTATATGCTGTGCAGCTAGAGTGGCATGCTTCTCTCCTCACATTTCAAGTCTCTAGACTTTGTTCTGAAGAGCCAGATGGAAGTATGCAGATTGTTTTTATCTTTGGTCCTTCACACTGTAACCTGATCCCCAGCATATCTAGACATCTAGCAGAAAATTTACTATGTGAAAGCAAGGAAATGATTTAGAATATGGACCAGGCAGGGGAGAAGGGGCTCAAGATGCACTTTATCAAAGTAAATCTCCCCACCCACCCAATCCCCACACCCATCTTTTCTTTTCTTGAGAAACGGTTTTCTGATCAAGGGCGCTTTTAAATGTGCCCTAATATGCTTCTTCCCACTTACCCTGGGCTGAACATTGTAATTGACCAGTGAGTTTGAAACGCTTGTAAATATGTGTACAAAAGTTGACTACTTAATGGTTGAAAGCTTAGAAGAAGAGTGAACTGGTAGAATCATAGACTTGGCAGTGGCCTTGTAGATTAGGGCAGGGCAATTTACTAAGGCGAGGGACATTTCCAAAGTTACATATCCGGTTTAAGACAGATCCAGAACTCAAACCCAGCATTCCCCCGAGGGCCGCAGGAAACAACATAATCTCAGGCTTCGTAATATGTGTGGTTTTAATGGCAAAACATTTGCGAGCTTTTTGTTACGTGTTTCATGGTCCCTTGCCGGCCTAAAAGAGAGTAAGGACAGTTGTCTCCTTCTAAGCTTTGATTTCTGTTGGAAGTCAAATTTGTAACTAATATGAGGATATTCAACTTAGTAACTGTATCAAGGTATCAGATATTAGCTACACTTTTGAGTAAGGGTGTACAGTATGTTTATCTGTTTGCATACCTTGTGTAATGTTCATAGTTTGGATTTATGCGACTTAGGTTGAAAAACTAGCTGTGGCCTTTGGGAGATGTGAAGCCTTGGGTAGGTTAACCTAGCATCTCTGGGTCTCTGTTCTGTCTGGTCTGTAACGGTGATAATAGTAGTACTTGCCTCAGAACCTTCCCAAGAAGTTAACACGATTACGTACAAGAGACACTTAGCATGGTGTCAGCACAGTAGACCATGTGAAAGTAGGCTTGTCCTTAGTGAAAGTTTATTATTTGAATTGAGTATCCACTATTATAGTAGGGATGAATACCATATTTAGCCTTGAGTTTCAGCTTTTCCTCCTACAGAGTAGATTGGTTCCTGCTTCTTGGCTTCCGTCTTTCTCCCCCCTCCTACCTCTCTCGCCCCTCTGGCACCCTCGGAAGCATTCTTTGTTTTAACTCTGGGTGTCGTTATACGTTGTTTACATCGTTGTCAAGAGGACCAGTGCTGTTGGCGAAATGCTCAGTGCTTCCTCCACTACTTACCCTGTTCTCATCCTTGTCTAGTGACATTTTCTTCAGCTTCTTAGCAGGAAAAACTAAAGGAGAGCTTGTTCAGTGGCGGGGACGGGGGTGGGGCTGGTTCTCACCTAACTTGTTCTCTTGCCTGTGAAAATGTTTTCTCATGATAGTCAGTAATATCTGTAATCCATAGCATTAGAACCGATCTCTGCCTTGAAAAAAACTAATTTGTGTTTTTTTTTTTGCGATACGCGGGCCTCTCACTGCTGTGGCCTCTCCCGTTGCGGAGCACAGGTTCCGGACGCACAGGCTCAGCGGCCATGGCTCACGGGCCCAGCCGCTCCGCGGCACGTGGGATCTTCCCGGACCGGGGCACGAACCCGTGTCCCCTGCATCGGCAGGCGGACTCCCAACCACTGCGCCACCAGGGAAGCCCCGAAAAAACTAATTTTTAAAGGCATATTTATTGCCTAAAGTAAGAAATACAGAGTAAATACTTTCTATTAGTGTAAAGAAGTTTATTCATTCAGGTGTTTCTTGAGTGCCTACTATGTGCTCGGTGTACAGGATGAACAAGACAGATGCTGTGCCTGCCCACAAGGACCTGGGAGGCTGACACATTATACCTTCTTGAAATCTAGCTGTGTTTTTACTTCCGTTTCTCTTCAGCTTTTGTCCTTGTTTCTTGCACACTCACCTATCACTTTCTACAATTTCAAGTTACAGTTTATATTAGTCAAAAGATTTCAAATAATTCCCTTTACTTTAGCATCAAAACTTACTTAGTAATACAGGCAGACATCAGAGATATTGTGGGTTTGGTTCCCAACCAGCACAGTAGAGTAACTATCGCAATTAAACGAGCCTCACGAATATTTCAGTTTCCAAGTGTGTATAGAAGTTATGTTTACACTATACTGTAGTCTAAGTGTGCCGTGGCATTATGTCTAAAAAAAATGTACACACCTTAATTTTAACATGCATTATTGCTAAAAAAAATGCTAACTGTCATATGAGCCTTCAGTGAGTTATAATGTTTTTGTTGGTGGAGGGTCTTGACTCCACGTTGATGGCTGTTGACTGATCAGGGTGGTCGTTACTGAACGTTAGCATGGCTGTGGGAATTCCTTAAATAAGGCAACGGTGAAGTTTGCAGCACCGATTTACTCTTCCTTTCAGTTGAACGTGAAGAGGCCATTGTTGGGTTATTAACTGGCCTCATTTCAATATTGTTGTGTCTCATTGTATAGGGAGGCCCGAGGAGAGGGAGAGAGTCAGGGAAACAGTGGGCCATTGGAGCCGTCAGAGCACACACAGCATTTATGGATTAAGTTCACTGTCTTATATGGGAGTGGTTTGTGGTGCCCCCAAACAGTTGCACTGGTAGCATCAAAGGGCACTGACCGCAGATCGCCGTAATAAAATACTAAAAATGAAAAAGTTTGAAATGTTGCGAAAATGAGCAAAATGTGGGACAGAGATGTGAAGTGAGTAAACGCTGTTGGAAAAGTGGCACTGATCGGCTTGCTCGATGCAGGGTTGCCAGAGACCTTCAATTTGTAAAAGACACAATAAAGCGAGGCACAATAAAATGAGGTATGCCTGTATATTTAATTAAAGAAACTACAAAACATTGTCGAAAGAAATTCAAGAAGACCTAAATAAATGGAAAGATATCCTGTGATCATAGACCAGAGGTCTTAGTATTGTTATGATGGCAGTACTCCCCCCAGTTGTTCTACGCATTCAAAGCAATCCTTATCAAAGTCCTGGATGTCTTCTTTTTGACAGAAATTGATGATTTGATCCTGAGTGTCATATGGAAATGCAAGTTATCCAGAATAGCCACGTACCCTTCGAAAAAGAACAAAGTTTGAAGACTTACACTTCCTATTATTAAAACCTGTTACAAAGCTACACTAATCAAGAAAGTGTGGTACTAGGAATAAAGGTATACATGTAGATCAGTGGAGTAGAATGGGGAGTCCAGAAATAACCCCTTACATTTATGTTCTTGATTTTCAACAAGGGTGCCAAAGTCATTCAGTTGGGAGGAGGGGGGAGGAATAGTCTTTCCAACAGATGGTGCAGGGTTAACAGGATATCTCTGTGCTGAAGAATGAAGGTGAACCCTTGTATCACAGCATATGCATCAAAAACCTAAATGTAAGAGCTCAATATATAAAACTCTTAGAAGAAATCATAAGAGTAAATCTTTATGATCTTGGATTAGGCAGTATTTTCTTAGATATGACACCAGAGCACAAGCAACAAAAGAAAAAATCGATAAATTGGACTTGATCAAAATTAAAAGCTCTTGTGCTTCAAAGGATACTAT
Organism: Phocoena phocoena; assembly: GCF_963924675.1. Taxonomy (NCBI): domain Eukaryota; kingdom Metazoa; phylum Chordata; class Mammalia; order Artiodactyla; family Phocoenidae; genus Phocoena; species Phocoena phocoena. Next base: position 19,043,596 of record NC_089228.1, read on the forward strand.
CAAGAATGTGAAAAGACTGCCCACAGAATGGGAGACAGTATTTGCAAATCATTTATCTGGTACAGGTCTAGTATCCAGTATATATAAGGGACTCTTAAAACTCAGCACTAAAAAGACAACCCAGTTAAGAAATGTGCAAAAAGATTCGTACAGACATTTCTCCAAAGAAGATAAACAAATGACCAACAAGCACGTGAAAAGATGTTTAACATCATTAGTTACTAGGTAAATGAAAATCAAAAGCACAATGAGATACCACTTTGCACCCACCGGGATGGCTATCATCAAAAAGACGGACAATAACAAGTGTTGGTGAAAATGTGGAGAAAGTGAAACCCTTGTACATTGCTGGTGGGACTGTAAAATGGTTCAGCCGCTTTGGAAAACAGTTTGGAAGTTCCTCAAATGTTAAGTAGTTACCATCCGACCCAGCAATTCTACTCCTTGGTGTGTAACCAAGAGAAATGAAATGATGCCTGGACAAAAATGTGTACATCAGGGTTAATAGGAGAATTATTCTTGATAGCCAAAAAAGTGGAAACAACCCAAATGTCCCTGGACTGAAGAGCAGATAAAGAAAATGTGCAATGGATATACCATGGAATAATATTGAGCCATAGAAAGGATTGAAGTACTGATACATGCAACAACATAGAGGAACCTTGAAACGTTATACTAACGGAAAAAAAGCCACGCAAAAAGTCACATATTGTAGAATTCCGTTTACGTGAAATGTCCAGAATTGCCAAATCTGTAGAGACGAAGAGCAGATCAGCGGTTGCTGGGGGCTGACGAGAAGGGGGAATGGAGGGTGACAGCTGAAGGCTTACAGGGTTTCTTTTCGGGGTGGTAAGAATGTTCTAAATAGGTTCGGTGTTGGTTTCACAGCTCTGAAAATACTAGAAATCATTCAGCCGCATCATTTAAAAGGGTGAATTTTATGGCATGGGAATTATATCTCAATAAAAAGATTTCAGTATCTCACTGTCTGGATTTCCTTACTTATAACGTGAGGCACAGCTAACACTTACTGAATGCTTCCTATCAGCTGGTGCAAGTGTCGGCAAATGTTTTTGTGAAGGGCCAGAGCGTCAGTGTTTCAGGCTTTGCCGACTGTACAGGCTCTGTACTCTCTAACTTGTGCCCTTGTAGTTGGAGAGTAGCTGTAGACGGTATACGAATGCATGAACGTGTGGCTGTGTTCTGATAAAACTTGATTTACAGACGCTGCGTGTCAATTTTGTGTGATTTTCACACATCACTAAATATTATTTTAATTTTTACCCACCACGTAAGAGTGTAAAAGTCATTCCTAGCTTGCAGGCTGTAGAAAGCACGTGGTCATAGGGATTTGGCCATTAGGCTGGTACGTGGCCCCCTGGGCTAAAAATGAGCTTTGAATGAGTTTCAGTAGCCTCGTGAGGGAGGTATGATTCTTTTACCTATTTCTCAGACGAAGCAACTGAGAGTTTGAGGCTGCAGTAAGTCGCACAAGCCTGGGCCATGACCCCAGTGCGTTCCAGAACTCATCCTCTGTAACAGCTGTGCACCGTCTTCCTCCCTGTGCCCTCCGGAGCAGTCATGCAGCCTAACCCTTTCTAGCTGTGCTGATCCCCTCCTGCTCCTCTGGGTGCCTTTGGTGCCTTCAGGTATCTTGCATCCTCCAGTTACTCTGGTTTGGCCCCTTCCTTTCTTCTCTTCTAATGCTCTTTTCCATATTGATAACCCAGTACCCACGTCGGGCCTTGGGGAAAAATAAATCTGCCACCTGGCCTCCCTTTCAGACTTCCCTCGTGACTCACTTCTTCTGGAAAGGTGATGCCTCTGCCACCTTTTTTTTTTTTTTGCGGTACGCGGGCCTCTCACTTTTGTGGCCTCTCCCATTGCGGAGCACAGGCTCCAGACGCGCAGGCTCAGCGGCCATGGCTCACGGGCCCAGCCGCTCCGCGGCATGTGGGATCTTCCCGGACCGGGGCAGGAACCCATGTCCCCTGCATCGGCAGGCAGACTCTCAACCACTGCGCCACCAGGGAAGCCCATACCTTTCTTTCTAAAATTTATTTAATTTATTTATTTGGCTGCATTGGGTCTTCGTTGCTATGCATGGGCTTTCTCCAGTTGTGGCGAGCGGTGGCTGCTCTCCGTTGTGGTGCACAGGTTTCTCACTGCAGTGGCTTCTCTTGTTGCAGAGCACGGGCTCTAGGCACGTGGGCTTCAGTAGTTGTGGCACGCGAGCTCAGCGGTTATGGCTCATGGGCTCTAGAGCGCAGGCTCAGTAGTTGTGGCACATGGGCTTAGTTGCTCCACGGCATGTGGGATCTTCCCAGACCAGGGCTCGAACTCATGTCCCCTGCATTGGCAGGTGGGTTGTTAACCACTGCACCACCAGGGAAGTCCCTCAGCCACCTTTTGACCCTAGATCCAGCTGGAACCAAGGCCGCCTTGCTGACTGCAGTGCTCTCCCCTTATCATCCGTCTTTTGACCGGCTGTTTGTTTGGCTGTGTACCATTTAAACCCTCTGCAGTGACTATTTTTTAGAGCCTCTTTGTTTAATTTAGTGCCCAGAACTTGGTTAGCACGTTCAGGGAAGTTCAGACATCAGGGGTGCCTTCCATTTAGAGGTCTTTCTCTGGCTCAGACTCAGTGCTGTGCTGGCCTTTCCTGCTCTGCGTCTCACGTCCGTGGACCATCTCTCCACGGCTCAGGCGGGCAAGAGGCAGAGGCCGTGGGGGAGGCGAGTCACTTTTCTATCTGCGTGACCATCATGCTTCCTTCCTGATCACATGTGCTGCTCTTGGGGAAAACGGGGTGGCATACGCGAGGGCCTCTCCTCCTGTTCCATTCTCTGTCACTCCCATAGATGCTCCATCATCACCATGGGTTTGCTTGATGACACATCAAGGACGTGTTACATGGGACCGTAGAACCTCTCCCACAGCGGGCAGGTAGCTTTGTTGTGCCTCTGCTAGGATTCAGTTCATTTCTCAAACACCCATGCTTCACACACAAACTTCCTCTGGAAGCTATGTTTTCTGCAGTCTTCTAAGATGGAGCAACATCCTCTCCCCCCCTCAAAAAATATTTAATTAATAAATAAAAGGAAGGAGAAAGAAAAGAAATAATTTAGAAGTGCTTACGTGATTAATGTAAGCTCTTTGTTTATGATTCACTCCGTAGTTGAGAAAAGAGTCCTTTTGACTTCAGTACTGTTTCCATTCCACGTCGTTTGGACTCTGTTAAGTATGAAAAATGAGAGTGTCTCCAAAGAAGTCTCTGCCAGTAGCCAACCAGGGTGATGGTGGCGGTGGAGACGCTGATCGTCTGAGCAGTTGGGTAAGGGATGATAAGGGTGGTGAATTACATTCTTTTGCAATTCCTCAGTTGCATCTTAATTATTCAGAGTCCAGAAACTTTCCTTCTTTGGCCTAAAATATTTTAAAAATAATACTTGGAAGGCTTATATGGTTTTAAGGAACAGAGGGGAATGTGTTGGAATGATTTAGAGTTGTGTCATGGAATATATGGGAAAAATGGGGAACTGGGGACCTCAGGAAACAAGACATCTTTCTCTCCCTGTGTCACTCCTCTTGTGTCTCATTGTATCTCGGCTGTGCGTTTTCTTGCTCTCCCTGCAGACTGCCTTGACAGATAGTCTGCAAATGGCCCATTATGACTGCCCCCAAGGGTCACCCTCAGTTCCTGAGACTTGGAGGATGAGGATTCTGTCTTATTTATGTCTGTGTACTTAGCATTCTTGCTAGGAGTCTTGGTGTTGCAGGTAGCTAGCAGACAAGCCAAGGGGAGAGGGAGGCGTGGTGGTTATTGGAAAGATCCTGGAATCACCCTGGGATGCTGTCTCTGTGAAGGGAGCAGAACCCGGAAGTAGAATTATCAGGAACATCCTCTTTTTTTTCTCATCTGTGTTTCTCGCTGTGCATCTACTTTGCTCTGTTCTCTTTGTAGACTCACTCACTGCTTCTCAGGCCACGACCCGCTGGCCCCAGTTTCTCAGTGAGCCTGTTATGTTCTTATCTAATGATATTGCACTTCACCTGGAGGTTAGGTTCTGAAGTCAGCACATCAGGTGAAAATTGCTTATGGTTAAAATTTCCTTTGGCAGTCCTGGAAATCACTGGTAAGTGAGGAGAGATGCTCGGAGTCTGTGGGGCATGTGGGAACAGAGACCTGCTAAGGGAACATCAGCTTTCCAGCTTCTGTTGCTTCAGGGCATTTGCTCATAATTTGCACTATTAATAAACATGCTTTCTCTTCCCCCGGTTCCTCCTCCAAGCGCTGGTAGTTGCCTTTGTATGAGTTAAGCTTGAGAACAATGTGATTTCACTGAATCTTAGACCAGGTTCACGGGGGAAGAATTTAATGCATCTGATTGGCCCAGCTTGGGCCATGTGTGTGTCCCTAACCCGTCAGCTCTGGCTCACAAGCGTCGGCTCCATTCAGGAAATATTCATACTTTTCGCTTAGGTTTGCCAAAAAAAAAAAAAAGATTAAAAAAAAAAGACATAGACTGAGTAATGGGAATGAGACAGATAAAACCACAACGTAGAAAAGTGACAGTTGGAGTCTGGTCCCTGGCCCTGATGGAACTTTGAATACAGTATATTCCAGGGTGTATGTCAGAATCCCTTATATACCGTTGTTCAAATGGAGCTCCCCTGACCCCATCCCATACCTGCTGTATCTGCTTCTCTAGACATTGCACCTAGTATCTGCATTTTAAATTAAGCTGGCCAGATGGTGAATGTTGTCCACACCAAATTTTGAGAATTGCTGCCTTTAAGAGAAAGCTGTTGGGCTGTTTCAACTACCTTTAGAGTAAAGCGTTGTGGTCCTAGAGATAAATAATCATGTTCTTCTCATTTTAGAGCACTTGGCCTTCACATGGCACTGAGCGTTAGGGCTTTTCTTCTATTCATTATGGGTGACAACTACTGTTTTGAGCAAGGTGAGTTTGAAATAAGAAAATTGGGGGTTCTGTGATTTCTCCTATTTCTTGAATCTTTGGAGGATCACTTCATATTAACTGAAGACTTCCATTATTCATTAAAAAAAGAATAAGACTGATATTAAAATTTATCTGGAAGCTGTTTTACATATCTTCCCAGCCCATGTTATTGTCTCCTAGAAAACATCACACACACACACACACACACACAAATCATTCTGCAGAATGAAAGAGTTGGAAAGGGGGATGGATTTGAAAGTGCTCATAGAATGTACATACCTTTGGAACGCATCTTGCCCAGTGAACGTTTATGAAATATCGACACAGTGTTGTATCTTTATGTCATATCATGAAAAGTGAAAATATGTTTGTAGCAGTTGAGTTCTCACTGGCTGCTGTCAAAGTGTTTCTGAAAACTGGTATGGTAACCTTAACTTCTAGTAGATTCTAAACTCTTTTGGTTGTTACACAAGCAAAATGTATTGCCAGGGTCCTGTGCTTTGATTGGAATTGTTTAGATATGACTCATTTTTGTTTCCTTCAAGGATGAAGAATGTACATCTCAGAACATCCCTCTCCCCTGAAGATTTATGCTTAGAAACACAGAGTGAAATTATTGCTAGATACGTGGTTGGGATGGCTGGTGTGAACTTAGTTGTTGCTTAAGGCACTTTCTGTTCTCTCTCTGGGTGCAGGAGAAGGGCGGAGCAGCTGGGGAGCTGGGAGAAGTAGCTTCCCTTTATTTTTCCTGCCAAATTCAGTTAAAAAAAAAAAAGTGCCCCACCTTTTTTTTTTTTTCTCATGAGGAGATTTTGGCACCTTTGAGAGTTTTAATAAGCAAGTTATTTTTGTAGATGTACTTTTTTTTTTTTTTTTTTTTTTTGGTGGTGATGCGCAGCATGCAGGATCTTAGTTCCCGGACCAGGGATCGAACCTATGCCCCCCGCAGTGGAAGTGCGGAATCCTAACCACTGGACCACCGGGGAATTCCTGTAGGTGTACTTGTAGATTTCCTCCCTTGAAAACTCAGGCTGACGGCCAATCAATTCCTTTAAAAAAATCATTCAGCTAGGACCTGTCTTGCCAACACTATTGGGTTAAAAAAAAAAAAAAAAAAAAAAAAGGATGCTAGGCAGCCAGTGAGCGGATTTGGTTGAGGGACCATCCACCTGTTGGTGTTTGCCTGGCGGCATTAATAGTTTCTTTACCATGCCGGGAGGGAGTTGGGGAAGGAGACTTTGCAGGAGATGGAACTAAGAAGGCTGCCTGTAAATTCTTTGGAATCCTGTAGCACCTGAGACTTCATAAAAGTAAAGAAATAAAAGGGAAGGTAGAGCTTCCCTGGTGGCGCAGTGGTTGAGAGTCCGCCTGCCGATGCAGGGGGACACGGGTTCGTGTCCCGGTCCGGGAAGATCCCACATGCCGCGGAGCGGCTGGGCCCGTGAGCCGTGGCCGCTGAGCCTGCGCGTCCAGAGCCTGTGCTCCGCAACGGGAGAGGCCGCAACAGTGAGACGCCCGTTTACCGCAAAAAAAGGGGGAAGGTAGAATTGATCACGTGGAAATCACGTAAATGACCGTCTTTTTCTGTATAGTGTTCTGAAATCCCAGAGTACACAAAGTGAAGACTTGGGTTGTAAATTTCATGTGTCCTGCATTTACCTGCACAATCAGGTAGAGTCATAGCAAATACTGCGTCATCTGTCCTCCTCCACACACATCCATTCCCAGTCAAGCCCTTTCCATGTGGGGTCCAATTTGTTGGCCCATCCCAGATACCTGTGGCTTGGAATTGTTACCTTTACCTCTTCAGAACTGTAAATCATTTTCCTCCTAAATGATCGTGTTGGCGATAACCCTGCAGTTAGACAGGGAAGCAAAAGAATATGCAATGTCCTGAGAAAATTGTGTATAATTTATTACCGTTTCTTTCCTAAGAAGGCAGTGTCCCCTCCCTCCCTCCCCCCGGCCTTCCTTCCTTGCTTCCTTCCTTCCTTCCTTCCTTCCTTCCTGTTTTGCATCTTTGCTTCTTTCTTTCTCTTTCTTTCCCTCCCTCCCTTCCTTCCTTTCCTTTTCTTTTTCCTTCCTTTCTTCCTCCCTCCCTCCCTTCCTTCCTTTTCTCTTTTCTTTTTCCTTTCTTTCTTCCTCTCTTCCTCCCTTCTTTTTCTTTTTCCTTCCTCCTTCCCTCCCTCCCGCCCTCCCTTCCTTCTTTTTCTGTTCTTTTTCCTTCCTTTCTTCCTCCTTCCCTCCCTCCCTTCCTTCCTCTCTCTCTCTTTTCTGTTCTCTTTCTCTTTCCCCACTTTCTCTTTTTGATTTTCTTTTCCTTTCCCTCTGTCTTTTTGGCCAAGTTATTCCTCAAGCAGAGCGCCCCTGTTCACACCAGGGCAGGCTGAAAATGTATTTGCTCTGAGCGCTTTTCCTGTTGAGGGTTCCAGTTTCTTCCCCTTTGAACATTAGCGGTTCGCAGCTGGAGCTGGAACCAGGCAGGTTAGCCTAGTGGCTCCTTGCTGAAAGTGGCTGGCCAGGCAGCTGCCCGGGACAGCGGTTAAGCAGCAGGCCCTTCCCAGGTGACCTTGGGAAGTGATCGCTTTGTAAATTCCACCTCCGCAGAGTTCAAGAATTGAATTGAATCCTACATCGTACATGAAGTATTGACTCATACTAACAGGCTCTGGTAAATTAAGGATGAAAACTGTAATTTGGTCATTAAAAGCTAAAAGTCACTTCAGCCTACAGCTCCAGTCGTGAGGCTGCGAGGGAGGAGGGCTCATTTTCCAACCTCTAGAGTCTGATGTTGGGAGGTTTGGTTTTTGGTTTCCTTCCTCGCAGTCACAGAAAAGCCTCCTGTATTGAAATGTAAGTTGTGTCTTATAATTACACATGGGGCAAAGTTTCGCCTTATATGGCATTCTCTTTCAAAACCAGGAATGTCTCTTAGCTCAGCACTACTTAGTTACACATTTCACAATCACCATTTGTTGGAGATACTTAAGACTGGAAGACTGTCTTAGAAAACAGCTTGTAAAGAGCACTGCCTCGTCTGTCTTTTACACCTAAGCCCTCCACCTTCAGGCCGGAATTTTTTTAAGTTCTGTGAAATTATCCATTCCTATTTCGTTGGCGTAAGCTGTCATAAGTACCACACACGTTTCTGTATGTCTGCTTACCCTATTCTTCTTCCTTTTTCTTATTCAGGTAGTCAACCCTCATATAATTTTGTTTGTCCAATTTAAGTGTTTCTTCAAATTGTATCCTCTCCATAAATCAGCGTAAATGAGTCTGAGTCACTAACTTCAAATTAATCTGTGACCTCTGCGTTCCCTGACAGTATTGGAATGGAATGCCAGCGGTCCACATACTTCTATATTGTGAATAATTTTTGAGGACATTAGAAGGTCAAACATTATTTATTATTTCTCTGGGTTTGCTTGATGGCAATCACAGCTGTGTAGAAGTCAATCAAGTCTCTTGATAATTCTGTTTAGGCGGTATATAATTAGGCATTTAAAATTAGTTAAGTGTCTGTTTTGCTATGCGTTTCACGTTCTCTTCCGGAAAGCGTGTTTACCAGACGACTTTGGGGACATCTTTTACTTCAGCTTTTGCTTTTCCCCTGAGCTGAGAGTTTGAAAGTTAGGGAATTCTTTCTACTTGTATTACCTGTTTGTCAGCAATTTACCAGAGTTGTTTTTATTTAACACTGAACAAGTGCCCGGGGGATGTAAGCACAAACATGTTTTTATAAAGAGAACAGAAAAGAAACCACAGCAGCGCGTGCATTGTTGGGGATCTGCATTTTTAGGTGTGTGAGAATTAAAAAAAAAAAAAAATCTCTGCACAAAGTCCTTTTGCTTTTTGCTTTTTTTTTCTGGCACCTCAAAGTCTTGAAAACACCGTGGTCTTTCTCTTTGAATGATCCATACTTTGTATCATTTTGGCAGAAGTGCCATTGGCAAATTAAGAAAAGCTGGGACAGTGAGCCAGTGAGTATGGCAAGCTATAATTTAAAAGGAAACGAGTTTATTTGAAATCAAAGTGTAGGCAGTACAGAATGAACTGTTTAAAAGTCAGGGTAATTTTTGAGTCTTCAACAGCAGGCTTCCCTTGCCATCTTCCATGATGGATCTTTTGTCAAAGGATGGACCTCACATAACACAAGCATTTTTTTTTTCTGTTTGTGTTTTCCCCCTGTTGCATAGATGGTCCTCTCATGAAAACAGAAATTATGTTTAATTGTACTGTGGTAAGGCCTTTTCCTCGTTAGCCTCCAAGGAAAGGAGCAGAGTGACCTGGATTCTGGTTACTCTCCACTACTTTCCTATTATTCATGGCTGGGGTCGGACTTGAAGCCAGGTCTGTATAGAGCTTGAGCCCTTGTGCTTTGTTTATGGCTTTGAGCATCATCTGTGCTTCTGGGTGAGCTCACCTTGTTGAATCCCCAGCTTGGATATGGACGTTCAAGGTCTTCATTGGTTAAGGACATGACGAAGGTCACTCAACTTAGGAGCAGATCATCAGAACAGGATCCTTTCCAATCTGCTGGGTGAGGCCAAACTTCTGGAAGGCAGGGACTGTGTCTTTATTTCCAGCCAGCAGGTCTTCCTAGTGATCCTGGAGAGAATCATTAGCCGTTGTTAATATAACAAATCTTTACTTGTGGAAAGGTGTCCAGGGACTTCCCTGGTGGAGCAGTGGTTAAGAATCCGCCTGCCAATGCAGGGGACATGGGTTCGATCCCTGGTCCGGGAAGATGCCACATGCCACAGAGCAACTAAGCCCGTGCGCCATAACTACTGAGCCTGCGCGCCACAACTGCTGAGCCCACGTGCCACAACTACTGAAGCCCGTGTGCCCTAGAGCCCATGCTCCGCAGCAGGAGAAGCCACCACAATGAGAAGCCAGTGCACCGCAACAAAGAGTAGCCCGCCTGCTCGCCACAACTAGAGAAAGCCCGCGTGCAGCAATGAAGACCCAACGTACACATACATGCATACATGCATAAATTTTTAAAAAAGTTGTCCAGCAGTCACAAATTGCCTGTCAGTCTTCCGTTGGGCTTCCCTGGTGTGAAACTGGGAGTTTTTACTGCATGAGTGCGCCCTAAGAGCTGCCTTTGCTCTTGTTAGGCCCGGCCCCTGTCTGCGTCAGTCTAGAAAAAGAGGTGCCTTTAAAAAAATGGAGCCTATAGTTCTTCTGCTCATCCAGTCTTGCCTTCCCCCAGAGCGGAACTCTTCTGATTCACACAAATGCATGGGTGGGGTGACTGAGGCATAGGGGTGAGGCTGTATATGACCATGGTGCCACATTCAGGGTTTTAAAATAAATATTGATTAAAATATAAGACCCTAAAATGATTCATTTGCTTCTTAGAGCCCCATTTCTGCTTTGGATGGAATTCCCTTACTGTATGAATTTCTTCCCAGTTTTATTCCTCACGGGTCTCTATATGACATGTAATTTGTATTTAGACTGTTAATAACTGTACATTTCAGCAGGGGTCACTTGTATCTCTTGACCTAGGTTTCAAGATTTCCCTGGCAGAGAACGTCCACCTTGTCAGCTGAGGGACAGATTTGGGCCTAAACTCTGGATTCTTACTTCGTGTGCATATTTATGGGATCTATATGACCCAGAAGGAAAGGGCTGGCCCTGTACTTCTTAGCTCATCGTGTGTCACTGTCACCCTACATTTGGTCCTTATGTTCACTGACATCAAATACCACCAGTACTCACTGTTTGAAGCGATATCAGTAGTTTCTTTTAGTACCTGATTTTTTTTTGTTGTTGTTGAGGTAGTTCATTTACAATGTTGTTAGTTTTGAGTGTACAGCAAAGTGATTCACTTATACATATGTATATATATTCTTTTTCAGATTCTTTCCCGTGATAGTTATTGCAAGATATTGAATATAGTTCCCTGTGCTATACAGTAGGTCCTTGTTGTTTTTATCTGTTGTTTTTAATCTGTTAATTGTATGACAGATACGATATTTGTCTTTCTATGACTTAATATGAGGATCTCTAGGTCCATCCATGTTGCTGCAAATGGCGTTATTTCGTTCTTTTTTATGGCTGAATAATATTTCAGTGTGTATATGTATGCCCCATCTTTTTAAAAAAGTAAATCATTTTACATTAAAAAGAAACAATTACATTTATTCTTGTAATGAGAAAAATCATCACTTGACATAAGTAGAAGGTGATGATAAAAAGAAATGCAAGGGCCTCAGCAGAATCATGGGGGGAGACTATAAAGGAAGGAGGATGGCAGTGGCATCCTCATGCCCCCGGCATTTTGTAACCTTGTCCGTGAGGTGAGACTTTGTCCTTGTTATGTGCCAGGGCTCTCAAACGTGATTGTGGGTGAGAATCACTTGGGAGTTTTAAAATAATATGATTTCCTAGGACCACAGATCCAGTTGGTTTAGAACAAGGACCTGAAATCTTTATGTAATTTTTAAAGTTCCCTCCATCATTGGCGGGTTCGTTTTTTTTTTTCTGACATTAGCGAAAATTAAGATTTTTCTTAAAATAGGTGACCCATGTTTCGTGGCAGCTGATATTCTCTGTTCCTGTCTCTAGCCATGGCAGAATAAGGTGTTTCATTCAACATTGATATTTCCTTTTATTCCTAAAGCTATTTTTTTTTCCTGCCCCAGTTTTGGTGAAATTATGTATCACTTGTGATAATTCATTTTAAAAATTCCTGAGCTGTGTGGCTCACTTTCATGAAAATTCATTTAGATAAAATTAGATATTATTGTTTAATGAGGTGGCATTTCAATTTAGACCTTGCATCAGGCATATACCAAGAGTTTTTTATGGAAGAATTAGGTTCATTTGAGTAATAAAGGCTGAATCATGGGGGCTTTAATTCTTAATCGCTGTGAGGATTGTTATCTGTGGGATGTGAGCTGTCTTAGTGGTATTCAATCAAGTGTCCACTTAGCCATGACTGGAAGTAATTGCTCCCAAGTGGGCCGAACGGTGACCTGTTAATACTCGCGCTGACCTTGTGACCTTGTCTGCCCCATTGTTTAGGATTTTATAGCAGGCGAGTCTGCATTTCTCTGGGGTCAAGTAGATATCTTGAGGTCAAACATTTTCTGATTACCTCCTCATCCACACTGTAAGTCAGCCAGAAGCTGTTGGCATTGCTAATAGTCATTGCTTTGTAGCGGGACCTGAACAGTTGGAAAATTGTCTTCGCAGCCTGCATGTAAACAGTTTAATATTTTACGGAAAGAAGTTCATCTTGTAAATTAGGTATGAATAATACATTTGTAATTACTCTTTGTGTCTTTAAACACTTGTGTCTTAATTGGCTTGCTTTTTTTTTTTTTTTTAAATGTATTTGCATTTGCCAGCAAGTTAAAATTAACTCCTGTTAGACACACAGTGAAGTTAGGACAGAGCACACCAGGCCTCTCTGGTCCCACCAAGGTGTAAAACTTGATGGAGTTTTTCATGCACCTGGAAGGTCATTCATTCTCTCTTTAAAACATTTGTTTCTGGCTGGACAGCGAGTTGAAATTGTTTCCTGTTTGGGTTTTTTTTTTTTTTTCTGTTTGTCCTGTTTCTGTCCACAGTGTTATTTTGTGTTGCTGTTTGTTGATTGGCAACATAATTAATTTTTTCCCCCAAAGTTACATGGACACATTCGTCCATATCTATGATGAGTTAAGGAATCCAAGCGAGCTACATGTCTCTCAGCCTTGTGGGTTTTCCTTGCTGCTGGGCCCGCCCTCCGAGTTGGCAGAATTATTAAATAGGGGTGAGGGAAGGAATTAAGCTTGAAAGGTGATCTAGTCCAGCTTGACTCACAATTCAGTCATATCTGAGTCATTTCAGGTCCTGCTGTCACTGAACCCATACCGTTAGCCCTTTTTCTTGATCTTGAATCATTCACTCCATAGAATTTCTTTTTTTTTTTTCTTTTTTTTTTTTTTTTAACATCTTTATTGGGGTATAATTGCTTTACAATGGTGTGTTAGTTTCTGATTTATAACAAAGTGAATCAGCTATACATATACATGTGCTCCCATGTGTCTTCCCTCCTGCATCTCCCTCCCTCCCACTCTCCCCCTCCCACCCCTCCAGGCTGTCCCAAAGCCCCGAGCTAATATCCCTGTGCCTTGCGGCTGCTTCCCCCCAGCTATCCACCCCACCACGTTTGTTAGTGTGTATATGTCCATGACTCTCTCTCGCCCTGTCAAAACTCACCCTTCCCCCTCCCCATATCCCCAAGTCCGCTCTCCAGTAGGTCTGCGCCTCCATTCCTGTCTTATCCCTAGGTTCTTCATGACATTTTTTCCCCTCAAATTCCATATATATGTGTTAGCATACGGTATCTGTCTTTGTCTTTCTGACTTACTTCACTCTGTATGACAGACTCTAGGTCTATCCATCTCATTACAAATATCTCAATTTCATTTCTTTTTAAGGCTGAGTAATATTCCATTGTGTATATGTGCCACATCTTCTTTATCCATTCGTCCGATGATGGGCGCTTAGGTTCTTTCCATCTCCGGGCTATTGTAAATAGAGCTGCAATGAACATTTTGGTACATGACTCCTTTTGAATTTTGGTTTTCTCAGGGTATATGCCCAGTAGTGGGATTGCTGGGTCATATGGTAATTCTATTTGTAGTTTTTTAAGGAACCTCCATACTGTTCTCCATAGTGGCTGAACCAATTCACATTCCCACCAGCAGTGCAAGAGTGTCCCCTTTTCTCCACACCCTCTCCAGCATTTATTGTTTCTAGATTTTTTGATGATGGCCATTCTGACTGGTGTGAGATGATATCTCATTGTAGTTTTGATTTGCATTTCTCTAATGATTAATGAGGTTGAGCATTCTTTCATGTGTTTGTTGGCATTCTGTATATCTTCTTTGGAGAAATGTCTGTTTAGGTCTTCTGCCCATTTTTGGATGGGGTTGTTTGTTTTTTTGTTATTGAGCTGCATGAGCTGCTTGTAAATTTTGGAGATTAATCCTTTGTCAGTTGCTTCATTTGCAAATGTTTTCTCCCATTCTGAGGGTTGTCTTTTGGTCTTGATTATGGTTTCCTTTGCTGTGCAAAAGCTTTGAAGTTTCATTAGGTCCCATTTGTTTATTTTTGTTTTTATTTCCATTACTCTAGGAGGTGGGTCAGAAAGGATCTTGCTGTGATTTATGTCATAGAGTGTTCTTCCTATGTTTTCCTCTAAGAGTTTGATAGTTTCTGGCCTTACATTTAGGTCTTTAATCCATTTTGAGCTTATTTTTGTGTATGGTGTTAGGGAGTGATCTAATCTCATACTTTTACATGTACCTGTCCAGTTTTCCCAGCACCATTTATTGAAGAGGCTGTCCTTTCTCCACTGTACATTCCTGCCTCCTTTATCAAAGATAAGGTGTCCATATGTGCATGGGTTTATCTCTGGGCTTTCTATCCTGTTCCACTGATCTATCTTTCTGTTTTTGTGCCAGTACCATACTGTCTTGATTACTGTTGCTTTGTAGTATAGTCTGAAGTCAGGGAGCCTGATTCCTCCAGCTCCTTTTTTCGTTCTCAAAATTGCTTTGGCTATTCGGGGTCTTTTGTGTTTCCATACAAATTGCGAAATTTTTTGTTCTAGTTCTGTGAAAAATGCCAGTGGTAGTTTAATAGGGATTGCATTGAATCTGTAGATTGCTTTGGGTAGTAGAGTCATTTTCACAATGTTGATTCTTCCCATCCAAGAACATGGTATATCTCTCCATCTATTTGTATCATCTTTAATTTCTTTCATCAGTGTCTTATAATTTTCTGCATACAGGTCTTTCGTATCCTTAGGTAGGTTTATTCCTAGATATTTTATTCGTTTTGTTGCAATGGTAAATGGGAGTGTTTTCTTGATTTCACTTTCAGATTTTTCATCATTAGTATATAGGAATGCCAGAGATTTCTGTGCATTAATTTTGTATCCTGCTACTTTACCAAATTCATTGATTAGCTCTAGTAGTTTTCTGGTAGCATCTTTAGGATTCTCTATGTATAGTATCATGTCATCTGCAAACAGTGACAGCTTTACTTCTTGTTTTCCGATGTGGATTCCTTTTATTTCCTTTTCTTCTCTGATTGCTGTGGCTAAAACTTCCAAAACTATGTTGAATAAGAGTGGTGAGAGTGGGCAACCTTGTCTTGTTCCTGATCTTAGTGGAAATGCTTTCAGTTTTTCACCATTGAGGATGATGTTTGCTGTGGGCTTGTCATATATGGCCTTTATTATGTTGAGGAAAGTTCCCTCTATGCCCACTTTCTGGAGGGTTTTTATCATAAATGGGTGTTGAATTTTGTCAAAAGCTTTCTCTGCATCTATTGAGATGATCATATGGTTTTTCTCCTTCAATTTGTTAATATGGTTTATCACATTGATAGATTTGCGTATATTGAAGAATCCTTGCATTCCTGGAATAAACCCCACTTGATCATGGTGTATGATCCTTTTAATGTGCTGTTGGATTCTGTTTGCTAGTATTTTGTTGAGGATTTTTGCATCTATGTTCATCAGTGATATTGGCCTGTAGTTTTCTTTCTTTGTGACATCCTTGTCTGGTTTTGGTATCAAGGTGATGGTGGCCTCGTAGAAGGAATTTGGGAGTGTTCCTCCCTCTGCTATATTTTGGAAGAGTTCGAGAAGGATAGGTGTTAGCTCTTCTCTAAACGTTTGATAGAATTCACCTGTGAAGCCATCTGGTCCTGGGCTTTTGTTTGTTGGAAGATTTTTAATCACACTTTCAATTTCAGTGCTTGTGATTGGTCTGTTCATATTTTCTATTTCTTCCTGATTCAGTCTTGGCAGGTTGTGCATTTCTAAGAATTTGTCCATTTCTTCCAGATTGTCCATTTTATTGGCATAGAGTTGCTTGTAGTAATCTCTCATGATTTTTTTTATTTCTGCAGTGTCAGTTGTTATTTCTCCTTTCTCATTTCTAATTCTATTGATTTGAGTCTTCTCCCTTTTTTTCTTGATGAGTCTAGCTAGTGGTTTATCTATTTTGTTTATCTTCTCAAAGAACCAGCTTTTAGTTTTATTGATCTTTGCTATCGTTTCCTTCATTTCTTTTTCATTTATTTCTGATCTGATTTTTATGATTTCTTTCCTTCTGCTAGCTTTGGGGCTTTTTTGTTCTTCTTTCTCTAATTGCTTGAGGTGCAAGGTTAGGTTGTTTATTCGAGATGTTTCCTGCTTCTTAAGGTGGGCTTGTATTGCTATAAACTTCCCCCTTAGAACTGCTTTTGCTGCATCCCATAGGTTTTGGGTCGTTGTGTCCCCATTGTCATTTGTTTCTAGGTATTTTTTTATTTCCTCTTTAATTTCTTCAGTGATCACTTCATTATTAAGTAGTGTATTGTTTAGCCTCCATGTGCTTGTATATTTTACAGATCTTTTCCTGTAATTGATATCTAGTCTCATGGCGTTGTGGTCAGAAAAGATACTTGATACAATTTCAATTTTCTTAAATTTACCAAGGCTTGATTTGTGACCCAAGATATGATCTATCCTGGAGAATGTTCCATGAGCACTTGAGAAAAATGTGTAATCTGTTGTTTTTGGATGGAGTGTCCTATAAATATCAATTAAGTCCATCTTGTTTAATGTATCATTTAAAGCTTGTGTTTCCTTATTTATTTTCATTTTGGATGATCTGTCCATGGGTGAAAGTGGGGTGTTAAAGTCCCCTACTATGAATGTGTTACTGTCTATTTCCCCTTTTATGGCTGTTAGTATTTGCCTTACATATTGAGGTGCTCCTATGTTGGGTGCATAAATATTTACAATTGTTATATCTTCTTCTTGGATCGATCCCTTGATCATTATGTAGTGTCCTTCTTTATCCCTTTTAATAGTCCTTATTTTAAAGTCTATTTTGTCTGATATGAGAATTGCTACTCCAGCTTTCTTTTGGTTTCCATTTGCATGGAATATCTTTTTCCATCCCCTTACTTTCAGTCTGTATGTGTCTCTAGGTCTGAGGTGGGTCTCTTGTAGACAGCATATATAAGGGTCTTGTTTTTGTATCCATTCAGCCAATCTGTGTCTTTTGGTGGGAGCATTTAGTCCATTTACATTTAAGGTAATTATCGATATGTATGTTCCTATTCCCATTTTCTATATTGTTTTGGGTTCGTTATTATAGGTCGTTTCCTTCTTTTGCATTTCTTATCTAGAGGAGTTCCTTTAGCATTTGTTGTAAAGCTGGTTTGGTTGTGCTGAACTCTCTCAGCTTTTGCTTGTCTGTAAAGGTTTTAATTTCTCCATCAAATCTGAATGAGATCCTTGCTGGGTAGAGTAGTCTTGGTTGCAGGTTTTTCTCCTTCATCACTTTCAGTATGTCCTGCCACTCCCTTCTGGCTTGTAGGGTTTCTGCTGAGAGATCAGCTGTTAACCTTATGGGGATTCCCTTGTGTGTTATTTGTTGTTTTTCCCTTGCTGCTTTTAATATGCTTTCTTTGTATTTAATTTTTGATAGTTTGATTAATATGTGTCTTGGCGTATTTCTCCTTGTATTTATCCTGTATGGGACTCTCTGTGCTTCCTGGACTTGATTAACTATTTCCTTTCCCATATTAGGGAAGTTTTCAACTATAATCTCTTCAAATATTTTCTCAGTCCCTTTCTTTTTTTCTTCTTCTTCTGGAACCCCTATAATTCGAATGTTGGTGCGTTTAATGTTGTCCCAGAGCTCTCTGAGACTGTCCTCAGTTCTTTTCATTCTTTTTTCTTTATTCTGCTCTGCAGTAGTTATTTCCACTACTTTATCTTCCAGGTCACTTATCCGTTCTTCTGCCTCAGTTATTCTGCTATTGATCCTATCTAGAGTACTTTTAATTTCATTTATTGCGTTGTTCATCGTTGCTTGTTTCATCTTTATGTCTTCTAGGTCCTTGTTAACTGTTTCTTGCATTTTGTCTATTCTACTTCCAAGATTTCGGATCATCCTTACTATCATTATTCTGAATTCTTTTTCAGGTAGATTGCCTATTTCCTCTTCATTTGTTAGGTCTGGTGGGTTTTTATCTTGCTCCTTCATCTGCTGTGTGTTTTTCTGTCTTCTCATTTTGCTTATCTTACTGTGTTTGGGGTCTCCTTTTTGCAGGCTGCACGCTCGTAGTTCCCGTTGTTTTTGATGTCTGTCTCCAGTGGCTAAGGTTGTTTCAGCGGGTTGTGTAGGCTTCCTGGTGGAGGGGACTAGTGCCTGTGTTGTGCTGGATGAGGCTCGGTCTTGTCTCTCTAGTGGGCAGATTCACGTCTGGTGGTGTGTTTTGGGGTGTCTGTGGCCTTGTTATGATTTTAGGCAGCCTCTCTGCTAATGGGTGGGGTTGTGTTCCTGTTTTGCTAGTTGTTTGGCATAGGTTGTCCAGCACTGTGGCTTGCTGGTCGTTGAGTGAAGCTGGGTGCTGGTGTTAAGATGGAGGTCTCTGGGAGATGTCCACCGTTTAATATTATGTGGAGCTGGGAGGTCTCTTGTTGATCAGTTTCCGGAAGTTGGCTCTCCTACCTCAGAGGCAGAGCCCTGCCTCCTGGGCTGGAGCACCAAGAGCCTTTCATCCACACGGCTCAGAATAAAAGGGAGGAAAAGTAGAGAGAATTATTAGAAGTATGAGGAAAGAAAGAAGGAAAGGAGGAAAGGAAGGAAGGAAGAAAGAAGCAAAGAAGGAAAGAAAGGAGGGAGGGAGGGAGGAAGGAAGTAAGGAAGGAGGGAAAGAAGGGGAAAATGTAGAGAGAATTATTAGAAGTTTGAGGAAAGAAAGAGGGAAAGGAGGAAAGGAAGGAAGGAAGAAAGAAGCAAAGAAGGAAAGAAAGGAGGGAGGGAGGGAGGGAGGAAGGAAGGAAAGAAGGAGGGAAAGAAGGAGAAAATGTAGAGAGAATTAGTAGAAGTTTGAGGAAAGAGAGAAGGAAAGGAGGAAAGGAAGGAAGGAAGAAAGAAGCAAAGAAGGAAAGAAAGGAGGGAGGGAGGGAGGAAGGAAGGAAGGTAGGGAAAGAAGGAGAAAATGTAGAGAGAATTAGTAGAAGTTTGAGGAAAGAAAGAAGGAAAGGAGGAAAGGAGGGAAGGAAGGAAGAAAGAAGCAAAGAAGGAAAGAAAGGAGGGAGGGAGGGAGGAAGGGAGGAAGGAAGGAAAGAAGGAAAAAAGACAGAAAGAAAGAAGATACAGTAAAAATAAAATAAAGTATAATATAGTTATTGTACTAAAAAATATTTAGAACAAAAAAAAAAAGAAAAAGAAAAAAAAAAAAAAAAAAAAAAAAAAGAACAGATAGAACCCTAGGACAAATGCTGGAAACAAAGCTATACAGAGAAAATCTTACACAGAAGCATACACATACGTGTTCACAAAGAGAGGCAAAGTGGGAAAAATCATAAATCCTGCTCCCAGAGACCACCTCCTCAACCTGGGGTGATTCGCTGTCTAAAGGAGGGAAGGAAGGAAGGAAAGAAAGAAAGAACGAAGGTAAAGTACAATAAAGTTATTACAATTAAAATTAATTATTAAGAAAAAAAATTTTTTTTTTTTTAAAAAAAAAACATGGACGGATAGAGCCCTAGGACAAATGTTGGAAGCAAAGCTATACAGAGAAAATCTTACACAGAAGCATACACATACACGTTCACAAAGAGAGGCAAAGGGGGAAAAATCCTAAATCCTGCTCCCAGAGACCACCTCCTCAACCTGGGGTGATTTGCTGTCTAAAGGAGGGAAGGAAGGAAGGAAAGAAAGAAAGAAAGAACGAAGGTAAAGTACAATAAAGTTATTGCAATTAAAATTAATTATTAAGAAAGAAAAAAAAATTTTTTTTTTTTTAAAAAAAAAAACCATGGACGGATAGAGCCCTAGGACAAATGTTGGAAGCAAAGCTATACAGAGAAAATCTTACACAGAAGCATACACCTACACGTTCACAAAGAGAGGCAAAGGGGGAAAAATCATAAATCCTGCTCCCAGAGACCACCTCCTCAATTTGGGGTGATTAGTTGTCTAAAGGAGGGAAGGAAGGAAGGAAAGAAAGAAAGAAAGAACGAAGGTAAAGTTCAATAAAGTTATTACAATTAAAATTAATTATTAAAAAAAAAATTTTTTTTTTTTTTAAAAAAAAAACCCATGGACGGATAGAGCCCTAGGACAAATGGTGGAAACAAGAGTATACAGACAAAATCTCACACAGAAGCATATATGCCCACATTCACAAAAAGAGGAAAAGGGAAAAAAATCACCGATCTCGCTCCTAAATTCCCCCTCTTCAATTTGGGCTCACTCCCTGTCTATTCAGGTATTCCACAATGCAGGGCACATCAAGTTGATTGTGGAGCTTCAATCCGCCGCCTCCGCGGCTGCCGGGAGAGACCTCCCCCTCTCCTAGCTCACAGGAGCTCAGCTTTGTACCCGGCCCTGCCCCTGCGCGCTGATCGCTGGAGGGCGTCTGTTTTTTTTGCTCAGACAGGACGGGGTTAAAGGAGCCGCTGATTCGGGAGCTCCGGCTCACTCAGGCCGGGGGTTGGGGGATGGGGGAAGGCGGGGCACTGCGTGCGGGGCGGGCCTGCGGCGGCAGAGGCGGCGTGACGCTGCGGCAGAGGCCGGCGTGACGCTGCACCAGCCTGAGACCCGCCGTGCGGGAAGCTGTCCCCAGATCCCGGGAACCCGGCAGTGGCGGCCTGCACAGGCTCCGCGGAAGAGGGGCGCGGAGAGTGACCTGTGCTCGCACACAGCCCCCCTGGTGGCGGCAGCAGCAGCCCCAGCGTCTCCCGCCCGTCTCTGGGCTCCGCAGTTTCAGCCGCGGCTCGCGCCCGTCTCTGGGGCTCGCGCTTCCCGCCGCGGCTCGCGCCCGTCTCGGGGGCTCGCGCTTCCCGCCGCGGCTCGCGCCCGTCTCGGGGGCTCGCGCCCTCAGCCGAGGCTCGCGCCCGTCTCTGGGGTTCCTTTAAGCAGCGCTCTTAAACCCCTCTCCTCGCGCGCCAGGAAACAAAGAGGGAAGAAAAAGTCTCTTGCCTCTTCGGCCGGTGCAGGCTTTTCCCCGAACTCCCTCCCGGCTAGTCGTGGCGCACCAACCCCTCCAGGCTATGCTCAAGCCGCCAACCCCAGTCCTCTCCCCGCGCTCCGTCCAAAACCGAAACCCGAGCCTCAGCTCGCAGCCCCGCCCGCCCCGGCGGGTAAGCAGACAAGCCTCTCGGGTTGGTGAGTGCCGGTCGGCACCGATCGTCTGTGCAGGAATCCCCCCGCTTTGCCCTCCGCACCCGTCGCTGTGCTCCACTCCGCGGTCCCGAAGCTCCCCCCTCCGCCTCCCGCAGTCTCCGCCCGCGGAGGGGCTTCCTAGTGTGTGGAAACTTTTCCTCCTTTACAGCTCCCTCCCACTGGTGCAGGTGCCGTCCTTATTCTTTTGTCTCTGTTTTTTCTTTTTTCTTTTGCCCTACCCAGGTACGTGGGGAGTTTCTTGCCTTTTGGGAGCTCTGAGGTCTTCTGCCAGCCTTCAGTAGGTGTTCGGTAGGAGTTGTTCCACGTGTATATGTATTTCTGGTGTATCCGTGAGGAGGAAGGCGATCTCCACGTCTTACTCTTCCGCCATCTTCCCGCCCAGCCCACTCCATAGAATTTCTACGCATGTTTACGTGGAAAAGTACAACTAGAAAAGACAAAAACAAAACAAAGGAAAACATATAATTAGAAAAGTTGGCAAGTCATGAATTCAGAATGTCACCTAAGGTGACTTTTTTTTTGTTTTTAATATCTGTATTGGAGTATAATTGCTTTACATTGTTGTGTTAGTTTCTCCTGTACAACAAAGTGAGTCAGCTATACGTATACATATATCCCCATATCCCCTCCCTCTTGAGCCTCCCTCCCACCCTCCCTATCCCACCCCTCTAGGTGGTCACAAAGCACCGAGCTGATCTCCCTGTGCTATGCAGCAGCTTCCAACTAGTCATCCATTTTACCTTTGGTTGTGTATATACGTCAATGCTACTCTCCCACTTTGTCCCAGCTTACTCTTCCCCTCCTGTGTCGTCAAGTCCATTCTCTATGTCTGCGTCTTCATTCCTGCCCTGCCACTAGGTTCATCGGTACCATTTTGTTTTGTTAGATTCCATATATGTGCATTAGCGTACAGTATTTGTTTTTCTCTTTCTGACTTACTTCACTCTGTATGACAGACTATAGGTCCATCCACCTCATTACAAATAACTCAGTTTAGTTCCTTTTTATGGCTGAGTAATATTCTATTGTATATATGTGCCACATCTTCTTTATCCATTCATCTGTTGATGGACACTTAGGTTGCTTCCATGTCCTGGCTATTGTAAATAGTGCTGCAGTGAACATTGGGGTGCATGACGCTTTTTGAATTATGGTTTTCTCAGGGTATATGCCCAGTAGTGGGATTGCTGGGTCATATGGTAGGTCTATTTTTAGTTTTTTGAGGAACCTCCATACTGTTCTCCGTAGTGGCTGTATCAATTTACATTCCCAGCAAAGATGCAAGAGGGTTCTCTTTTCTCCACAGCCTCTCCAGCATTTATTGCTTCTAGATTTTTTGATGATGGCCATTCTGACTGGTGTGAGGTGATACCTCATTGTGGATTTGATTTGCATTCTCGAATGATTAGTGATGTTGAGCACCTTTTCATGTGTTTGTTGGCAATCTGTATGTCTACTTTGGATTAAATGCCCCAACCAAAAGACACAGACTGGCTAAATGGAAACAAAAACAAGACCTGTATATATGCTGTCTACAAGAGACCCACTTCAGACCTAGGGACACATGCAGACTGAAAGTGAGGGGATGGAAAAAGATATTCCATGCAAATGGAAATCAAAAGAAAGCTGGAGTAGCAATGCTCATATCAGACAAAATAGACTTTAAAATAAAGACAATTATAAGAGATGAGGAGGAACACTACATAATGATCAAGGGCTCAATCCAAGAAGAAGATACTACAATTGTAAATATCTATGCACCCAACATAGGAGCACCTCAATACATAAGGCAAATGCTAACAACCATAAAAGGGGAAATGCACAAGTAACACAATCATAGTAGGCAACTTTAACACCCCACTTTCACCAATGGACAGATCATCCAGACAGAAAATTAATAAGGACACACAAGCTTCAAATGACATATTAGACCAGATGGACTTAATTGATATTTATAGGATGTTCCATCCAGAAACAACAGAATACACTTTCTTCTCAAGTGCACATGGAACATTCTCCAGGATAGATCACATCTTGGGTCACAAAGGAAGCCTCGGTAAATTTAAGAAAGTTGAAATTGTATCAAGCATCTTTTCCGACCACAACTCTATGAGACTAGATAGCAATTACAGAAAGAAAACTGTAAAAAATACAAAGACATGGAGCCAAAACAATACTCTACTAAACAATCAAGAGATCACTGAAGAAATCAAGGAGGAAATCAAAAAATACCCAGAAACAAATGACAGTGAAAATATGATGACCCAAAACCTATGAGATGCAGCAAAAGCAGTTCTTAGCACTACAATTCTACCTCAAAAAAACAAGAAAAATCTTAAACAACCTAACCTTACACCTAAAGCAATTAGAGAGAGAAGAACAAAAAACCCCCAAAGTTAGCAGAAGGAAAGAAATCATAAAGATCAGATCAGAAATAAATGAAAAAGAAATGAAACAGTAGCAAAGATCAATAAAACTAAAAGCTGGTTCTTTGAGAAGATAAACAAAGTTGATAAACCATTAGCCAGACTCATCGGGAAAAAAAGGGAGAAGACTCAAATCAACAGAATTAGAAATGAAAAAGGAGAAGTAACAACTGACACCGCAGAAATACAAAGGATCGTGAGAAATTACTACAAGCAACTCTATGCCAATAAAACGGACAACCTGGAAGAAATGGACAAATTCTTAGAAAAGTACAACCTTCTAAGACTAAACTGGGAAGAAATAGAAAATACGATCAGACCAATTACAAACACTGAAATTGAAGCTGTGGTTAAAAATCTTCCAACAGACAAAAGTCCAGGACCAGATGGCTTCACAGGCGAATTCTATCAAACATTTAGAGAAGAGCTAACACCTATCCTTCTCAACCTCTTGCAAAATATAGCAGAGGAAGGAACACTCCCAAACTCATTCTAGGAAGCCACCATCACCCTGATACCAAAACCAGGCGAAGATACTACAAAAAAAGAAAACTACAGACCAGCATCACTGATGAATATAGATGCAAAAATCCTCAACAAAATACTAGCAAACAGAATCCACCAGCACGTTAAAAGGATCATACACCATGATCAAGTGGGGTTTATCCCAGGAATGCAAGGATTCTTCAGTATATGCAAATCAATCAATGTGGTCCACCATATTGACAAACTGAAGGAGAAAAACCCTATGATCATCTCAATAGATGCATAAGGTGACTCTGGATGTCACTCCAAAGTAAAATACTCATCTTAAGAAGAACGATTATGTGACTCTTCCTGCTGTTTTGAATGTGTGACTGAAAATAATTTATTGGCATTGTGGCTGCTGCTTATTAATCTCAAGTTAAAATACCTATAGCTCGGCTTAAGAGAGAGGTCCTTAATTGCTAAAATTCTAGAACTATTGTTTTTCTTAAAGTGAGGTAAATTGCTTCTCGCTGCATTGCAGTTACCTGTGCTTCTGTGTTTAAACTTTCTTTTTGGACCAGTTTGTGAATTAAAACCATTATCATTAAACACCAGACAGATAGGATGGCTCCTTTTTCAAAAAATTTGTACCTTCCTTGGCTTAATATGAACAAATTGATTTTGCTAGTGCGGAAAAGGTTAGTAAACTCTTAAAGGTATGTGTACACAGGCCTGTGTGAATGTACGAAGAGGCAGTTCTCAAACTATGTGCTGAGGTACCCTGGGCTGCAAGCTCTTAAGGGCTGCTGAAGCGGGATACAGTAGAACGCAGCATCTGTTGGGCACGGTGCAAGCTCCTAGGTTATTCCCAGTTTCATTGTTAGATTTTGTGGTATTCCCATGGACAGTGTGTATTTTAGCATAGCTGAGTTTTTGGCAGATGCTGTGATAAAAGGCAATGTACCATTTGGAAAACCAACATGGAACAGAAAACAAGGGTGGCCGTGTCCAATCTCATTTCGAGGTGTGAGAAACTGTGCACTCTGCATCAGGCACATATGCCCTATTAGTAAATATTGTGTTGTTTAAGAATGAAATAAAAGTACTTTTCCTTTCGATTTATTTTTTCCCCAAAGAGGTACTAAGTTGTTAGGTCTAATACTAGTTGCTTGGACCTAACTACTTAATAAATGGAATTGTTAGGCATTTCTTTGGCCTGGGCTGGGGAGGTGGGGAGAGGAGGAATGCCATGAAAAAATTTCTAAGACACTAAGAGTGCCATAAAGTCAGAACATTTGAGAACTTCTGGCATTGACACAAGAAGTATATCTGTATTAAAAAGAAAAAGTAGTCATGGTAGGCAACTTGGAAAAGGTAAATTAGCTAAATGGAGAAAATAAAAACCCGTGTTGACACTGCTACCCAGAGATATACATTCTTAAAGTTTTGCTGAAAAAAATTCTTTTGGCCTACAAGTATCAGAACCCAGAACCGGCTATTTTTAGAAAAAAGAACATTTATTTTAAGAATAAAAAGGTATTCCATGGAATCCAAATGAGTACCAAGATTTAGACTCCTTAGTCTAAATTTAGACTCCTTTAGTCCAGTGTAATTCCTCTAGTCTTATTTTTTTCTTCCTGCAAATATTAATTATTTTATATTCTTAAATGAAACTTGTTTTTGGCAGGAAATGGAATCCAGTTTGGAACCATCTCCTGAGTTCCTCTCTCACACCTACCCAGCTCACAGCGCCCAGACCTCAGCTTTTCTTCGTCTCTCCTCCCTGTTCCCCACACCACTGCAGCCGGGTGTTGTCTTAGTAGAAATACCCACAGTGGATGCTCTCTGTCTCCTTCACTGTCAGCTCTGGTCTTAATCAGTCAAGGCAGAGGATGAAGGATGCTGGTCGTTCTCCTTGTTACATCCCTTCTTTGCCTGATGGGGAAAAGGAAGGGGCGTGGCCGGCAGTGGGATCATCCCGTAGGGGTTGGCACAAGTATAGCTCTTGGTGTGGCATGGTGGCCCTCCTGAAGTCATTGCCTAAAGGATCACCTCTTCCCTCTCCCTCCCTGCATTCCCACTTTCCCTTCTTTCTTCAGCTCAAACAACAGAAATGTATTGTCTCCCAGTCCTGGAGGCCAAAAGACTGGCTTGGTGTTGGCTGGGTTGGTGCCTTCTAAGGGCTGTGAAGGAGATTCTGTGTGATGCCACCTCATGTGGCTTCTGGTGGTTTGCTGGCAATCATTGGCATTCCTTGGCTTGTAGAAGCATTACCCTGATGTCTTCCTTCATCTTCACGTGGTAATCCCTCTGAGGATGCAGGTCCTATTGGATTAGGGGCCCCCCTCCATTCCAGTATGACCCCATCTTGGCTAATTACGTCTGCAGTGAGCCCTGTTGCCACGTAAGGTCACATTCTGATCCACCTTCTCTTTCTGCTAAGCCCATTTAGTTGAATTTGGGAAAATTAAACGTGCAAACGCTGTGACTGCTCAGAATACTATGGAGAAGAATGCAAACCCATGGGAATTTGAAAGGAAAACTACGCCAGCGTCTCTCTCGATGTTACCGAAGGCCCCATCCGGCATGCGCCCACCACATCCTCCCTTTGTGCAAATGTCAGACACGTGTGTATAGTAGATGGGCCTGAGTCACGGGTTGTATTTCTTTCTTTCCATGTGACATCATTGCACAGTATTTTGAATTTGTACCCGGACACGGGAGGATTGACAGGGGGTGGCATTGGCCCAGAAAGATCCTGGGTCATGGTAGGGGTCTTCAAGCTCGCTAGTGCCACCTGCTATCTTTGAGACGCTTTATATAAATTGTATTTAACCTTGACAACCAATCTGGGCCGTGGCCAGTGCCTTCTCCGTCTTGGGGATGAGGGTGCTGAGAATCAGGACAGTCACTTCCCTTGCTCGGGGTCACGTAGCCAATTCAGGATTGAAACTCAAGCCTCTCAGAATCCAGAACCTGTTTTCTTTCTGTCCCTCTGTCTCTAACTTATTAAGTACCCCAATTTCCTAGCCTCTCTTGGAAAACACCATCACAGGAAAAGCAGTCTGGTGGTATTTCCTGTCTTTCGGGTCTGTTTGTCTCTCTTTAAACAGAGTAGAGTTTACCCTGAGATATATGAATATTATGAAAAAAAGTTTCTCTGGATTGGATGTGCGGGCATGGACAGATGAGCCTGGGCACCTTTGCCCCCGTCGTTGGACAGCTGCCTGCCGGGAGCTCAGTGTTTCTGGTGCCAGCGTCTCTCTCGGAATTCTTGCCAGGCCCAAGGGTTGGCGTTTGCAGTTGCTGGTGCGTGGTGTTTGAGATGTTTCTGGGTGGTTGTTTTTTTATTTGGGTTTTGTTATCTGACCTTTGTAGCTCTGGCATCATCTCTTGCTGCTCAGGGGTTCTGTGGCTTTCAAGCAAAGAGACTTGAAACTGAACCACGTCAGAGGGCTTTATGAGAAGTTTGGAGTCTTGGAGCCAAGGCTGAGCTTTTAGGGGCCATGGGTGACATGTTAAATAGCCTCTGGGCCTTCGTGCGTGCGGTTCCCCCTGCCCAGAAGGGGGGCTGCAGACTCGGCAGTCGACAGGGGCCAGCAAACAGGTGAAATGGCTCCATTGGGGTGTTCAGCCTCTCACCCCTTTGTTCTCTGAGAAAAATATTAGTTGGATTAGAGTGGCCAGATCTCTTTTCCTTGTATCTTCCAAAGAAACTAGGTAACTTAAATAAACAGTGTTTACTCTTGATTATTAAAAGTTGGAATTTGAATAAAAGTAGAGCTGATCTAGTCTGCCCAAAGCCAACGCATCTTTGGACCAACTTGGGCTCTCACGTCATTGATCCGCACTTTCGGGCTCCCTGGCTCCCAACCACCTGCTTCTTTTTGCTTCAGGTGACAGTTTCAGGGAAGTAACCTTCCCTGGTATTCTCTGTCCGTTCCCTTCAGTTTAAATGAGGAGGCTTACTGTGCTGTTGCCCACCCCTACCCACCCTGACCTAGCATTTATTTCCCTGTATTTTGATTGTACTTCTCTGTCATTCCCCCGGACTGTGGCTCCTTTCTCACGACGTCCACTGTGTTGGCCCAGAGCGGATGCACGCATGGACGCTGAATGATCACCGAGCCGGCGTTGGTGCAAGTCGGGGGTGGGGGTGGGGGCAGGGTGGGAAATGGTCCTCATGTCTCCCTTGGTGTGTTTCTCTTTCTGTTCTCATTTGCATGCGTTCTGCTTGGTGTGGGTGGCAGAGTCAGGTCATCTCTTTGCTCTCAGATGGCAGCTGTCATTGTTGATGATGCCTCGCGACTTTACCTGAGTTGCTTTAGAGAAAAAAATAGTAAATGTCATAGAAATTTCAGTTGCCTTGTCAGTGCCAACCTGTTTTGGTTCCTACAGGCTAAGTAGAGACACAAGACCGACAGGTTTCTGATACGAACTGTTCTCAGCATTTTGGGGTGGCCTGGCGTATTCATTCCTGTGCTAGAACATTTCAGACTTGAAGCCGTTTTGTCAAGGGCAGTCTCATGCTGACATTTTTAGGCCACATGGAAGAGTGTTTTGTGGCCGTTCTGGGAAATGTCGGGGGAAGGCCCGCTTATATCCTTGTAAAGATGTCCTCAAATCTAACCTTAGTGACAGACAGGGACGATTTCTGACGAGTCACCAAGAGGTTTGCCTCTGATATAATCCTGCAAGGATTCCTGTGGAGTTACATAAGATGGGCTTTCCCTCCTGTTTGGAATGAGAACATTTACAGGGGTCGGCCAGTTTCACGCTGGGAAGTCAGTCTGCACATACACAAAAGTAATGGATATATGTTTTTCAAAAATGTGAACGCTTTTCCGTCATTGAAAAGGAATGTAAAACGATCTATTTTTCAAAAAGGTGTAGAAATTGATGAGGCAAACAGAAGTCTATGAGTAGCTCTTTTATGGGTTAGCAGAGAATATGTTCTGTGTTTCAGACACTCGTAGTGAGATGAAGAAATGTCCCAAGATGACTGGGGAGACGTATGAAGTTAAAAGGGGATGGTGTATGTGTCAGGGGGAGAGGTGTGCCCATGTGCTTTTTTCCCCTTCTTTCTTTGTGTGCATTTTTCTCTTTTTATTCTGTTTTGCTTTTTCCTGTATTTGGTACTAGATGTTTATCTGATTTTAATGTTAAGTCGGGAGGTTGTCTGGTCACCTACCTGTTTCTTAGTTGGAAAACCATGTTGTAGGAATGTTTTGACACGTGTTTGTTGCATCTAACACAGACTCCTTCACAGAAGACATTGTATCCAGCAGGGCCTGGCCACCCTATTTGGGGAAAGTATTTTGGACCCTAGAGAGAGCAAAACATTTGCTTATATCGCCCAGCAGAGCTGGTTAGCACCCTTACAGAGATTCAGCAGCAAACACACATTTTGTGATTTAAAGTATTTATCCCATTGTGTCATTCTTGGTTTTACAAGTTGTGGAGGAATTGGGCTTTGAACTTACTTCTTTGAGGCATCCAGAAGACTGAGTCTTTGAATTTTTTAAGCCAAAGAATAGAATTAAAGTTACCGCAAATTAGGTGAATATAAGGATCTGTTGCTTGAAATCAGAGAAACTGTGGGAAAATGAGGATGGGGAACTCAGGAAGGAGGGCTGAATGAGTAGAGATTGGCTCCTATAAAAAAAAAAAAAAAGTCTGTAACTTCTCAGGAGAATTCTGCTTCTAGTTGTCAGAAGGTTAGGAGGCTCTAAGACCCAGCATCAGACATAGGAGGAGATTTACACAGGGCAGGTCACTGATCTGCGTAGCAGAGAATAAGGCCTGAAATGGGACAGCTAAGCTATAAGGCTTTTCTGCGATGCCGTACTATACCATAGAACAAGTGTTATCTCTCTTAGTATCTCCAGCCTTCCGCACGTGGCCACGTCTCTGTTCGCTCACTCTTTTATCCTGTCTCACATCACTACCCCCATATGTGCAGAACCCCTGCCAGTTCTTTCTGCCCCAGTTGTATCCCCCCTTGCTTTGCACAGAGCTCAGCATTTAGTATAAGCTCAATAAATGTTGGTGGATTTGATTATGAGGTCACAGAGTGAAGGTCGGTGTGTTAGCGAGTGATGCTAGCTGCTGTAACAAATAATCCCACACGTGTATAATGGCTCAAATCCAATAGATGTTCTCTTTCTGATTGATGTCCTTCTCCTCCAAGCGTTGATTCAGGCACTCTTGCTCCTTCCATCTTTGGCTCTGCCATCTTTGGCTCTACCATCTTCTGCCTGCGGTTTAAAAGTTTGGGAGCTTAAAATGAGAGAAAAAACAAGAGCAAAGAGGATCATGTAAGTGAAAATTTTATGGACTAGCCCTGGAAGTACTGTACATCACTTGGGAAAA
The DNA here is from genome assembly GCF_963924675.1 of Phocoena phocoena. Classification (NCBI taxonomy): domain Eukaryota; kingdom Metazoa; phylum Chordata; class Mammalia; order Artiodactyla; family Phocoenidae; genus Phocoena; species Phocoena phocoena. The sequence goes on from NC_089228.1 coordinate 19,074,037, forward strand.
TATTCCATTTAGACAAGTGAAAAGCATTCAAAAAAGGGGAGAAGAGAGCCCAAGAGGAGTCCTTTGGGAATCTGTGTTCTCCTGTGGAACTAGACTGTAATTGCCTGGAGGGCAGGGATCATGTTTTCTATATATTCCTTTCTTTCACAGCATTAGCACATTTCTAAACAAATAACAAGAATGGGAAGGTTTGGGCTTGATTGACCTTGAGTTTGAGTTTTCCCACCTGTAGAAGAATTCTGTTGCCTAACAAGGGTAGAAATCCGGAGTCAGGGAGTCATTGCTGCCGGTGATCTGATGAGATCATCTGGTCCAGCTAGCTGTTTGTATTAATTACATTTCTTAGAGAGATGCATGTACTTAGATAAGATACAAAAAACACCAGAAAATGTCCAGCAAGATTCTGTCTTAGAAGGATAAGTTGAGAGTTTTTCACTGGGGAGAGTTTACTTATTTATTTTATTTTTGGCCACACTGGGCTTTCGTTGCGGTGCGTGGGCTTTCTCTCGTTGTGGCGAGCAGGGGCTACTCTTTGTTGCGGTGCACGGGCTTCTCACAGAGCACAGGCTCTAGGTGCGTGGGCTTCAGTAGTTGCAGCACGCAGGCTCAGTAGTTGTGGCACACAGGTTTAGTTGCTCCGCAGCATGTGGGATCTTCCCAGACCAGGGCTCGAACCCATGTACCTTGCATTGGCAGGCGGATTCTTAACCACTGCGCCACCAGGGAAGCCCCTGGGAAGAGTTTATTATTTTAATGTTCCATTGCACCATTTTAAAAAATTATATAAGTTATAGGTATACAATATAGTGACTCACAAATTTTAAAGGTTATACTTCATTTATAGCTATTATAAAGTATTTGCTGTATTTCCCTTTCTGTACAATATAGTCTTGTAGCTTATTTTATACCTAACAGTTTGTACCTCTTAATCTCCTACCCCTAACGTGCTCCTGCCACCTTCCTTCTCCCCACTGGTAACCACTAGTTTCTTCTCTAGATCTGAGTTTGCTTCTTTTTTGTTACATTTGCTAGTTTGTTGTATCTTTTTAGATTCCACATGTAAGTAATATCCTACAGTATTTGTCTTATTCTGTCTGATTTATTTTACTTAGCATAATGCTCTCCAGGTCCATCCATGTTGCTGCAGATGGCAGCAACGAAGAATGAAATCTTTCTCTTTTAGATCTGAGTAGTACTCCTTCGTATGTATATACATACCACATCTTCTTTATCCATTCATCCATTGATGGACACTTAGCTTGCTTCCTCCACATCTTGGCAATTGTAAATAATGCTGCTGTGAACGTTGGGGTGTGTGTATCTTTTCGAATTAGTGTTTTTGTTTTTTTCAGATATGTAACGAGGAGTGGAATTGCTGGGTCATATGGTAGTTCTGTAGCTACACGTAAAAGAATGAAATTAGAACATTGTCTAATATCATACACAAAAATGAACCCGAAGTAGATTAAAGACCTAAACGTAAGACCAGATACAATACATCTCCTAGAGGAAAAACATAGGCAGAGCACTCTTTGACATAAATCATAATATTTTTTTGGATCCAGCTCCTAAAAGAAAGGAAATAAAAGCAAAAATAAACAAATGGGACCTAATTAAACTTCAAAGCTTTTGCACAGCAAAGAAAACCATCAACAAAATGAGAAGACAACCTAGTGAACGGGGGAAAATATTTGCAAATGATATGACAGAAAATATATAAACAGCTCATACAACTCAACATCAAAAAAAGCAAACAACCCAGTTAAAACATGGGCAGAAGACCTGAATGTACCATTTCTTAAATAGCTAGTTATTGAGTGGATTTGAAACTTTGAGGTACCATCCAGTGCACCTAATGGATTTCTATGAGAAATGTTAGCTAATATTGTCACTTACATAGCAGAGGAATATGCCAGAGGTAAGATGAAACAAATCACTCAGTGTGGGTAACAGTATCTCCAAACACTTAATAATTTCTTGTTATGTTTGCAGTAACCCACTGAGGCTCTTTGCCCATTTTATAGTTGAGGAAACAGGCCTAGAGTGGTTAATTAGCTTGTTCAAGATAACTCAGCTAAGTGGGGGAGCTGGAATTTGAACCAGGCAGCCTGCTAAGCTAGTGCTCTGTAAAAGAAAAAGCCTTTTCTCCTCTCTGATATGAACCACAGCAGACTTAAGGTAAGGGAGAAGTGATGTGATCAGCTCAGCGTTCCTGGAATGCTGGCCATTCTCTGGGAATGATCGGATGAAAAATCTCAATTCGATTGGCCAAGTTGCTCTGGTGGTAGTAAAATAAACATCATTTCGCTGACAATTATTATAATAGACATTTCCCCAACAGTTAATAAAGTGGTATAGATACTACTTGATAATATAATCCCTGTTGCCAGTTTGGCTGCTAAACCCAGGAAACCCCTGGGCAATGGGAGACAAACGCATTCTTGCGTTGTTACTTCCTTAACTCATGTCACACATGACTAGATAGCATTTCCATCATTTGAAAGCATTTGGTTATTGTCCTCCTGTTGATGCCGTGAGTCTATAAGGACTTGGACTTGCAGAGGTGTTGTGATTGTCATATGTGTTTTGCACAGCCAGGTCTAATTTTTTTTTTTTTTTTTTTTTGGTAGATCACTTTCAGGGTAGGTTAATATTTTTAGCCAAAGTAAGACACAGTATTTTGATCCTTTTTTCTGACTTCTTAAAGCTCTGTATTGAAAATGGGTTATTTTCTCAGTACCAACTAGCATGGCTGACCTCATTTCCAAATTGGGAAGCCATGTTTTTCTCATGCCAATAATGCAACCATTTGAAATTCACAGTGAGTGAAACAGAAAGCACACAGTCCGTTCTGACAGGCGAGCCACACTTGGCACTGGGTAGGTGCTTTGCAAATGTTTGTTTTTTAAATTTATTTATTATTTGTTTGGCTGCGTTGGGTCTGAGTTGCGGCACACGGGCTCTTCGTTGCGGCGTACGGGCTTTTGTCTCATGGTGCGTGGTCTCCAGAGCGCCTGGGCTCAGCAGTTGCGGTGCACGGGCTCTAGCGCATGTGGGCTCAGTAGTTGCGGTGTGTGGGCTTAGTTGCCCCGCGGCATGTGGGATCTTAGTTCCCAGACCAGGGATCAAACCCTCTTCCCCTTCATTGGAAGGCAAATTCTTAGCCACTGGACCACCAGGCAAGTCCCTCCAAATGTTTGTTGAATGACTAAATGAAATGAGTGCATGAACAGAAGAATGCATCTTATTCTGGTTACTTTCTTTCATTGTGCAGAAAATAATCAAGATAATATATTTTAGGAGTGAGATTAGGATACAGAGTATGAGCTCATTTTTCTTTTGATATAATTTCAAACTTACACCAAAGCTGCAAGAATGATACAAGGAATTTGCATATACCCTTTAGCCGGATCACCAATTGTTTACACTTGACTCTATTTTTTATCATTTCCTTCCTCCTTACCTCTTTCCTCCTCTTCCTCAGGTAGACACACACACACACACACACACACACACACACACACACACACTCTTTGTATGTTTGCAGATAATTTTCCTAAATCATTTGAAAGCAAGCTAGAAAGCTCAGGCACCTTTGCCATAAAATACTTCAGTGAGTACTTATTTCCTAACAAGGCTGCTCTCTTACATAAGTACAGTACACTTATTAAAACAGAAGGTTTAATATCATTGATATAAGACTGTTGTCTAGTTTTGTCAGTGTGGCAGTAAAGCCTTTGATAGTTACTATTTAACCCGGTCCAGGATCCAATCCAGGATCAAGCAGTGCATTTAGTTGTCATGTCTCTTTTATAAATCTGTATTTAATGAATATTTGATTAGACAAAAGCTGTGATAGAATCTCAAATGAACTACACTGGCCATCCTTCTCATGAATTCTCTTGGATGCAGACAGTATACTGTCTAAATATTAGAGACACGGGGTATTCTGACTCCTTGTGCCTTCCTTGAAAAGATGAGGGTATTTTGTCATTGTTGTTTTGACAACTTTTCTTATTACTATATCCCTGGATCTCACTACTCTAGTTGCAAAAATATTTTTCCTTATGTTGAATCAGTAAAGGTGCATTAGATAGAACTTACGGTAAACATTGTTCTTTTCCCGGTGTTACGTACTTGTGTTACTGTTTTTCTCTTCTGTAGCCTCCCAGCACAAAAGTCCCCCTTTCTCTACTTTCCTCCTCTTCCTCCTCCTCTCTAGACGTCTTTAATTTCACAGCGGGACCTTGCAGTAATGTTAGATTGGCTCTGGTAAAGGCATTTTGATGACCTCTGTCTCGGATCATTATAGTAACTAATAAAAGCTTGCAAACGACTGTTACTCTGTAAGCGTGATTTCAGTGACTTGCGGCCAGCTCAGCTGTATAAATATGGAGAGTTTTTTGCCGTGTAAATTTCGATCACAGGGAAATGTATCTACCATTCGGTTGAATGTTTCTTTTAAATTTAATCACGTCTGAGTGTAAGATAACAAGCAGAAATAAAATGGCATTGGAAATGTGAGCTTGAGATTCGGAAAGAATGGACGTGTTGGTCCTCGTGAAAGCGTCCTGCTCCATCTTCTGCATGAGCATTCTGGGTAAATGCAGAAGGTAGGCGATGGGTGGCATGAATAGCAAAGCTCTGGTTACGCATTCAACCAAAAGGCCAAATCACAGCCCTGATATTACGGAGGGCCTAGAGACGCCAACGTGTACCGGAGAGAGCGGTGCATTTTCCTCAAATTCATGAACTGCACTTTTTGAGTTAAAACTTGAAAGTAGATAGCGTGATTATCTTCATGCTGTTGAATTAAAATTCTGACTTCTGGAAGAAAAAAATCACTTTTATATTTTTCTTTTGAAGTTGCATGCTGTGGATCTAATTAATTTTCACTGAGTTAAAGTTTTGCACGTTTGAACTGCGTTTTGCTTGAGTTTGGACTGGGGCATCTCAGGAGCCAGTGGAGTGGTGCTTTGGAGGGAGGGTGGGAAAGCGCTGGCCGTCTGTCTTTACTGGAGGTGGGGGTATAAGGAAGATGAATTCTGAGGCTGTGACTGGGCCAGCGGCCAAAAGAGTCGAGCTGCTGCCCCGCGTCTGCTCGGTGTGCGGGACACAGCGCTGTGATGTCTGAGCCAGGGCTCTGCTGAGTGTGGACGCGTCTGCTTTTCTTCCTTACCTCTGGGAGGCAGAGACACTACACCCTGGCCTGCGGGGGAGCGAGTCTACTCAGAGGATCCCCTCCTCTGGCTTCTTTCCTCCATTCGGTCAACAGATATTTACTAAGTGCCTGTTTTGTATCTGGCCGTATTTAGGAATGTGGGATAAATCAAGGAATAAAATACATTACCACCCCTGTGGATGCTCAAAATTCGGGAGGGAGACGGGTGGAGATGGGGGTGGGAACAGACAGATGTAGTAAGTACGTTATATCGTATGTCCTTTTAGATCGTGTGGCCAGGTGACTCTCTTTAAAGGTGCTGTTTGAGTAAAGGCTTGAAGGAGGGAAGGGAGTTAGTCCTATAGAACATTCCAGGCAGAGGGAACAGTTAATGCAGAGGCCCTTTGGCGCAGGGCAGACTCTGCATGCTTGAGGGACACCGCCAGGAGGCGAATGTGACTGGGAGCGGTGAGCCAGGTGGAACGTGGTACCAGACGGGGCCTCAGCATTGAAGGGCTTGCCTTGACCTTGAGTATCCTGGTGCCATTGGAGGCATTGACCTGATTTAAATTTCAACAGGATCCCTCTTGGTGCTGTGTTGAGAATAGACCATGGTGGGTGTAGGGTGGGCATAGGGGTTTAGGAAGAGCAGGGAGATCTGTGAGGAAGCTTTGCAGGGATCCAGGGGAGAGGTGATGGTGGCCATGACCAGGCTATTGGCAGTGAAGGTGGGGAGCAGTGGTGAGACCTGAGATCGTTTTTTTGTTTGGTTTTTTTTTTTTTTTTTTTTGCGGTACGCGGGCTTCTCACTGTTGTGGCCTCTCTCGTTGCGGAGCACAGGCTCCGGACGCACAGGCTCAGTGGCCATGGCTCACGGGCCCAGCCGCTGCGCGGCATGTGGGATCTTCCCGGACCGGGGCACGAACCCGTGTCCCCTGCATCGGCAGGCGGACTCTCAACCACTGCGCCACCAGGGAACCCCCTGAGATCGGTTTTGAAGGCAGCTTCCACCTGACGGAAGAGATGTAGGATTTGATAGAAAGTTATGAGTCAAGATTGACTCAAAGACCATTCCCTGAATGTGACTAGGAGGATGGGGTGGCCATAAATTGTGAGGGGGAAGGATGCACGTGGAGCCTGTTTCAGACGGCAGATCAAGTTCTAGACATCTTGAGTCTGAGATGTCTAGGCATCCCAGAGGACATGCCGTGGAGGCAGATAGGTACCCAAGTCCGGAGATGAGAACAGGGATGTGGGCCGGGCTGGGAGCCTGGGAGAGCTGGAAGCGCCTGGTAACGGTTGCCAGGGTGAATTATTTTCACGTCATCCTGAAAGTGACCTACTGGTTATTCGGGGAATCTCCAGTGTGCTGCTAATCCTATGTGCTCCCTGTTAAGAAGATGCTTGGTTGAGCTCTTAAAGGTGATGCTTCCTTGGTGTTAAGTGTTAGCACCTGAGCTTTGCTGGGTTGGGGTGCTGGTTGTGTGCCCTCGAAGGAAGCTCTCGGAATCACGGAAAGCCTGAGCTAAACGCAGACTTAGAGGTTGTCTTTCTCACCCCTGACTATAGGAAGAGGAGAGTGTGTGCCCAGCTGCGGGGCAGAGAGTGGAACTGGAATCTGCGTTGGCTGACTCACTGTCCCGTTCTCTTTCTGCTCCACTGAGCAGTGACCAGCTCCTGTTTGAAGAGGCATTCAGAGAATAGATAATGCAGTGTTCTTGCTTCTTGCATCCGTTTGTCCATCTTTTATCACCCAGGAAAAGTTAGAGTGCGTTCTAGAAAGGAGAAGACTGCTGTTGCTTTTCTGTCTTAATGATGAGTACCTTGAGTGTTTCTCAGCGGGGCAAACCAGACTCTTCAGGAACGTTCAGATGATGCTTTTGGTAACAAAACGGGAAGGTAAGAGTTGGGGAAGGTTAGGGATTCATTTTCAGGGGGGGATTTCTTCCTCTCTGTCCTTCTGGGAGAGGAAGGATGTAGCTCTTTGGGTTTTCTTCCTTACTTGCAGGGGACACCTGCTCTTGGACCTTCTCCTGAGATGGGGCTTGGGCTGTGCTTGCCTGTCCCTAGCCAAGCTTAGAGGTGATTTAGGGCCAGGTATGTGACCCTACCCTTAGCCAGGCCCTGTATCCTGTCTCTAAGGCACCACTGGGAGGCAATATAGCACAATCTGAACGAGATTCAAATCCTGGTTCCTCTGTTGAATTGCTCTGTGAGCTTGAGCAGTTACTTAACATCTCTGAGCTGCAGTTTCCTTTTCTGTAGAAGGAAAACGTCCTACATTAGAATGTTGTGAGGAGCCAAAGGAGAGCAAAATGTATGTCGAGGGCTGGGCCCTGCACTTGGCACAAAGTAAATGTTGAGTTAATGGCAGTTGTGAGCATCGTCATAATCATCGCGGGCATTTCCTGTGATTCCTACCTGAGGCTTAGGCCAGTTTCGTTAAGCTCGATATAGCTTCCAAAAAAGATGTGCTAATTGGATTATTGCATTTTCATGCTCTTATATTTATATATGTGTGCATGGCTTTGGAATCTACACATGTATATATTTATCCATTCAAGTTTCTCTTTTAAAAATCTGTAGGAATTATATTTTTGAGTCATTGAACCATGAGGAAATTGTTTTTCAAAAAAAGATTGCTATAAGTGATCATTATGTAGGCCATCAAAATGGAGAATAATGTAGAACTGGAAGTTAGAAGGAAAAGAAAAAAAAGAAGCTTGATGTTCATACAGAGCCGTTAGTAGAGCACATATTGTTATAACCTGGGTATTTAAAAAGAGCGGCACTTGCCTGCCTTGTTTCAAGGTTGGATGGCACAGACAAGGCTGTTTCGGGCTTGGGATAAATATTTTTTTGATGAATGCTACCACGTGTCGGCTTGTAATCAGGAGTGGCTTATCAGCAGCTTTTCCCAATCTGACATTGCACACGGAATGCCCCGATGGAGGAAAGTTAGCACGCTGAATGCTTTTACAGTTGAATTCCACACACATGAATTATGACAAGTGAGGCGACTACTCTGTGGTTTGTTGTGTCTGGTCTGGTTCCTACTTTTAAAGTTGCAGTTGCGTTTGGTCATTTGAAGCTTATTTTCACAGTCTGGCCAAGCCAGCAGGGTCCCGGGGCTCTGTAGGGGACATAAACCTCCAGCCTTTAAGTTAGAGCGCTCAGTAGATAAGCATTTCAAGACTTCATTGCATCATACAAAAGGACTTATGGGCTTATTTAACATACACTATTTGACTTCATTTAGATATTTCATGGAAAGAAAAGCCTTTTATTATCACCGAAGGAAAGGACTGCCAAACGTTGTGGGGCTCAGTTGAAGTATTATAACGGAGGTACAGAGCGCAAATATATTTCACCGCCTTACATAATGGGGTGTTTAATAATGGTTGTTTCTTTAAATTCAGCACATGTATCTTAGATATTTGCACTTGGTAAATTATAGGCTGTGGTTCAAGAAACTCCATTTTGTGTGTGTGTTTTTAAAAATTTGTTTGAATAAAAGCATGGACTGAATGTTAAAAATGACCGTCGAGTGTGTGATTTATGTTTATTTCACGAGCTCAGATTGAAGCGTCCACGCCAGGAATGAGCACTTTCCCTCCTGTTTTGGAACAGATGGAAATGTGAGCGATAGCTGGGACTGCTGACCTGCTTGGCCACAGCGTTGTCGACTGTTTTGTTGGGTGGCCATAGGCCTGTGGTGTGGATCGGGGGTCCGGGAGGAGGGGCTGGGAAAGCGTTACACTGTGAGGAAGAGGCCCTTGGCTGTCTAGGAGGAAACCCTGCAATCTTGCTGTACCTGTGTGCCTGCATCATCCCCAGGAACTGTACCTGCTCAGGTCGCCAGGGCTCAGGATCGACTGATTCTCCGTTTGAGGTCTACTCGTGTTCTTCCAGAACGTGGGGAGCTGTAGGGACTGAATTGTGTTCCGCCTCAAATTCCTATGTTGAAGTCCTAACCCCTAGTACCTCAGAATGTGACTTTGTTTGGAGAGAGGGTTTTTAAGGAGGTAATTAAGTTGAAATGAGACGATTAGCGTGGGACCTAATCCATTATGATCGGCATGTTTGTAAGAAGAGGAGACGAGGACGTAGACACACAGGCAGGGAAGACCGTGTGAAGACACAAGGAGATGGCCATCTGCATGCCAAAGAGAGAACCCTCAGAAGAAACCAGCCGTACTGACACCTTGATCTCAGACTTCTAGCCTCTAGAACTACGAGAAAATAAATTTCTGTTGTTTAAGCCACCTAACCTAGGATACTCAGTTGTGGCAGCCTGGGCGAACGGACACAGGAGCAAATCAGAATCTACAGGAGGGCATGCCTCATTTGAAAAAGTCTATTTCATATTATATTACAAGTTGAAATTTGGAAAATCATGGCAGGAAAACCTTTACAGGAAGGAAAACCTCTAAAGCTTGGCCAAATCCACGTGGCAAGTAGCGCTGTATTAGTGCATGCTGCAGGACAGATGGTCCGCTATTTACGATGATTTGACTTGAGATTTTTCAACTTTCTGATGGTGCAAAAGCAATCCTCATTCAGTAGAAACCGTACTTTGAATTTTGAATTTTGCTCCTTCTCTAGGCTCGCAGTAGGCGGTACAGTACTCTCTGGTGATGCTGGGAGGAGGCCTGGCTCCCATTCAGCCACACGATCACGAGGGCAAACAACCGACACACTTAGAACCGTTCTGTGCCCAGACAACCAATCTGTTTTTCACTTTCAGTGCAGTATTCAATACATTATGTGAGATATTCAGCACTTCATTATAAAACAGGCTTTGTGTTGGATGATTTTGCCCAGCTGTAGATTACTGTACATGTTCTGAGCACGTTTAAGGTGGTCTAGGCTAAGTTGTGGTGTCCCACAGGTGAGGTGTATTAAATGCATTTTTACTTGGCGATATTTTCAATTTACAGTGGGTTTATTGGGACATAAGCCCGTTGTAGGATGGGGAAAATCTGTGCTAACATGTAATATCTATTGAGCACTCACAGTGGGCTGGACCCAGGGAGAAGGGTCTTGCCTACATCATCTCCTCAAGTCCTCATCACAGTCCAGTGAGGTGGGAGCTATTATCTCCATCTTATAAGTGAGGAAACTGAGACAAAGAGGTTAAGTGACATCCGTGGGATTCAGAGCTAGGCAGCTGTGCTCCAGGCTTGTCCACGTTTTTGCTTCTCCAGCCCTGGGAGGTTGGGGTAGAGGGAGGGGTGGTCATCCAATCCATCATGACTATTGGCTAAAAGATACTGGAACTTGCTGTCTTAGACCACGTTTTGGTCCCACCACCAGAGAGAGGCTATCGAGTGTGTTGAATGTGGTGAAGATGTCGCTAGTCATAATAATAATCACTCATATTACAGAGCACTTAGTGTGAGCCCTGATCGGAGCTTTGTTGTTTTTTTTTTTTTGCGGCACACGGGCCTCTCACCGTTGTGGCCTCTCCTGTCGCGGAGCACAGGCTCCGGACGCGCAGGTTCAGTGGCCATGGCTCACGGGCCCAGCCGCTCCGCGGCATGTGGGATCTCCCCAGACCAGGGCACGAACCCGTGTCCCCTGCATCGGCAGGCGGGCTCTCAACCACTGCACCACCAGGGAAGCCCCTGATCGGAGCTTTGAACCCGCCTCTTTGACCCTCACGGTATCCCTAAGTGGTTTTGCCAGGGCTTTCCAGCGGGCCGCCTCCAGGTCATGGGACTCTGGCACCTGAACCCCTCAAGCAACACTGGGCAACACTGCTTCCCCAGCAAGCCCCGCCCTTGCCCAGCCATCTGTATCTGTCACGGGGAAGGGAACAAGGGCAGCTGACATTTGAATTTTAAAATAGAAGAAACTTTGTTCTTTTTCCCCGTACTACAAAAGCATCGTATGATAAATGTAAAAAAATCTTAAAACCAGAGCAAAAATAAATAAATCATCTATAGTTCCATCCCCTAGAGAGAATGACCGCTAGTGTTGTTCTGTCTGCCTTTCTAGTCTTTTTCCCATGGAAATATGCTTACTTTAACCGTAAGTGTACTAATATTTTTAGGAGCAGCAGCATTAGTTAGAAAAGAGCAAGGACTTTGGCACAAGATGGGTTAATATCACAGCTTTCCCTTCCTAACCGTGTGACTTTGGACATGTTATTTAATTTCTCTGTCTCCATTTTGTGTCTTTAAAATGAGGATAATATATAAAACTCACTTCACTGGGGTTTGCAGTAGCCCAGTGTATGTAGTGTGCTCTTTTGTAGCATCTGGCACACAGTAAATAAACTAACCATAACTTTAAGAAGAAAAAGTTTTTGTAACACATATCTGTTACTTAGCAACATATCGTTCAACAGACATTTGGTGAGCAGGTATGATTTGGGGGTTGTGTTTCCTTCTGTGTCCGTGTTTATTTTTCCAGCCCTTTTTAATGGCTGCATAGTATTTCACCATCACTATGAATCGTAATGTATTCAATTTTTATTGGATATTTATTTTTCCCAGTTTTTGTAGACCATAGACAATGTTGTGATATGTTTCTTTGCAACCTTATAGCTCATTTCTTCCCCAGTGGTTACTATTTCATTAAGATCAGTTCCAAAGAGTAAGGGGTGAACAGGAATGCACGGTTGAAATGGTTTGTTGAAGCAGGGCCAAATCCCCCTCCCCGCTCACGCCCGCAAAGGCTGTGCCAGCTTACTGTGAACCTGGCCACGGATGAGAGTACTCATTTCTATTTGTAAAACTTTGATGTAATATTAGATTGATGCGCTTAAAAGATAAACAAGGCACCATTCTTCTCTGTGGGTGACTGACCCAAATCCGTTATGGTGAAGGACAAGCAGTGACTTTCGGAATAGAGAGGGGAGAGACCAATCAGACACTGACGTACAGTTAATTGTGTGGTCCAAGCACAGATGACAATGACAGCTCTCATGTATGGAGCCCTTACTGCGGGTCAGAAGTTTTCCACAGTGTTCTCAAACCGTGTGATTTAATCTTCACGGCAGCGTTTTGAGGTGGGGACCCTTTAGCCCATTTTACAGATGCAGAGACAGAGGACTTTAGAGAAGTTATGTAATTTGTCCAAAAAAGCACACATTAGGCTACCGTTTGGCAGAGTTGGAAGCTGAACCCAGGCGCTCTGACTCTCAGGTTCTTGCTCTTGTCCTGGGGTACTGGAGATGGAGCTGGAAACGTGGATGCAGGAGCCACCATGCAGACGAAGTGAGACCAGGCCTGGTGGCTGGCTGGTCTCGCGGGGAAGGCCGACAGGGTTTCTAGCTTGTTGGAATAGAAGGCACAGCTTTGGCAGCAGACATAGGGAAGCAGAGAGGGGGAACCCATGTAGAGCGAGTGTGCCGATTCAGATGGTATATATGGGGCGATAGAGACTGGGGCTGGAGATCTCCCAGGAGATACAGGCGATCTCCCTTAGCCTGTTTTATGGCCTGTGTGCATCATCCTGCTTAATCCTTTCACCGCCCTGTGATGTAGGACTTGTTCTTACCCCCATTTTATAGCTGCAGAAACTGAGGCCCAGAGAGCTTGAATAACTCAGTCCTTGAGTATCACAGCCAGAATCAGACCCCAGGCAGCCAGATTCCTGGTCTGGGCCAAAGCCGATGGGAAGGAGAACTCAGTGGAGAGTTTGCACCCTAGGAGCCACTGTTGGAAGTGGTCTCTCCGTCTTGAACTTTGTAGCGATTACTGTCTGTAGACTTCATCTGGCAGTTAATCATGTATTCCCCGTGACGCAGCTCTCATTGTTGTCCTGACATGTTATTTTGATCATGTATTGTAATTTAACTTCTTGTGCTGGGCAGACAACTGAGCCTTGATAGCCCCCTGACCCAGCCCCCAAACATGTGCACCACAGTTCCTCAGAGGGGGGACTCGATAAATGTTTGACTGAATTTCATTTGAGGGGTCTTACCCTGGAGACTTTAGACAGTGACATTTGGGGAGGGACAGGGGGCGGGAAGGAAGGCGGGCACAGCGCCTAGGATTGTGATCAGATGGACTTGGGAGAACAGAGAGGAGATTGAGGACTAGAAAGCATCTCTTTTGCACCGGTGATGGAAGGACAGAAGGGGTGTCTCGGCCGCCTGCGTAAGCCCCTCTTCTCCTGTCTCCTTCCTCCGTGGGGATGTCCCCTGCGTTCAGGTTGTACTACCAGGGCTCACTTGGCTTTGTACTTCCCTCCTAACCAGGATTTGCTGAGTGCAATTGTAACCCTGTATTTCCAGCTGGGCTTTGTCGTGGGAGGCTTTCCAGATCTTCTCATGTTTCCCATTGGAGCTGTTGGAAGAGTGGTACTCAGTAGTATTGGGTACCATGAAGGGAGGAGACTTGGGTTCCAGATACAGGTGGCTGCATCACTTACTGACCATGGCCTTGGGTAGAGGACTTCGCTTCTCTGAGCCTCAATTTCCACATCTGTAAGATAGCAGTACTTACTTGTGAGGTTTATAAGAGCCTGGATGGAAATGCTTAGGAAAGAGTGCTGGGCCTGGTGAGGGCTCCATCAACGTTGGCTGGTCTTAGAGTTGGATATCTTCGGGAGTGTATCTAGAGGCCTCCCACTCTGTTGAACACCAAGGTGAAAGGCCAGTGTGTTCCTTTCTTTTCTTGTGTTTACGGCAGACGTTTCACCACTTTGACTCTTGGACACTTTTCATGGATGGTTTGGTCCTAATCATTAGCTCCTCTCCTGGTCTCCTGAGCATTTCCAAAGCACCTCATTCCGCCCCCTTTCTCAGAAGGAAGTGTGGCCCTCAGACCTTGGACCACTCCGAGCCTGGTCATCGTCCTCATCTTTGTTTACCAGGGTGATGATGATTATTAAATTTATTTATTTTTGGCTGCGTTGGGTCTTCGTTGCTGCGTGCAGGCTTTTGCTAGTTGCGGTGAGTGGGGGTTACTCTTCGTTGCGGTGCGCGGGCTTCTCATTGCGGTGGCTTCCCGTTACGGAGCACGGGCTCTAGGCGCGCGGGCTTCAGCAGTTGCTGCGCGTGGGCTCAATAGTTGTGGCTCACGGGCTCTAGAGCACAGGCTCAGCATTGTGGCGCACGGGCTTAGCTGCTCCGCAGCGTGTGGGATCTTCCCGGACCAGGGCTCGAACCCGTGTCCCCTGCATCGGCAGGCAGATTCTCACCCACTGCGCCACCAGGGAAGTCCCGATTATTATTATTAATATTTTTATTTTGTAAGAATTAACTGGAACTTCTTCTTCAGTCATTTCATCAGTCATTCAACTTTTTTGTTTTCTTTTGAGGTGGGAGACAGATTACTTTGAGGCAGTGGGTCAGATGGCGGTGGCTGGCTGGGTGACCGCATCCCTGCTGAGTCAGCTGTCTGCTCAGACATCTGCAAGCTGAAGTACGCTGATGACTCGTCACCAGCCAGCGTCACGTTAACTTGAAATTCCATTTCTGCTCCTCAGCTGTGGGAGCTTGGATGGCTTTGTGGGTTGTTGGAAAGCACTCCAAGTATTGTTATCGATCGGATTATGGAGCCTGGAATTGTCGGTTATCCCCTGAAGTGACGTTTTCCATTTGAGACCGAGGCATAAAATTGTGAAATGGGATGGTTCAAAAAGGTGGGATTCGATGCTGTCAGTTTTTAGAAAGGGAACGCCAGGCTCTGACAAAGTCATTGACTCACAGAGGTTCTCCAGCAGTTGGCAAAGCCGGGACAAGGTTTGTTCTTCCTACGGATTGGTCATCCAGCACCCACCCCCCTGGGTCTTATTGCCCTTCTGCTAAAATTATCTGGTCAGCTATTTGTTTGGGGTCTCCTTCCTTGAGTGGAGAGGCAATCTCAATGTCAGGGATGGTGGCTGCCTCAAGGCGCCCTTGGCCCCTCCTCCTGCTTCATTGTATCCCTGAATCACACTGTAGCCTTGGAAAAGAAGTCTGTTCAGTGTGTTTGTTCTCTGATATCTGTATGTTCTGTACATCATCCATCTTGGGTGATGGATAAGGTGCCATACGGGGTTACTTTGCCTCCCTACCGTAACATACATGATGAAAGAGTAACGCTTAGTAAATGAGGATGTTTATCTTATTATGCTCTAACAATTTTAACTTTCTTGTTGTTGTGTTTTGACTTCTTTAAATTGGGCATGAGCTTAGAAGATGACTTGAGGGTGGGGGGCAGGGGCGGGGGCTGGTATTATTTGCTTGAACAAAGAGTTTGGCCTCTCTGGTTTTATTCCTTTAAGTCATTTGTATTTCACCTCAAAGGCCTGTAGTAAGAAGGCTTTTGTTCCTAGTTGGAATATTGGGACCCATAGAATTCTCTAGAAGAGAGCTTTGGCCCAGCTGTGGTGGGACTTGGTGCTTCATCCCACAGAGTGATTCCTGTAAACAGCACTTATAAGCCCTAGTTTAAGACCATTGGTTTTTTTCAAAAGTTATTTTCATTTTTTTCCCCCTTTTTATTCTTTTTTAATTTTTTTCTTCCCTTTCCAATAATGGAGGACTCTTCCTTTTTACAGTTGAAGCCACTACCTTCTTCTTACTTATAAAGCCGGCAGAAATCATCATTTGACAAGGCATCTCAAAGAATTGCAGTTAATATTGTGACCTAGTTGGTTTCTTCATTTTAAAAAAAGTTGTTTTATTCCTCCCCCATATCAGCTATGTATGCTGATTATGTAATCGTAACTTCTCCCAGAAAATATGGATCCCATCTATTCCTACGACACCGTCTGGTTTCACTGTGGTGTGTCACTTCCCACAGAATGTTACCGCCGGGGAAACTGAGGCTTGGGTTTGCTACTCTCCCTTCTGCTGTGCGACCCGCCATGGTCAAAAATTACAGTGATAAGTTTCTTGTTAGTGGCATCATCACTCTGAATGTGATTCTTGTTCTCATCTAATAGAGAGCCTTGGTAACCCACAACCCACTTCCAGCTTTCGAGCAGATACATAGGGATCAACTCTCTAGAGTGAAGATGAAATAATATCATTTGTTTACCACCTTGAGTTGTTCACCGCGGGCTGTGAAAAATATGTTCTCAATTTAAAAGTTCGAAAAACAAGTGTACCAGCTATCACAAAGCTCTCCCCTCCAAGTAAACATGTTTATAGAACAGGACTCAAAACAAAATACTTGATCACGATAAGCCCAGCCAATGAAAAGAAAGTAAACATGTTTACCCACAAAAGCCTTTATAAAGAGCCCAGGTGGCAGCCAGCTCTCTGCTCACTTGACTGTTCCTCCCGGGAGCAACTGAGGCTCCCCTGGGCCTCAAGGACAGAGACACCACTTGCCCTGCCAGTAGGCGGCTCACCTTTATAAGCCCTGCTCTCTTAGCTCAGCCCAGTTTGCCAATGAGGATGGAAGGTTTGTATTTTGTGCCACTGAACGGAACCACGCGTGGAAGGTATTTGTGAAATTGAGCCTGGAGTTCCCGTGATTCTTAAATAGCAACTTGTCATAGGTAGAGTGCCAAGTAGGCTTATGGGGAATCTTTCTGGCTCCCTGAAAGAACCCAGATTAGTATCACATGTAATGACCTTCTGTGTCCTGGGCACTGTAGCGTAGACATCCAGGCTATAAACCATGAATTACACCCAAGCCTGGCCTCACCCAGACCACTCTGGTGAAGGAACCAAAGGGCTCGAGCAGGAAGTTGGTAGAAAAGACAGGGGTATATACCTGAGTGATAGAGGGGTTTTCAGGGTACGTGGAGTGAGCCTTCAGTGCTGTAAAAGAGAGGAAGGTTAGAAGGGGGATGACAAATTGTGCGTGTGGCCAAGAGTTAAGGACTTGAGGGATGGTGCCTTGTGTCTGTGCAGGAGCAAATTCAGGAGAGAGGGCCCAGTCCTAGGTGGCTCTGTGGGAGGTTGTCAGTGGATTAAAGAACTCAAAGTCTTTATTCGAGGTGGAGCAGTTCTAAGCGATGGTGAGATCGAAGTTTTGGCCATGCCCTCAGGCGTAGAGCAAGTAGTTCTGGTTAATTAGCACTTAATGAGCCCTTACGCTGATGGGCAGATATTATCCCAATTTTGGGGTATGGAGGAATTTGCCCAAGGTTATAGCCAGTAAGTAGCATAGCTAGGATGGGACATGGGAAGTCTGTTCCATAGCCTGTGCTCTCAACTACTGCCCTATACTGCTTCTCAAATAGACTGGAAGCTTTTAGGGTAAGAAAGTTAAGATAACCAGGTGTGTATTCACTCAGTGAATGATTTTTTATTTATTTATTTTTTGAGTGGTACCTTATCTATGCCAGGTCTGATGTAAGCCTTGGCCAGGCTGTTGGAAGGACCGTCTTCATGGCTGTCGAGGTCGACAGAAGTGGCCACAGTGAAGGGATGTAGACCGAAATTGTGAACCAGATACTAAAACAGCTGAGAAAGGTGTAGAAGAGCATCCTTGCCATTTAAAGGCAAAAGCCATGTGGCTGGGTTGGGAGCAGTGGTCGCCTCACACACGGTCATCAGAAGAAGGGTTTTCAAGGATCAGGGAAGCACAGTGGGGAGGGACAGTGGTGTTCTCCTTGGGGGTAGATGGCAGGCAAGGTAGACTGTTAGCAGAGCCAGAACTTGGCTCTAAGAAAAGGAATTAAAGAAAGGCCAACTCTTCCTTCTTTGTTTGCCTGAGGTCAAGGGATATTGAGTGAATGGCTTCTGGGAAAGGTGAAAGGGACATCTTTAAGGAAAGAGGAAAGTCTCCAGATGGTTCATGATGTTGGTCTCGGAGGACGGTGGGAAGAAGTGAGCCCTGGGACCAAGATGAAGGATGAAATGGGATTCTAGGACGGCCGGGAGGCAACAGGATGAGGGTACATCTACTCCTTGAAGAGGGGGTGACAGTTAAGTCACTCATTGTCTTTGGCAGGGTTCAGACAGAAGCTGGGTTCTTACTGGGGAGATGGGGAGAGGCAGACAGATGCAGCAGGAGGGCCAGCCTTCAAGTTTTAAATGGAATGTTTAGGGGATTTTTAGTGAAGAAGAGGAATTAACAAACAAAACAGGTTTCTGGTTAAGCCTCAGTGAACTAGGAAAGTAATTACAGACACCATATTCCCCGTGTGTTCTAATTAATCTTATGGGTTTACTTAAAAACCTGTTTTTGAACAGAGATATCAGTAAGTGCTCTGGTGAGTTGAAAGAAATCTTATTAGTGAAAGTTAAGTAAAAGTAATAGTGATTAGTTCTAGGGAACTTAATTGAAACGAACTCCAGTGGGCGCACTGAAGCCACCGACGTTGCTGTGGTGACCCATTTGGTTAAATCTGGGTGACCATTTTGACTAGAACTTTAGAATTTAGCTGCTGAGATAGATGCCCATCTAGGGTACATTTGAGGTTACGATTATTTTAAAAGCAGAAGTATTATTTGTTCTTCTCCGAGCCTTATTCATTGAGGCCGATTGGCATCTTATTTGTGAGCTGACAACACACACCATTTTCCGCAGCCGAAGTGCTTTTTGAACTGGGTTCAACATTGTCAGAAAGTTATTCACAGGAGTTGGTGATGGAGCCTGCTCCACCCACTTCTGTTCTCTTTCTATTTTGGTGCTATTTGCAACAAAGGAGAAACTAAGTTAGTAAATTAGAGAAGGATTGAAGCTCTCACAAATGCTCCCCTTCCTATCAGGTTGTGTAACGGATTAGACAGAGTGGGCCCGCTCTTCCTGTGGCTCAGGGACCTGAAGGAACACGGGTGCAAACCCCCTGAGATGGCCTTGGCCGTGTCCTCCCAGGTCTCCTGACCTACCTGATGGAGCTACATGAAGAAACCTATAAAGATGTATATGTATATGTGTATACTCATATGTACATGTCTATTTGTGTGTGCATATGAGTGTGTATGTACACATACACTTACTTATGTTGTGTGGGTCTAAAAAATTCCACATATAGCATTCTCAAGCCAAGGGAAATCTAGTGGAGAAGCCACTGAGTTTGAGTTTTGTGTCAGGGTCCCGGTAGGAAATAGGTGGCTTGTCCCTTTCCTGGGTCTGAGACGACAAAGGGGGGGCACATGGTGGAGCCTGGATACAGTAGCTGTAGGGAGACGACTGCCCCGCAGGAGCTGTGATCCTTCATAGTCAACCTCCGGTGCCCCGGTGATAAATGCCCCGTCTTCTCTGTCCTCCTGAGATGAGACCTCCATTGGTTGTACCAGCTGGAAGCCAGAAGACAAGGGTACCTGCTGATGCATCCACGCAGAGGGGCCTTCCAAGACACACAGAGCAAGGTGGAGGGTTGGGGCAGCATGGCAGATGGAGGATCTGGAGGAACAAAAGGAAAACCATCCGGTCCATTTTGTTCTGTGACCTCCTTTGGGTATGACACTGCCAGATGCATGGGAAAGGTTAATGTGGGACAAGAGGCCCCAGGTCTTCAGGATGGTAAGGAAGCATCTAGCTTTACTTCCCAAAGCGTGGTGCCTGGACCAGTAGCACCAGCATCACATGGGAACTTGCTGGAGATTTTCAGGCCCCGCCCTGTACCTACTGAATGAGACACTCCAGGGGAGGGGCCCAGGAATCTGTGTTTGCTTAGCCCTCCCCGGCGTTCTGCTGCTCGTTCAAGACTGAGAACCACAGCTGGATGTCTTGAGGTTTTGGGTGGCCAGCAAAGTATGCCAGTTTGCTAACATGGCCACTGTTACCTTGCTTGGAAATGCCAGGGACGAGCATGTTGTCTGTTTGAATCCCCTGCTTGGAAACTCTGCACGCTCCCCGTCCTTTTTATTTTTCGGATAGGCACTCTTCAAAAGAAATGGAATAATGGATGACACGTAGGCCATGGGGGCTCATACCCCAGGCAGTTCATGCCTTTAATTTCCAAGTGCTCCTCTGAGCCATGCCAGGAAGTACCCGGCAGGGCCCAGACTTTGGAGGTTGTTTTTGAAAAA
Source organism: Phocoena phocoena (assembly GCF_963924675.1). Taxonomy (NCBI): domain Eukaryota; kingdom Metazoa; phylum Chordata; class Mammalia; order Artiodactyla; family Phocoenidae; genus Phocoena; species Phocoena phocoena. The sequence continues at coordinate 19,094,073 of NC_089228.1, forward strand.
CAGATGCAAATACTGCCTGTGCTGTTGTTGTTTTCCCGGTGCCTGGCAGTGTTTGGTAAACAACTTGATTGCTAGGTCTTGGCCTCAGGGAACCACAGCTGCTCTTTCCAGCTCCCTGCAGACTTGTGCCGAGCAAGGATTGCTGCAGGGAAAAATAAAGAGGGGAGAACAAAACAAGAGAACAGCACTGTTGTTTTGTGGCTGCCTCTACCTGTTTTCCTGGAGCTGTTTTGCAACCACAGGCCCTGAGTTTTGATTCCTTACTTGAAAACACAAGGCAAGACCCCACGGCACCCTAGGCCTCTTTCTCTTTGGTCAGAGGGGGGAGTGGCCGCCGCGGGACTCGGAAAGCCTGTTGTAGTAGCCACTGGAAGGATCTCTGCATTTTTAAATATGTAAATTGAAAAAGGAGAAAGCTTCATTCTTTCTAATGACCCCCAAGATGGTAATCTGGCTTTTCAAATCTCCGGGAAAACAGATTGAATATGGCACAATTAATGGTTCAGCACTTCTAGGCTTTTCTCTAAAATATTTTAATGGGCTTGTAATTTATTGCAGTTCCTGACTAGCAGGGTTGAGGCAGGGTTGCTGCTGACCCACTGGACCAAGGTGCTCTCTGGGGCTGTAAGTGAAGTGGAAAAGAACAAAGGCCAGCTGGAGTGTCAGTCGGGACCTCCCCAGGCTGAGCCCCTGGAGCTCACTGGGTTCCTGGCCCTGCAGTGGCGCAGCACTCTTCAGAGTAGAGGCAAGGGCACAACTTCATCAGAGTTCCCTGGAGTATCTGGTAGAAATGCAGATTGATAATCTCTGGGCAGGAGCCTGCATTTCGGAGCTGGTGCCCTCGTTCCATATCAAGGTTGCGGTCCAGGACCTTGGTGATTGACAGCCAGTGAGACCGAGTAAGCCTAGGTGGGAAGCAAGTGATGGTGTTGCCGGACTTTTTTTTTTTTTTTTTTTTGTTTAATTTTGAGACCTGCATGTCATTTTAAAGCATTCACTTTTCATTTACTCCAAAGTTCTCCATTATTTTCACTCCCCCTTCCTTCTTAGATCAAGCAACCTTCTTCCTAAAATCCTTTTCTTTGGGCCTGAAATGCATCTTTCTGAATGTCCTTGTAGAGAGGTGATAAACTTTTGTTTGTCTGAAAAGATCTTTTTATTTCACCCTCATTTTTGAAAGGTAATTTTTCTGGGCATACAATTCTAGGTAGATAGTTTTTGCCTCTGGACAGTGTACTGGATCATTTATTTGGATACTATCTTCTCTTCTGGTGGGTTTTTTGTTTTTTTTTTTTTCTTTTAAATTTCAGTTGCTTTGTTTTTCATTTCTAGAGGTCAGAGTTTTGGTTAGAGTTATAGAACTTGATTTTATAGTATATATGCGTGTATTTTATATATGTATATGCTATGTATTTTTTAGTATATGTACTATGAACACCTAAAAAGCTATAGTATAGTATATAGTTTGTGGTATATTGGTTAGAGTTATACAGCTTATATTTTATAGTATATGTGCATGTATTGTAGTGTGTATATATATATAGTATGTATTTTATAGTATATGTACTATAAATGCATATTAAAAAGTATAGTATCTGTAGTTTATATAGTATTTTGGTTACAATTACAGAGCTTGTATTTTATATATATGTGTATATGTGTATGTATGTATTATATGTATGTGTGTATAGAGTGTATTTATAGTATATATACTATAAGTCCATATAAAAACTACAGTATATGTCATTCATATAGTATTTTGGTTAGAGTTATAGAGCTCGGTGGAGATGGAATTCCGCATTGGGTCAGTTGGATTCTTAACAGAACATACAAGCGAAACCAGAAAAATTCCACACACCACGGTGATAGTTTATCCCTGATTCTTGGATATGCCTGGGGACTGTAATGTTTTAGGAAGTCAAACCGGACAGCACTAATGATACTCTTAAGCGTTGATTGACCAACTTACACCTTAGCTAGAAGCCAGACGCTGCTCCCATGCTGAACAGAAGCGTGATTCCTCCCTCCTCACTGCTGTTCTTTGGTGTGTCTTTCCTGTTTCATCCGCCTGTAAGCCTTTGACCGTGATGTCCTGAACTGATGGGATCCCTTTTCCACCCCATCTTCCAGTTCCTTCCAAAACTTGCCCAAGATAATCGCTCTCGAAAGCCCTTAACTGCCCAGACACCTACTGTGTTTTCCTGTGTCCACTCGTGCAGCTTCTCTGTGCTTCCGAACCCCTGTAGAATTGCAGACCTGAGCCGTGGCGTAACCCTAGCCATAATTTGTTACATGGGTTGCAAGGGTTCTTTTTCTTGTCTTTTTTTTAATGTGTACTATTAAAGGGTTAGCTGCTGTCTTTGAAAAATGAGGAAATTTCCCAAAATAGTCATCTGGATTTCTGCCTTTGTTCGTGGAATTGAAAGCTCCTGTAGCCCTGGGTTCACGTTGCCATGTGGCAATAATGGGCTTGTGGAGCCACTGGCTGCCCTCTTAGCTGAGAAAGCCCGGGCCCTCCAGTCTGCCGCCTCCCTCCTCACTCCCTGTACCTTATACCTGGCCTGCCTCGTTCACTTGCATTGTCTGCCTGGTCATTGTGGGACGCCTTAGCTTTCCCCGTATGAACAAGGAAGCTCAGGTCGGAAAGGTTAAGTATCTACAAGGCCTTGCAACCAAAACTCACTCAGGCAAGCTGCAGTCAGAAGAGTGTCTAGTGCAAGGTAGGCACACACAATTTTTTTTTTTTTTTTTTTTTTGCGGTACGCGGGCCTCTCACTGTTGTGGCCTCTCCCGTTGCGGAGCACAGGCTCCGGACGCGCGGGCCCAGCGGCCATGGCTCACGGGCCAAGCCGCTCCGCGGCATGTGGGATCTTTCCGGACCGGGGCACGAACCCGTGTCCCCTGCATCATTAGGCGGACTCTCAACCACTGCGCCACCAGGGGAGCCCTCAGCGCCTTTCTTTTTGCTACGTGATGTTGACTTAGTAGCTTTGCACAGCTTCTGTGAGCCTTGGAAATGCTTCTTGGGTGTTAAGGCTACTTGAAGTTTGGACGATGGGGCTTTATCATTTGGACACAAACTGTGATTGGCAGTATCCACCTTCCTTGGCATTTTGGTAGAGATACAGAATCTCAGGCCCAGTTCCAGACCAATGAATCAGTGTCTGTGGGGATGGGACCCAGGAATCTGTATTTGAAAAAGCTCTTCAAGTTATTCTTCCGCGTACTAAAGTTTGAGAAACACTCATCTATAGTACACGTGGGCACTGTTCCATAGGAGTTGGAGCTGTACTCTTGGGACAGGAATGGAAGCCTTCCTCGGGCACCCAGTGAATGTTGTCAGCTGCCGAGGGCGCAGGTGCACTAAGGCTTGGCACTAGTGCCAGGGTGAGAATTCTTCTGCTCAAGTGCACGACCCTCTGCCCACAGCTCAGCTCTGGTATTGATGGCAGATCAGCAGAGGAGTGATTTGTGTTAAAAACCTTCTTTTTAGGGCTTCCCTGGTGGCGCAGTGGTTGAGAGTCCGCCTGCCGATGCAGGGGACACGGGTTCGTGCCCCGGTCCGGGAGGATCCCACATGCCGCGGAGCGGCTGGGCCCGTGAGCCATGGCCGCTGAGCCTGCGCGTCCCGAGCCTGTGCTCCGCAACGGGAGAGGCCACGACAGTGAGAGGCCCGCATACAGCAAAAAAAAAAAAAAAAAAAACCTTCTTTTTAATCCGGAAGCTAATAGTTTAGGTTATTTGGAATAAGTGTGCTTTAGCCAAAAAGACAAAGATGCTGAGAGGAAGAAGGGACGTGGAGAGCATCAGTTAATGACCTGACCTTGCAGATGAAAGAACTGGGATCCTGAGGCATTAAGTGGCTTTCCTGGAGCCACACAAGTGACTGATGACAATACTGGGTCCAGGATTCAGGCTTCTCCACTCGGATGTCTACACGTTACGTAGTATGTTTTCTCTTGATGGAAATATCTCCGAGTCTTCCTTCTTCTGTAATTCATAAACATTTGTAGAATTATTTTGGAGGAAAATGACTGTGGTTACCTCTCTTCCCAGTTTGGATGTTCACTGTTATGTTTGAAATAATTTTATTTTCATATGTTTTTATCTTCTGGAAAAGAGAGTTACTTAATAGGAATCAATACGTTTATCCATGTCAGATTTGAGCTAAAGCAGCTTATTGTTACCTGGGCACTTGATAATTGGACAAAAAATATTTTTGTAATGCCAAACTACATAAAATATTTGGCACAAAGTCTGCAATAAACAACAACCTTTCAGGGTATGTGTTCAAGTAATTGGTAACTGTATCTTTCAAAACATTATTTCCGGTTCATATTTTACAGCATCGCACTTGATATATTGACATACCCTCGTTTGAAAGGTGTTTTCCCCTACCTCTAGATTCTATGTCTGTCGTGCTGTTTTCAAGTTTAAGGAAGTGGTGGTTTTAGAAGTTACATCTTAGCTGTGTGTAAAAAAAAAAAAAAAATTTTGTATTGCAGTGTCCCAGGAGCTTTTGCTGACAATTCCAGTTTCCGAACGAAACATTTGGGCAATGGTGAGGGCTTCAGTCCCTTGTCTGATTTGCTGTCAACCATGAACGGACGGATGTGATGCATGCTGGCCAAAAGGGTGAGTGACATTTACGATTATTCGTCTGAAAGTTCATAAGACTAAATGTTGGCTGAAGGGGTCCTGCACGGTGCAGGAAACTGAAAAAAGATCCCAAATTCATCAGAACAATGACACTGAAGATGAGAGGCTCTCGTTTCGAAAGAAGAGTCACCCTGTCATTGTTTAGTGGTATAACCTTTTTGGATAACTTGGGCAATGATCTTAGGATTTATAAAAGACATAATAGGACACGGAAGAACTTTTTTTGTCTGTGTGATTCTTTTACGCATACACCGAAGGGTGGCCTACCTAGATTATGAGCTACGTGCGCGGTTGAAAGAGTAATTGCTTTTCTGGTCCCATTAAAACTTGGTGATAAAATGAACCACCTTGAAATAAGACAATAATAACCTCATCTTGAGTTGTGGGTGGTGGTGGGAGATTTAAGTCTGATTTGTTCATTGAGGAAGTCCCATCGCAAGCCTTCCACATGACTGGGGCTCTTGAAAAAGTTAAAAGGTTGGGAACTGTGGACTCTCAGATTTTCAGAAAGACTCGTGAGCATTTTTTTCTAGCATAGTTCTCCTCATCAGGTTATTCACTGTAATTTTTAGGGGGAAGTTAGAAGGGACGTGATGCTCTTTTTCTGTAGATTTGATGGCGTCTGTCATGTTCTTCAGAACTCACGGGCTCCCCTGTAGTAATGAATGAACAATTGTGACTCGCCTTTATCAGAGACAAGAATTGGTTGAGGCCAGGTGTTTTGGGTAAAAACTCTGACATCATTCAATGGGAGCTTTGTCATAAAACGAGGTCAGCTTTATAGGGAACCATTTGGTTTCAGTTTTGTAGTGAATGGCATTTAATGATAAGAACCATTGGCATAAACTCATCTTGTTTGTCTTAGTGGAGTTGTATTTGAAACAGATTCTATTTAATGGAGGGAAGTCTAGGGGAGTAGAAAGAGCACTGTATTAGAAATTGGGAGACCTGATAGCTAGCTGACATGGGGCAAGTTGGTCTGTTTTGATTTCCTATGTTTCAAATAAAGCAGGTAGGTTAGAGTGTCGTGTTTGTCAGTGCTAACAAGGCCCTAGAAGTTGGCTGTTTAAATCCCCTCACTTTACAGATGGAGAATCTGCAGCGCAGAGAGTCTGATGGAGATGTCTATGTCCCTGGGCTAGGTCCGAGCTGTATCCCAGGTTATTTTATCCTCGGGGATTCTCTCTAGCTTATCTCAATTACAGAGATTGTGACATCCAAGCCCCGCAATTCTGTAAACCTTCTTTGCTGATATGTGTCTCTTTAAGATGTTGTTTTGCATTTTGCTGTTTGGGCCAGCTTTTTAAAGATTTTACAGTTAGAGGTCATTTTGACAAATCCGTCCCATTTCATAGATGAAAAGAGCCCTGCCGGAGCAACCAGCCCGAATATCAGGCTCAAAGAGCCCGTGGGCTTTAAAATTCACTTCCACTTAGGCTAGGTTGGTATCTGACTACTTGTCCTTTGCATTTCATTCTGCTGGAGCTGGAGATGGAGGAAAAACAGAGTCTTGTATCTTCCTTACAGTATTCTTTCATGGCAAGAAATAAAGCAAGTAGAAACCTGTAACACATAAGGCAAGGGTGTACACCATGAAAATTAATAGTTAATGGACTCATGGAATTTTAGATCTGTTAGGGTGCTTTGATCATCTTATGGGGTGGTCCTGGGCAAGTCCTGTGCTTCTTTCTCCTGTGAAGTTCTCCTGAGGTTTTCTATTGCTAACCAGCTATGATAGACTTCTCTGAGTGGTCTGTAGACCAGTGAGCAGATAGCAGACATTATAAAAAGTTATATCTTTGGGGATCCAGGTAGAGTTGAGAACAAAGCCTGGGTCTGTCTCGTGTAAACATGAGAATTCAAAGAAGTGGTTGGAATTCTGCTGAAGGTATTGAAATAGCAACAAACTCAGGTTTGAGGTTACCTGTCATCTCTGTCTTCAGTACTGAGAGAGTCTGACTCAATGTCACTGTCATAAATTGATGTATGAAATTGAACAAAACCACATGAATGGATTTATTGAAGACTAGGCTCGTTTTATTCATTAATTTCATTTGGGTAAGGCCTGCTGTGTGAAAAATCAATCTGAAGAGCTGTAATGAAAATGATACCTCTTGAGTTGATAAAATACAGTTAGGCCCAGTCGATTACCAGTTTTTTCTAAATAAGGAAATGCTTTGTATTTATCCGATTGTAATCAGTTTGCCTTCGCTGTATTTTTAGTAGGAAGTGGAGATCCCTGAAATCTGATGAACTGGAGTATGTGTTCTGATTCTTTATGATTGTTTATCCTCAGAGTACACCTTCGAGGTTCGATTAAAGGACTGATTCTCTTCCTCTGTGATGCACTAACCTGGCCTGCGATGCATTGTATATCTGATAGCTAGTTAATCCTTCTGTTGTCAAAAACGTATTCATAGTCCTACGGCTTTCAGAACTTTACAGTTGATCGAGTAACCAAAAGAAGCATCAGTTAATTGTTACCGCTGATACCTTGGAGTCTCTAGGCACGAAATCAACTCCAATAATGAGTGAAATGTTTCATGGTAAGTGACCTCGTGATAGAACAAGGTCCCAGTCCCAGCAGTAGACAGCTAGAACGACAGATCTCCTCACTCCGGTGCAAAGAAACAAAGCCCTATGATAAAAGGTTTACGCAAGTAGATCATCGCGGCAGAATTTCAAGTTCAGAAAATGAGTAGTTAGGTAATGTACTCAATTTATGTTGGTGATAACCATGCTTGCATAATAAATAAGCTCAGGGGCAGGATACAGAGAAAGAAGGGCTGAGCACTTGAGGTGTCTCTTTGTGATGTGATTCTTTAACGCCCTCGCCAGCAGGGAATCAGAGTTGGCTCCTGTCTCCCCCGGCATGAAGCTTTAGTTGATGTTGGTACCTATCTGATGCACATCACGAGACTCCAGGAGTGAAGACCGCCTAAGTCTGTGCATATTTAATAGGCAGTTAGCCACAGTGTTGTTAATAAATGTGACAATAACAGTCTGGATTTGCATAGAGTTTTCTCTAGAAAAGTTGACTGTAGACGGCAAATACGTTGGCTTGTTTGTCAGCCTGTGCCTCGGCGTTGCATTGTTCCTCCCAGTAAACTGTCGGTTGCTGGTGGATCTGGGATAAGAGTATAAGACAAAACAGCATTGTTTTGTCACTGGTTGTTTTTCCTTATTTGCCTACAGTTCCTCTTTGGGTCTCTCTCGTAAACAAATGCCTAGCTTTTGACCTACTAGAAAGAGGTAAAAACACAGAAAATAATCCTTCTCATTTAAGGCTTGATAGTGGGCTACTTGGTGGCTGGAAGTTCCTGGATATTTTTATAAAACTGAAGACTGTGGATTTTGGTCATTGGTTTTGGGGTGGGGTGTGGCAGTGGTGCAGCTTCCGGGAGGAGGTGGGGCAGGTAGCAGGCATCTGGGAACAGGAAGGCTTGCAGGTGGGCTCCCCTTCTCAGCCGCCTTGTGCGGGAAGCTGTCAGTGGGCCAAGCCACTTTGTCGTGCTGAAACTTCCAGTCCCTGAAATTTTGACTTTGAAAAGTAATTTTAACAATTTAATAAACTACATAATATGTTTTATAAGCTGGAGCGAATGATCTTAAGTTTTTTGGTCTCTTTCCTAACACAATGAACCTAATATTGGTAAAAATACAGATCTTCACTCACGCCATAAAGACAGCCTAGATTTAATAAGCAGTTATGAGTGCTGGCAGCTGCCTATCAGATTGTATAACTTGGACTCCAGCACGGGAAGACAGTGTCAACTTATATTTTATCTGGGAAGTATTTTTGAGGCGTTTATTTTGCTTCTCTCTCTCCAGTCCCTAACCTAATACAAGTAATGTAATTGGCTGACTATTTTCCACATAGCTAATTGGCTAGGGGCCAAGGGGGAAACCATTGTCTGGCTTGATGATGATCAGAAATTAACATGACATTTATGTGGAGGTAATGGAATATATTAGTAATGCGGTAATTCAGGATGGTGAGAGGAAGAGTGTCCATCCTTCCCCACCCGTAAGCCGTGGGAGGAGTTCTGATGATGGTGAAAGAACCTCCAAGCCCCCTTCCCTCCCACAGCCCCCACCCAGTACCTCACAGCAGTGGCTAGCCAGTCTCTATGTCACGTTTACTGTTAAATTCTTCCCATAGAACTGTAAGACAAGCTAATGAATTATTCCATTTGTCAATTCAAAAAGAAAATCTGCCAACTACTACTGTAAGATTAAATTCCAATTAGAAGATTGCATTTAATTCGGAAGCTGTAACATTGTTTTAATGAATTCTCTTGGAGGTGACAGTTTATGTGAGATATATTTATATGGTGTAGGTAGATATCAATTCATTGGATAATGTTAAACATGTTACTTCATATATATTAGCTGTGAAATTTAGTTCTTCTCTAGTTATGTCCCCAAGGAGGTAGAGTCAGATGAGAAAACATATCTTCAAAGAAAGAACCCTTTCTGTCCTTTCAGATACTTGCTCTAAAACAGCCTTTTCTCACTTTTATTTAAAAAAAAAAATCTGTTAAATTTCTGCATTAACTGAATTTATGATTCTTGGTGTATGCTATTTATAAAATTGAATATAGGTTTTATGATATAGGAAATTAGTCTAGGAATGAGAATATGATCCAATTTTGTAATAAAGGTAATCTGCATTTATATTGCAGATATTTTCCATTTCTCTCTAAGCCCCTTATGGGATTATACACACATTTTTCTGGACATACAAATTCACTGTAAACTTTTAATGTAGTGGGCAGGCTTTTGTTCCCCTGACCTCGGCACAAAGCATCGAATCCTTTGCCTAAATCAAAAGTGGCAAACATTCTTGACAGACTTTCGATTTTATAATTCCCCCACCCCTGCCCATCCCTATGCCCCTGGCAGACATCACTAATTGATCACATTCTCTCCTCTGCTCAGTGTGGGTGTGGCCTCAGAATTTCTCCACTTAAATTCTTGGAGGCGAGCTTACCAATTCACCACTTACATGAGTGTGGTCAGAATCATGTCAGGCAAGTGGCTTTTGACTAGTCTTTGTAGTTTGTCTTTGTATATCCTATGCTTACCCCAGTATCTGGCACACAGCGGTTAAATGTGTGTTATATTAATGAGAAGATCTTACGCACAGTTCTGGCAATTATGTGGTTGTGTAACCACATAATTGGATTTTTGACATCACGTGTATACCGTATTTGTATGGTTTGGTAGGCAGTTTATTTCCTACCTTTTAGCTGGTTTGGGGGTTATGTGTATGAAACATTATAGTTTTGTAGGTTTTTTTTCCAATTTATGTAACTTTGGAAAAGACAAGAAAGAGACTCTCCTCACCCTCTTGTAACCTGTGCATTAACTCAGGCTCAGACACACAGCAAGGAAGTGGTGGGGTGAGAGCTAAACTGAGACTTTCCCTCTCCGAGTGCAGTTTCTTTCTTAAAGGGAGGGGCACGCACATGTACCAGGTGCTGACCGGTGCAGGGCAAGTTTCTTGCAATTTCCTTTCGCATATTAATCTTGGTTTTTATCAATACACTGAAGCAAGCTGTACCAGGGAGGAAGGCATTCAGCTATTATATTTCAAATGATACCTTCCGTGATGTAAAATTCTAGGAACTTCAGCTGCATGGCATGTTGTTTTTGAAAATAATCGGTTTTCTCTTCACTTGGTTCAAATAATGCTTGGAGGCTAAGAGAAGGAAATTTCCATTCAGTTTATATGCAGGCTGCTGCCCTACGCTGTTGAGAACTGCCATCCTTTTAATTCCTCCTTAAAAGAAAAATGAGCAATTAGCATATTGAAGTACCATTTAGTTAATGTACATTGTAATTTCATTTCAACGTATTGTTTGATTGTTTGTGTTGGTCATGGTAACCAGACTTCTGGAAAGTGGTTGTGCACGTGTGAATTGGTAACCTGTTGGGCCATATTTGTAGGATATGGTTGGCTTTGGTCAAGGATTCCAAAATCTGTGAGCCCCATTATGGTCTGTTCTGGGGGTGGCTCTTGGATTTTGCGTACACAGTGTTTATTCCATGTGACTCCAACCAAGTGATTGGAAGAGGCTCATGAGATGAAATCTTTTTCATCCCTCCTCGTATTCTGTGAGGTTTTAGTAATATTGGTACCGAGTAATTATAGCAGCCAGTCATCGGGCATTTATTTTTCCTGCAGTGGTTTGGATATCATGTTAGGTATCTCATGTCATTCTAACAGCGTCTCTGTGCCCTGGATATTATTATTCTGGTTTTATTGTTGAGAAGACAGAAGCGCAGTGTCTAAGTTACTACTCAGGATCACACAGCAGGTTCTACAAGTGGGTTTTACCTCAAGGTAGGCCAGTTTCAAAGCCTGTGTCTTAACCCGGAGGGCATGCTATGTCCTCATCCTTGATTCCATGGTTCTCCAAGGGCCTTTGATTTAGGCAAGGAAGATTTTGTAGCTTCTAGTTGTCTTTGTGGAAGAAATGGACTGCAACTCATTTAAAATGGCAGCTTAATCTACACACAGGTTTTTTTTTTTTTTTTCACGGTACGCGGGCCTCTCACTGCTGTGGCCTCTCCCGTTGCGGAGCACAGGCTCCGGACGCGCAGGCTCAGCGGCCATGGCTCACGGGCCCAGCCGCTCTGCGGCATGTGGGATCCTCCTGGACCAGGGCACAAACCCATGTCCCCTGCATCGGCAGGCGGACTCTCAACCACTGCGCCACCAGGGAAGCCCTACACACAGGATTTTTATAGGACCAGTGATTTAAAAAAAATGGGAATAACTTCTTCCAAAAATTTTTCCAAAAATATTCCTTACTCACCGGCCTTTTCCTCTAAATCTAAAATCTCCCAGTTTCATGCAGTTGGGCTCAGTGTTGCATATTTCCTTCAGGTCCTCTTCTAAAATAAAGATGCTTTTGGTGATGGTGGCTCATGGAGTTCCTATTATCCGAGGAGAGGAGTTTTCTTCTTTGATACAGTATAAACAGGCAACATAGGACTGGCAGGACCGCTGATCCAGAGAACGTGTGCAGGAAGGGAAAACCTGCGCTCCCAGGCTTTTGTACCCAGGGCCAGAGCCAGGCATTGACAAGGTCAGGTCTGCCACTTTGTCAAGCGCATTTAGGCCCCTTGTCTACGGGCTGCAGGGACTTCTGTCCATCCAGGATAGACTTGCAGGCTAGAGCGCCAGGAGGCTAGTTTCAGGTATGCTCTGTGGAATTTTTCTTACAACATGTGCATTCAGTTATTATTAAGGGGATTTTTTTCTCCGTATTTTTTAATGTTGCATATTGGATTGTGTAAAGGTGAAATGGCATGTTTCCTTTACATCTTTCTGAAAAGAAAAAATGGAGCATAATCTTGATCTTCTAGAGTATGGGTGGTGGGCATATGGCGTTCATGATCACTATTTTCTCTACTTCTTTATATATTTGACCACTTTCATAATAAAAAAGGTGTGTGCATTGGGGAGGGGGCAGTGGGGGGCTGATCTAGCTCATTATCTAGCCTGGTGTTGAGAAACCAGTCACCGGGTAGAACCTGACAGACTCCTCTGTCCTCCACACCACCTTGGGCAGCCCTCAGTTGCTGGTGTAATTTAATTGATACAGAGTCTTAGGGCGAGGAGATGCTAACCGAATCGGCCAAGAGTGGAAGTAATTTTGTGGACAATACAGATAAAAATGACTTTACCTGACGTACAAGCCTTCCCTGAGTAACCTATAAAAAATGACAGTGGTTGAATAGCTGTCATAACTGACATGCCAGGGGCTATGATACACCAGTTATAGATTTTCTCTCTAATCCTCCAGTGGGCAGTGTTTGGAAGGGAGTACAGGGGACCTGAACCGAGGGCCCACTGGACTTGCTTCTCTTCTACCTCCAGGTCCTTGGACTGTGTTCTTCAGTGTGTGATCCAGAGGCTATCTGAAACATGTTAAATATAGATTTTCAGGCCCACATCCAGGTCCAGGCCTAGAGCTTGGGCTCTGAATTAGAGAAGATAAACTCATGTCCTAGTCCTAGGCCTCACTTGGTAGGGTTACCTTGGCCAAGTCAAGGCTGCTCTCCAAACGTCAGTCTCCTCCTCTGCAAAATGGGGACAATGGTAGCATCTACCTCATTGGCTGTGAAAAGTCCTTAATGCAGTGCTTGGCGCCTAGTAAGCACTAGGTATGTGTTACGTGAAACTATATTTTAACCTTTCTGAGACGTTGGCAAATACCCTGACATAACTGGGAATGTTAAAGATGTAGCAGTTAATGCTCCAGGTGGCACTCTTTGGTGGATATAATTTAAACCTTATATATCCTAGAAGCATTTTTGGGTGATTATTAAAAACATTTAAAAAATCAGGATTAGAGTTTTTTACACAGATGTCTGAAAAAGAATTCTGTCACCAAAGTGTATAAGAGTTGACATGTATAAATATGCAGTTAGACAGTTTCAAAAAACGTGTATTATTTACTGATCAATGTGGTGTCTCCTTTGGAGCCATCACACTCAGTCATTTCCTGTCAGTCTCTCCAGGCTGTTATAATCAGACCATGGATATGCATATTAAGATACAAGAAAGTTGGTGTGTGTGTGTGGTGGCAGCTTTTTAATTGTGGATAATGTTGCTGCTTTAAAAAAGGTATCAGGTTAGTTTCCTCTTACGATGGTTAATAGTCATCAGAATTGCAGGAGGGATGAGTGGAGCTGAAACTCAGGATGGGGGAACACGAGGGGGGCTGGTGCTTCCAGGCAGTGCCCTGAGACAGGGAAGAGCTTTTTATCTGATCCTGGTGCTGAGTTCCTGGAGATTCCTTTTACTCTTCTTGCTACTGTGTTTCTTTGGAAAAGTTTTATAATTAAAAAATGCTTCTGTATGTGTGTGATGGTAGAAGGGTCATCTAACTTCTCTGTCGATCACAGGGATCAGCAAACTTTTCCTGAGCCAGAGAGTAAATATTTTGAGGTTTGCAGTCTACCTGGTCTGTTACAGCTACTCGCCTGTGTTGTGCGCCAGCAGCCGTAGGCAATTCGTACGTGAATGAGCGTGGCTGTGTTTCCAATAACATTCGTTTCCAGATGTTTGAATTTCGTGTAATTTCCACAGGTCACTAAAGAGTAGCAGTAGTTTTATTTTTTCCCAACCCTTTAAGAATGTCAAAACTACTTGTAGCTCATGAGTGGAGGGTTCCATTTGGCCCCAGGGCCCGTGGTTTGTAAAGAAGATGGAGCGTAGAACAGTGGTGAGGATTCAGTCCTTTGTTCTAGCTCTGTGAGGATGCTTGGGCCTGATCATTTGCTCTCCGGTTTCTGATGAAATAATAGCATCAGCTTTTGTTCACATTTCACCTTGAGATAGTCTTGTCCTATGTGATTGGATTATTGATTTAGAGTGACATTTAGTGAGGGTCTCTCTCCCCCTTCCTTTATTTAAGACAAGAAAAATATGAACCTGAAATAAAAGTGAGGTGGAGGGTAAAAGATGAAGTGAAAGGGAAAACAAGTCCCGGAAAAAAAGTGGACTCAGAAATGGACATATAAGATCTATATCCTCTTCAGCACCAGTGTTTTCTCATAGATGTTGGGTATCTCACCAGTGGAATTAAGGTTAAATTTCTCGAGTCACAAATGGACATTTTTGAAAATTTAAGAGTTAGGTATTACTTAAATATATATATATATTATATATGAAATATGTAGCAAAATACTATTAGCACGTCAGTACAGTTTCTCCGATACTACTACTTAAATGCAACATTTAATAAAATTGAGAGGTTTAAGGAAAAATATAAGAATTATTTACAAGTGGTTCTTGGGCACAACAACACTCTTAGAGTTGGTTGAATGATTAAAACAGGGTTTTTTTTCCCCCTAAATATCTCTTATTTTATCTTGAAGGAAGAATAGAGACCAGGAGGCATTTAATGTGTATCATTTGATTTTCCCTAAAGAAATGGCTGGAGACCAGAATGATAAAAAATGAGACAGAGGGGCTTCCCTGGTGGCGCAGTGGTTGAGAGTCCGCCTGCCGATGCAGGGGACACGGGTTCGTGCCCCGGTCCGGGAAGATCCCACATACCGCGGAGCGGCTGGGCCCGTGAGCCATGGCCGCTGAGCCTGCACGTCCGGAGCCTGTGCTCCGCAATGGGAGAGGCCACAACAGTGAGAGGCCCGCGTACCGAAAAAAAAAAAAAAAAAAAAAAAAAATGAGACAGAAGTAGACTCACAGACATAGAAAACAAACGTATGGTTACCAAAGGGGAAAAGGGTTGAGGGCAGGGGTGAATTAGGAGTTTGATAAAAGGAGAACTACCATATGACCCAGCAATCCCACTACTGGGCTTGTACTGTGAGAAAATCATAATTCAAAAAGAGTCATGTACCACAGTGTTCATTGCAGCTCTATTTACAATAGCCAGGACATGGAAGCAACCTAAGTGTCCATCACCAGATGAATGGATAAAGAAGATGTGGCACATATATACAATGGAATACCACTCAGCCATAAAAAGGAACAAAATTGAGTTATTTGTAGTGAGGTGGATGGACCTAGAGTCTGTCATACAGAGTGAAGTAAGTCAGAAAGAGAAAAACAAATACCGTATGCTAACACATATATATGGAATTTTAAAAAGCGGTAGTGATGAACCTAGTGACAGGGCTGGAATAAAGACGCAGACGTAGAGAACAGACTTGAGGACACAGGGAGGGGGAAGGGTAAGCTGGGACAAAGTTAGAGAGTGTCATTGACATATATACACTACCAAATGTAAAATAGATAGCTAGTGGGAAGCAGCCGCACAGCACAGGGAGATCAGCTTGGTGCTTTGTGACCACCTAGAGGGGTGGGATTGGGAGGGTGGGAGGGAGGCTCAAGAGGGAGGGGATATGGGGATATATGTATACGTATAGCTGATTCGCTTTGTTGTACAGCAGAAACTAGCACACCATTGTAAAGCATTTATACTCCAATAAAGATGTGAAAAAATTAGGTGTTTGATATTAAAATATACACATCACTGTTATAAAATAGATAACTAACAAGGACCTATATGCAATATCTCGTAATAACCTTTAATGAACAAGAATCT
Organism: Phocoena phocoena; assembly: GCF_963924675.1. Classification (NCBI taxonomy): domain Eukaryota; kingdom Metazoa; phylum Chordata; class Mammalia; order Artiodactyla; family Phocoenidae; genus Phocoena; species Phocoena phocoena. Next base: position 19,109,822 of record NC_089228.1, read on the forward strand.
AAAAAAGAAAATATATACATATATACACATGTACATATACATATGTTATACATATATACGTATAATTGAATCACTTTGCTCTATACCTGGAGCTAACAGAATGTTGCACGTCAGCTATATTTCAAAATTTTTTTTTAAAATAAAAAAAAAGAGTGTGAGCGTTCCGGAGAGAAGATGCCTCATGTCTTACCTCGTAAACAGGTGGGGGAGTCAGGGCCAGGGGAGCCGTGGGGAAGAGTGGGTTCATGCAGTGGGGCATTTTCATAGCCTGGAGGCCGAGGTATAAGACAGCATCGAGGCAGAGAAAATGTAGGACCAGAGAAGAGAAATGATCAAGGATGTTTTCCAAGAAAGGTCTAGGAGAATAATCTAGAGGATTACTTCTTTCTCAAGTATCATGATAAAACTTACTGGGATGTGAAGGAATGAGTTTCTGGTTTTTCAGCAAGCCATCCCTTATGATGGGAATGCCACAGTATGGTGGTTGCAGTTGGGGAATAAACATCTAGAAAAGACGGTGAACCCCTGAGATGCAAATATGTTTTCACATAAATGTCCATTGTAATAGAAAATGGGAGGAAGTGAGAGAGAGAATACAACGAAGGTAGAATTGTGTTGAAAGCCTTGCACGTGGTTAGTTTATCGGTTTTTTTTTTGTCGTTGTTAAATGAAAAATAAACGTATTCCAGGATCCAGAGCCAAGATGTAGAACCTTGAATGTATAATGAACAGCTAAACGTGGTGATTAAGAACACAGGATATCGGCGAGAAAACTCAGGTTTGAATCCTGGCTCTGCCACTTACTATCAGTATAAACTTGGGTAAGTTACATTGCTCTGGGCCTCAGTTTCCTGACCTTTAAAGTGTGAATAATAGTAGTATCTAACTCATAAATGATTGTGGGATTAGATGAGTTAATACACATCAGGTGTTAAAAAAAAAAAAGTTGGGATGTAGTATTCCCTAAATAAAAAAATGTGGTTTGAAATCATGATAGCAAATTTGCCGTTATCTCTCCGGAGTGTCCCAGGATGTGAATTTTTATGTGTAACTATGCACGTTAGTGAGGTACATCATATACATTCAGAGACTCCTAGACATTTAGTGTTCACAGAACTATTAAAGCCTATTGCTGTCCACATGCATCTTGGGCCCAAATCTTTGGGGCCCTGTTGGTTCTACAAGAACACCTAGCCTATTTGAGTAACTCTGGGATGGTAAACTTCTTCAGGAAGCCCATTTTATCACTGATCAGCCCTTAGGGCTAGGAAGTTCTTTCTTCCACTGGACTGAAATCTACCACCTCCCACTTAATCTTTTGGTTTGGTGCTTTGAGATTCTATGAAACCCATTTCTTCTACGTGACCATCCATCAAGTATCTTCAAATAACACGTCCTTCTTGAGTCTTCCCCTGGCTAAAACTTCCTTGCTTCCTCAGCCGTTCCTCTCTTGTCTGGTTTTAGGTGTCCTGTAGCCCTCTCGGTTGTTTTCTCACAGCACCGTTAGCCACAGAAGCGTATTTTTTGTATGTGTCTACATTTGTGCTCAGAATTCACTTAAAAGTGCGTCTTTTCGACAAAACCATCTTTATCATTTGGAAGGGAAACACTTTGACTTTTCTTAACCCGCTTCTTAAATTCCAAATGTGGGAAGCTGGCAGGTAAAGGAACCTAGTGCTGGAGAATCCTAAATCTTCCCTTGAGAGTCAGTTTAGGCTTCACTTTGCTCTGAGCCGGGTAGCTGTGTAGAGAGGCAGTGGTAGTAACGATGGTTCTAGTGACTGCAGGAGCAGCTTATTGTGGGCCTACTATGTGCCAGCTACTCCACTCAGTCCTCTAGTTGCAGTAAATTATTGAATCCTCTGACTGTGAGTCTCTTACGATCTTCATTCCTATTTTCAGGAATAAAGTTGGAAACTCGTGAAAAAGCTCAAGAGAAGGATTTTTTTTCGTTAACATCGTCAGGATTGTTTATCTGTATGCTCTTAATCTGTATAGTTTTCTATCCTACTTAAGAAATTGTGTAGTTTTCGGTCTCTATTGCTTTATCCATTGTTTCAATGCATGGAAATTATACAGGTAACATAAAAATCACCTTCCTTTGTGGGGAGAGTCCACTTTTATTCCATCCAAACTGTTGAAATGAATTATTTTTAAAGATACTGCTGTTCTCAGTGGGCTGGAGCCCACACACACAGACACTGAGGATGGAATACTTCATTTCCTCTCAGCTTTTCCCAAATGACTTTCTCCCCTCTTTCTTCCAACAAGACTCCCAGAGAGAAAGGCAATCACAATGTTATCGGCAGTAGAAAGATTTCAGAATACACTCATGGGCATGGGTAACTTGGGGGATGGCTGGGTGCCTCCTACAAGACTTAACACATTTCCTGAACATGGAGCCTCACCATGGCAACAGCCATGTCACATGACACATTGGTGACACATGTAAGGTGCTGCCACAACGCATCCCAGGTTGAATGCCTGTGATTCATTGTTTCCACTGACACAGTGACTGCTGCAACTCGCAGTTGGAAGGTTCTCTGGTTTTCAGTGCCATTAATGCACACTGACTCCATGGCACATGGAGGGCTCGGGGAAGGGAAGCATCAATAAATAAGTGTGCGTTGTAAACATTGCCTTCATTAGTTCTACAGAGAAATACGTGTTCATCATTCAACCCCCCTGCCACTCGCATTCTTCTTTCTCGAAGCATATTTTGTTGGTAACACCTTGGAAGCTTGAAAGTGATTTTATTTTTAATCATAGTTGTACCCATTTCCACTTGGCAAACATCAGAAGAGAGAGTTCACGATGGCCCCCTTTTAGTATTTATTTATATTCTTCACATGTAGCAGATTTATTGATGAAGACATGTTTCTGGGAATATTATGTATTTTTTTTCTCATTGTGAAATTTATTGAATCCTTTCCATAAATCAGTTGGTGTTATTAGGGGACCGTGGTTTATGTGGAGGGGCCTGGAGGTTGTATGATATCAGGAGACTTTTCTGGAGGTCCAAGATGAGTGGTATTTAACATATTTTAATTTCTGAGTGTTTCAGTGAGTGATTAAAAAAAAAAGTAGATGTGGAATCTGGAAGGCATTAAAGAGATGTCAAGGACAGACGGATTTTGATTTGTAGCCTAATGAAATGTTTTGCCAACTTTTAAAGATTTTTTTGAGAGCAGAACTTTAATCATTTGCTTGTGTTTCTGGCATGGTAAGGTTATTCCTGTTTCTGTTACATGAGGAATCCAAAGTGAAAATGGGATAATTTTTAATTAGCAAAATTATAAAACCATTTGCAGCCAAATGTTTCTTGTCTTGTATAAACTGTGAGGTTTCACATTTTACTTTAATCATTTGGGGAAATTTCATTCTGAAGATCTATTTCAGTTAGTATTTTATGTATGGATACAAATCCTCAATATTAGAAATTACTTTTCTGATGTCACTTGAATAATCTGACAGGATTTCAGTCATGTTTATTGCTTGTGTCTGTTTTGGAGGGGTCATGGTTACCTGAGTTGGATGTTGTGCTAATATTCAAATCAGCATTATGCATGCAAGGCTGAATAAATATGACAAGAGAAATAGCATTAGGGTGTTAGGAATGTTTCTTTGTTTTTTTGGTGTATGATTTTGTACATTTCCGAATTGCTTTTGTTGAGGTAATTATTTGAATCAAAACGTTATGTTTTTATTTTTTACCATAAATATAGGAATGGAGAGTTATTTTAAAAGTGGATTTTATTAAGGAAATGAGAATAACGAGCCAGCTCATGGCAGCCTACACACAATTCTCAGACTTTTTATTTTCTGATGCTTCAATTGCATTTGATTATGCGAGTTTTACATTTTCTGGGGGCCTATTAGAAACATACTTGGAAACACAAGAATTCTTTGGAAATGGGAAGATAATTAAGTGCCCAGAATTTGAGGGTCTGGCTGGACTGGGGCACTTCCGTCTCCTTGAAACTTTACATAATTATTAGTTGCGGGTGGTGGGGGGGGGAGCGGGGGGGAATGCAGCATCGTACGCTGTTTCTTTTGGGTCCTCTGGAGGGCGCTGTGTCACATCCTTACAGTGCACCCACTGCCCCAGGAAGAAAGGTGGTGGAAACCAGCTGGAGGAAGCCGTACCCACAGCACTAGCTCAAGGCTCTGGTGATACATCAAGGCCCTCATCTTTAGCCATTTGTCTTTGAAAATCATAGGTGTCATTTACCAAGAGGAAGAGGGAGAATGGGATGTGTCAGTAATTTTCCTTCAGACTGAGTAATTCCTTAATGAAACGGATTCTTAAAGCTGTAGGATGCCCAGGGAATGTCATATACTTAATTATTTTTTTTAAACTGTGAATAAGACCAAAGGACAGGAAGCTTAAGTTTAAAACAGACGAACAGAACTGATTAATGAGTGCTAGCTTTGTCTAGAATTTAAGGAGGCAATGAACTTTTTTGAGGTGAAAGACAGGTACTTTATATAGGAATTCCTTAGAACTCCCATCTAGACGTGGTAAAAGAACTTCCACGTAGAAATAAATACAATCAACCTAGACGATATTGATAGTGTTCTAAAACAGAACCAGATAAAAATTTTCTTTTTCATGGGACATGGCAATGTGATCGTCTGGAATTGTACTTTCCAATACCTTAGCGCCCGCCATCTGTGGCTCCTGGACACATGAGGTGTAGCTGAGGCTCGCCTGAATTGACACGGGCTAAGTGTACAAAATACACCAGATTTCAAAGACACCGATTGCATGTTGAAGTGATAAGATTCTGCATATATTGGGTTACATAAAATGTATCATTAAAATTAATTTTATCCGTTTCTTCTTATTTTTTTAATGTGGCTTACTAGAAAATTAGAAATTACATACGTGGCTCACTTTATGTTTCTATTGGATACCACTGTTACAGAACATGTATGCTATAGAACATATAAGTTCCATATTTCTAAAATCATCAATCTTTGAGAAATTCTTTCCCTTAAAAGGGGGTTCAGATGTAGCTCAAGTTAAAAAAAAAACTAATTTATTTCATCCATTGATTGTCTAAAGAAGAGAACTAATGGATTTCACTATTTTATTTAATAAAGAAAAAAATGAGACAAAATGCTTTTCAAATTAATTCATTTCGTCTGCCCTAAATACAGCAGCACAATAAATATTCCCCCATGGGTTATGATCTGATTGTGAGAAAACCTCTTTCCATCATTTTGACTCTGTGTACACCGTACTGACACATCTATCTGGAGAATCAAATAGTTAACAAACCTACTGATGTTTGCATCAGATGCCAGCAGATAATCTGTTTTTCTTGAAGTCACCTGTTTTGTCATGGAGACCTGTACATCTCAGACTAGGATGTGCATGCCGCTAGGCCTACGTCATAGTAGTCGGGATCTTGCTAAATCATAGAGTGCCTTACTCTGGCATACCGCCATGAAGAGGCAGGCTTTCTTGAAGACTTTTGTGGGAAAAGACCTCATTCTGATATTTTAAATGGCCAAATCGATGCTGCATATTATGCAGGACTCTGAATGCTTGCGGTGACACTCCTGCATCCTTAGGTCCCCTTCGATGTGTGCTTGCAGGCCCCCCTCCTTCTTCACGCGTGGCCATTTACCGTCCTCCCGCTTCCCCCTCATTGCCATTAAGGTAAATTTTGGTAGAAATGTTTGAGATCAAACTTACTTTCTGTGCTAATCCTTACATTAAAAAAATCATAGCTGCTTACTTCCACTGAGAATTTTACGACGTGGTTTGTCATCTTAGCTATAGCTTAATAAATCTGCTGGGGGTTGCTTATGCATGATGGGAAACTGACTCCCCTTTAGGGAGGAAGTGTAGGAAAACATGGTGGCAGCTTCCAGGAGAGAGGAAAGATCTTGAGCTCAGGTGCTGGTATTGGGAATAGAAGGGGGTGGGGACAGACGGTATAGAAGTTGGATCAAAGGCTGGGAGGATAAGGGGAATGTTTGGGGATGGGAGGCATGGGGTGGAAAAGAAAAAATAATGTCTTCATACTTTGAGCTTGCCTGACATTGGATAGCAATGTGCTTATCCAAGATGGGAAATTCGATGAGGAAGACTTCGGTAGGCAGGGGCTGTAAACTTTTGACTTTAATTTAGAGTACTCTGAATTTGGAGGTGAGGGTGAAAAAAATCCGTCTAGAAATACCCAGATGACAGCCATAATTTATCTTTCTTCAGAAACTCTGTCACGCTCTTCTCTGGACTGTATTTATTTAGGGACCATTGTGCTCCAGTATTCTTGATTCTAGGTATCTTTTGGCCAATTAAATATGATTGAAAATTTTTACTCTTTCATCCTAAATAATGTCCTACTTAAGCAGTAGAGGGGAATATCACTAATTCTCTCACTGGTGTGAAAAAATAAAAAGGAGCGCTTTAGTATATTTCCTTCTCGTCTTTTCTGAATGCCGAATTTAAATGTATAGTTGCAATCATCTTGTGCTTATAACTTTGTATTTTGCTTTGTTTCTCCATGGTAACTGTTTTCATGCTGCCGTATCTGTAAGTTATTTTTATTGACTGTCTAATATCTGAGCTAGTTACTGCGCAGATAGTTTTTAAGGTGTCTTCTAGGGGTCAGGGCCTGTTTTATGTCTTTGGAATGAGTAAAACCAGTTTCCTGCCTGTATGGAGATCACTGTTTTTGTTCATGGGTGTGCCATCACTATTTGAGACGTAACAGTTCTTTGGGTGTCTGCTACTCCTTGTAGCAGGGTATTTAGTGTTCTGATGCCCACCAGTCACTGTGACAACCAAAAATGCTACCACACAGTTCTAAATACCACACTCCCCAGCTCCCCAAATAATCACTCATTTAAGCCATAATTTGGTTAACTGTTTTCCTTCCAGACCGCTCATTAAGTGTTGGACGTTTAGGTTGGCTACCTTTTGTTCTTCTTTCTTTCATTTGATGGTAGACGGTTATACATCAGTTGTATCTGTGAGCCCATTTCCTGGTAGAACAAAACCTTGAGTAAGCTTGGTGAATTTCCATGCTACTTTGTTACATGAGAGTTTTGGTACTCACAATTTTGGAACAACCTTTTGACAGTCTTGGTGGAAGGGCATATGACATAATCTTAAGGTCTCAAGTGGGAAAACATTGTTTTTCCCTCCTAGTTGCTGCTTTTCCTCCACGTCTGTACCATCCACCTCCACTGAAGGTAAGGTAAGTATATTTGGGGGCCTAGTATTAGAGAGGGTTTAAAGGCTTATGGTTCAGAATCTCACTTCAAATCGTACTTCTGGCACTTATTAGCCGTGTATCTTTGGGTAAGTTACTTAACGCACTTATATCTCTTCGTCTTCCTCTATTACATGATGGTATATCCTCAGAAAGATCATGTGAGATTAAATGAGCTTTGCATGCAGGTTAATATGTTAGCTGCAATGGAGACTGGCATTTGTCTACTCTTGTGTAGTGGTTACAAGCACAGGCTCTGGTGCCAGGTGCTCGGTTTCAATCTTAACCACTTATTAGCTGTCTGACCCTTTTGTAAGTGACTTTGCCACTCTGAGCCTTGGTTTTCCCATGTCTGAAATAGGGAAAAAAAAAAAAACAACACAGCCTTTTACTGCATCAGCATGAAGACTGAGGCGGAGTCGGGCTGGTGGTTGCTTTAGTGCAGGACCTGCATGTGTTGGGAATCTGTAAATGGCAGCTGTGCCTATGGTGATAGCCTAGGGAGTGTGAGGAAGTGGGATTTTATAGCTGAATCCTCTCCCTTCTCTTCTCACCTTTTTTTTTGGGGGATGGGTGTGGGGAACTACTATGTCTGGCTATACATTTTTCTCACATAGTTATTACCTTAAGTGTTAATTAAAATGAATAAAATACCTTCTTAGAGGTATAACCGTGAACTTGCGTGCCCTTCTTGTTTCTTCTCTGGATTTGGGTTTCCTGATGGAGTTCTGGGCTGGTTTCAAAGTCCTGAGTGCTAGTTAAAGTAGGAAGAAGTTTCTGCCCCAAGTTTGGCATCTGTCTTTACTTCACTGGATCCAAATATCACGTATTAAATAAGTGGAACCAACACTCAGAATATTAGTTGGGGAATGTAATTTAAGATGAGACATAGATTAAAAAAACAAGGGAAGGCATTTTCAAACTTGTACTGAATTATCTCGGACTTCCTTGACATTTTTCATTTTTTTTGGGGGGGTCATATTTTGTGTATTTTGTATTGGGTATCTATTGAGTATGAACAGTTCTGCGTATTGTATCTCAGAAGTCCAAATCTTTATTCCTTATCAAGCATAGTGTACCACACTTCACTGGGGGAATTCCGGTAATCTCGAGTGATCCTGTGGCCTTAAAAACAAAAACCCTGACAAGAAAAGAAAAGCATGTCCTCCACAAAATAAGTATTCCATACTTACAGCTCCTCCCCCAAGAAAAACATGACCCTCAAGGCAACGAAGCACATAATACATAATGAAAAACAACAAAATGTAAGTTCCAGCTTGTACTTTTAGTGACTCACTGACTTCATAATAAAATGCGAACGTAATTACCTTTGTGCGTCTTCGACCATTAGGCAAACTGTAGGAAGAGGTAAAGGAGAACTCTACTAATAGGGCTGTAGAACAAACTCAGATAAATCTTTAAACTCGGGAGTCACCTGGTGTCATGCAGTGGTGTCTTTATTGGCTTGGCCAGATGGAACCATTATGAGTCACCAGAACATGGTCCTTTCACTTTGTTCACCTGACGGCTTTGTAGGGCCCCATCTGTATGCTGTGTTCTTACGATTCTAATGATATTGATGATTCATAAAGAAACACAGGAACGAAACCTGTTGAGCCTTTGACCAGATGGCCTTAAGGGTGGACTGTTTCATTTTTACCTTTTTTTCCTTTTCCCTGTCACTTGAGTGTCTGCTGTATGTCACTTGCATATCTGCTACAGACATAAACTTAGCCTATTGTTCCTCTGGGTTCAAAAGAATGGAAACATTGCTAAAAGCAAGGCCCTGCAGGATACTGAGTTCTCTGTGGAAAAGGCTAGAATATATGTAATCAAAACTTCCATACTGGTGGCCTGGGCAATTGTCGGTGGCAAAAAAATACAGCATTTTTGTGTTCTTTTGGGTACAGGAGAAGAATCTTTACAAGGTGACCTAATATTGTCATTGATAAACCTTGGTCATTTCTCCCTGTCCTTTTATTTCATAACACGTGTTGTCAGGGTTTGTCATTATACATATATATATTTGTGTCTGTTGATTCAGCGTAAGCGTTCCCATTTGGGCTGTAAACTCCATGGGAGCCGAGACCACGTGAGGTTTTTTTTAGCCGCACAGCACCTGCACGTGGTGGCATTCAGTCAATAGTTGTTGAATCAGTGTTTTGTGTGAACAGATAAATGCAAGAATAATAATGTCTGACATATATTTAATGTTTGAAGGTAACAGATTCGTTGTGAAATGCTGTACAGGAATTCTCCCTACTTGAACCTTGCCACAGGTCTTCGGGTGGTGACTCTAATTGCTTGCATTGTCGGGGCAGGACACTGAGGCTTAGGGAAGTTCGGGGAGAACTCTGGGTTACATGGCTGTAAGTACCTTTCAACCCCAGTTCTGTCTGCCTCGGAATCACATGCCATCCAGGACTAGCTGACGTGCCGAGAGGTTGCAGTTCTTGAGATCTCCTGGTGAAATCGTTCCTAAGGTATTTGCTCAGCATTATTTCTTTTTGCAACATTAAGAGGTGTTTTCTAAGGAAAATCCATCAGGATTTGATTCTAGTCATTAAGAAAGAGGAATTAATTATAAAGAAGAATAGCAGTGGTAACACCCATTCTCTTTGCTGTGCGTTAGGTATTCTGTATTAGCTCATTTTACCTTTATAACCTTCCGTATAAGGTAGACACGTTTATTCCCATTTTGCAGATGAGAAAACCGAGGCTCAGGATGCCTAACGAAAGGTTAAATAACTTACCCAAGGTCACACAGCTAGAACATGGGAGAAAGGAAATTACTCAGTGACTTCAGAACTTCTTTCTAAAGGACAGTAGGAGCTAGGGACTTGAAATAACCATTTTTACATTTTGAGAATATTTTACTTTTATTAGTCTGTACTATTTTGAAACAACAGGACAGAGAGAGAGGAGGATTGATTGGCCACCGCTGTGCGTTTATGGAGTTCCCAGATGAGCCGCTACGAGGCCAGTACTATCCTGCAGGTGGGATGGTGCCTACAGGGTTTGCCTGGAACTTTATCCACAGGTACAAGACCTACAGGACTTGGAGGGATGCGGATAAATGACTCCATGGCATCTGTGTGTAAAATTCACTGGGGGGGAACTGATACTTGAGAAAGTTCCAGGGGAAAATCTGGCTTTCGGCTGGGGATGGTCTGCAGCTTTTCTGGTTGTGAGCTCTCTGGCTTTGAATTCTGGCTTTGCTTCTTTTTCCCCCTCATTACATTCTCAGCGAGAGAATAGATATTCTAATATGATGATCAAAGCTCACTTTAGATTTCATCGTTACCGATTGGTAATTAATCTGACTTTCAGTGTGTGCTAAGTCACCCAGGAAATGTTATTGTCTTCATCACAGTCCCATTTGAATCCCAGGAATGACTCAAGAAATTTGCTTCTTTCCTCAATGAAGATGGAAGCAATTTTGCATTTGTTATTTTTGCGGGAGGACCAGCTTGACAAGAAGGTAACTTAGGCGGAGCTGGTTTTCTGGGAAAGAGCTGAAACTATAGAATGGTCCTAAATGTGTGTTTTAAATAATGCTGACATATTTTGTTGATGCTGGCTATTTTATTTGATTGCTATCCATTCCGAAGTCTCCCCCTCCTTTTTCCTTCTTTGAAATCTGTTGGTTGCTATGGAAACAGTGTTGTTTTGGGTTTGGGTGGAGCTGTATCCACAAATGCAGTATAAAGTCATTTATAAAATGGGTTAATATTTGTTCTGGCTGGGCATGTATGGAACTTGATGTAATGATGATCACAATCACACATGCAGAATAAATTTGCGCTTTTATTGTTATTTTCTTAGTCTGTCTAAATGTGTACAGTTTTGCTTGGAATGCACTGTCATTTCCTCTCTGATTTGGATATTGCCGTTTAAAAGCCAACACCCTGCACTAGTGGAATTGCTCGGAGTTGGAAGTACTCCGCAGGCCTCAAACATCCGTGTGACCAAATTTTCATTCAGGAGAGTGACTCCTGGGATATCTTTTGAGTCCTGCTCCAGGACCCAGCTTGCCAACTCGGGCCTGCTTCTCCTTCTGCCTAAGCAAGGCAGTCCTCTAGATCTCGTTTGTCTTCAGTAATGCAGAATCGTCCAGTCCCTCCGCTTTCGCACTGATGCTTGTGTCAGCCACGCAGCACTGTTACTAAACACCTCGCCTGATTCAGGATGTATTAATGAAAGTAGGGTGAAAGGTGAAATGACCCGGGACGGGTCCAGTCTCAGGTGGAGGACGAGAAGAGGGTAGGGATTTTGGAAAGGTTCCAGGGACGATCAGCGAGGATGATGAAAGTCTGAGCAAAGAGGATCTTTGGGGAAAGGTTCGAGGAGTTGGAACTATTTAACATACAGAGGAGAAGACCAGGGGCATGTGTGTAAATGTGGGGCGTTTTATTAAGTCTTTGTACGCAGGAACCTGTTTATAAGAAAGGGGGTGTTCACTCTTTGGTTCTCTAAAGACCTACCATTAGGAAGACGTTAACTATGGAAGAACAGGTGAAATTACTCTGTGATGTGGTAAGATGGCGAGAGTCTTGTAAAGATGGCCAGACTCTGGAAAGGGACGCCACCAAAAAGAAGCGGCAGGGTCCCTCACCTTGATGTCAGTTAGGCAGACTTGAGGTATGCAGTCTGGCGGCACAGTGACTTAGATGACCCCACAGAAGTTCCTTAAAGGTCCCTGAGTTTCTGTCTTATTGTAAATGAATTTTAAAAATTCACTTTTCCAAACATTTTGACAGACCTTTTTAACTCTCCAGAAATGAATGTAGGGATATAAAAGACTGCTTTTATGAGGGTTAAAAATCCTACAGAGTGAGGGCTGTTGGAATGATCAGGGATCCTCATCTTAAATGTAGCAATGTTGGGTGCCTTTATGATGCCTCCAATAGTGATGGATCTACTTTTCAAAGTCCAGTCAATCCAGAAGAGTTTTGATAGCTCATGAACAGACTCGTAGGATTGTAGATTACGAGGAACCTTTGGGATCGAATAGATCATCGGTTCTCCTGTACCCCAGCATCATCACCACCTGGAAACTTCTTAGAGATGAGAATTCTCGGGTCCTATCCCAGACCTGCTGAATCAGGAACTCTGAGGGAGACATCCAGCAATCTTTGTTTTAACCTGCCTTCTGGGGTGAGCACCACAGGTCTCCACCATCCCTTGTTTACTTAGAACATGAGCATGGCTGTATAAAGCTTGGGGCTAATTGGAAGTGTGTGTCATTGTTGACATGGTGACCAATTTACCTGGCATAGGAAAAAAAAAAAGTTTCTTAGCCACAGGCTGCCCCCGACTGTCTTGTAAAAGATTTTTCTTTTCCCTTTAATAGAAGAGCTGCCATGCCATGGCTCAGGACATACCTTTAGCAAGAGGGAGGAGGAATAAGTCCCTGTGATAATGGGCCGCCATCTCTCAGGATAATTATTAAAATCATTTTTATCAGTCATTTCCTTTTTGTGGGGTGGTCCGTCCATCCGTCCATTTCTCTATCTTCCCATGCTCCCACCCGTGTATCCTTCTATCCATCCGTGCAGCAATTCTTTTTTTTTTTATGGTTCGAATATTTATTAAAGCATAAGAGCACATATTGTTTTGTCTTTGGATATAGATAGGTTTGAATAGTTAAGACAACAGAAATGTATAAGGCATTTTAGAGAAAAATGCTATGTTGTATGTATGTCATTATCTGTGTGTTTTTAAGCCAATATTTAGTTGGTTGTAACAATTCTCTCATGATGTCCCACTCTGTTCCGGGTGCTGTGTAGGGAATGGAGCAGAGAGAGAGAGAGAGAGAGAGAGAGAGAGAGTTAGCATCCTCTGAATATTACTGGTACCTTTTGTTTTCTTTCCCTCAAATTCACACCATCTGTGGTGCCCGAAGCCTGAGTACCCACTTACCTCCTTAACACGCTTTTTTCTCGTTGTATTTTTGCCCTTGGGCTTTCTAGCTTTACAGCCCACGAAATTCTCCTGCAGTAACATGGGTTTTCTCCTTGAAGCAAGTGTTCATTAAATTGTAAAGACAAAATATATCTAAGGATAAGTATCACTTGAGAAACACAGATGTCATCGTTCCTTATACTGTGTATTGTATTTGGGCTGGAACCTCTCTTCTGTACAATTATATGGTGAGGAAAAGGAGGGACCCAACCTCTCGGGCCCCAGCAGACCCTTTTATGACCCTCCAGGTGGTAGGGTGTATTTTTTTTACTTTTCTCCCAGCTGACTCAAGGGTGGGGCTCAAGTACCCACACTCACCACTGACTCAGCATCACTCCACCTCTATTGTCTGGGGTTGTTTTTCTGCACCCACCCCTCAAGCTGTTTTCTCAATGGAAGAGGAAGGAAAAAAATTCTGCTGAAAACAATCCAATCCTGATCAGTTTCGCATAGCATAATAAACGCTTGTTTGGACATTGCTTGGACTGTCATTTTAGCAAGGATCTTCTGTTTGATTAAATAGCTTCTCTGTTATGTATTGAACAAAATGAAATGTATGTCATAACAGATATAACTAGATGATGACAACTTTTCTTGACTGTGAATTTCATTAAAGATATACATTTGTGTTGTGTTCTTCTGAATGACAGAAGTTGACAAATAGCTGGGGAAAGTTGTTTTCTAGGGAAAAGTTAGCAGCTCGCCCCTGTTCAGATTTCCCAGCCCTAAGACAAAAATAAGGGTGGATCAGAAAATTAGGAGGGGTTGGGGGCCGGTGAGTGGGGTGGGAGGTGTAACCACTCATGAATGGTCTGGGGGGGCTTATGATGAGCATCTGTTTGTTTCAGGTGACTGTGCAGACTTGTTCATTGTTGTCAGTGTTGTAAGTTCAGTTTTACCTTCCCAGCATGCTGCTTGGATGGATGGACAGATGGATTTGTTCATTTCCTCACTCTTTGAGCACCTATACCGTGCTGAGTCCTAGGCAGTATGAGTGAAACCAGGTCCAGTGCCCTTCCTCATGGAGCACAGGGTGAATAAATGGAAGATTTCAGTGCCATCTTTTTTTTTTTTTTTTTGTGCGGTACGCGGGCCTCTCACTGTTGTGGCCTCTCCCGTTGCGGAGCACAGGCTCCGGATGCACAGGCTCAGCGGCCATGGCTCACGGGCCCAGCCGCTCCGCGGCATGTGAGATCCTCCCGGACCGGGGCACGAACCCGTGTCCCCTGCATCGGCAGGTGGACTCTCAACCACTGCGCCACCAGAGAAGCCCATCAGTGCCATCTTAAATGATAGAAAGCAGAGGCTGGTGGGCCCTGCACGGGAGAAGGTAGGATAATATTCAGGGGACAGGCTGTGGAGTTGGACCACTTGGGCTAGAGCCCTTACTAGCTCTCCCATCTTGGGCAAATTCCTTAAGCACCTTGTGCCTCTGTTTTCCCATCTGCCAAGTGGAGATAATATTAGCGTCCACTTTATAGCATTATTGTGGGGAAGATGTTGACAATTCTGGATAGACTTTTTTTTTTAAAGTACTGATGTGTAATAACTTGTTTGATCCACACGTGATACCAAACCCTATGAGACAGGTGCTCTTATCCCCATGTTACACATGAAGAGACTGAGGTTTGATGTCAGATAACCCCTATAGGTTATGTAAGGAGAAAGGGGCAGAATGGAGGTTGGACCTCAGGCTGTCTGGCTTTCAGAGACCCTGCTTGGTCCCCTGCTTGGGACAAAGTCAGTCCTCTGTAAGTGCCACCGTTATAAGTCACCGTCAGGGATCAGGCTTCCCCAAGAAAGTGACTGTTGGGCTGAGATCAGAGAAAGCCCCCTTGCTTCTCCGGGGGTCAGAGGGTAAAGCAGAAGCAAAGTGGATTCCTGGCGCTGCCTGTGAAGAAGGGCCATTTTGGAAGAGCCAGGTGGGGAAGGGTGTAGCATTGTTTGGTGTCTTGATTTTCCAGTTTCCAGGAGCCAAAGGCATCCTGGGCCCATTTAGTTCCCCAAAGAGGCCAAGAGGGAACAGTAGTAACTTGGCCTCTGATTCACCTTCCCCTGTCCCGGGAGAGCGCTCTGACTCGCGAGGAGCCTTTCAGGGGCCTCCTCTTGAGAGGCTGCCAGCTTCGGCGTCGGGAGTGAGCACCCCTTGCTGGGGTAAGCAGGGCATCCCGGGAGATGCTGATCACCTACTCCTGGCTCTCAGACCCGTGGGCAGTCAGCCCGTTTTCTTAAATAATGTCCCCATTTACAGATGGGTAAACTGGGCTCCCTAGGCTTTGCAGAAATGTGTGCTTGATGCCGCCTTTGAGTACTGCTCGGGAGGGATCCCCTTTTTCCAGTCCCTTCCTTCCTTCTTGCCATCGTCATCACTTCCGTTATTACAAAATACATGCCTCCGTAGGGCCTGTTTTTGGTTCTAGACGTTCCCATACCAGGTATGGCCAGACAAAGCCTCAAGGAGATGATTAATTGAACAAGAGTTGTGTTCAGGGGTCAAGACACAATAACAGCAGTTACCCTTGTGACTGCTTCTGTGTTGTCATCCGACATTGCCTTTCATCCAGGGATCACAAAGCCTTTTACAGGCAGTAATTGAAATTACAACACCCCTGGGGGGGTAGGCGTTATTGTCCTTATTTCTCGTGGGGAGTGAGCCCAGCCTGGAGGAGCTCAGTATCGCCAGTCACGTGTGGCCGCTGGGTGTGGGATGCTTTCCTGTGCCAGCAGAGCCCCGAATTATCCTGAACCCACCGACACTGGTTAGGTGTGAGCTTTCTCTTTTTCAAAGGTGACCTGCTGATGAAGATCACCACCCCCTGCCGCCATCCCCGATCCAGTCCCCTATCCTGCCCTGGGGTGAGTTCTGAGTTCTGAGAGTGGCCGAGCCACAGAGAGAGGCTTACTAGCAGATCCACAGAGACCAGGAGAGGCAGCTTGGGGCTCGTTAAGGCAGTGGATTTCGAGGCAGACACCTCTCAGGTGAAAGTGCACAACTAGTTGGTTTATCTGGGAGACAGGAGGTGGGTTTATCAGTGGTGCTGGTGGGTGCTGGGGCATCGGAGGGGTATTTGTGGAGGTGACCCGCCTGCTGGGTCACTTTGAGCAGTGAACTCAAGTCACCAGGATATATTTGGGGGTCCTTAAGTTGGGCCAGATGGAGCTACATCACCTCCAGATTTAAAAACGCATTGTTGGTGGTGGCTGGTTTGAATTTTCCATCATTGGATGACAGTGGAACTAAATGGAATTTATTCTGAGTAAGGACCAGATTTCCAATGCAGATGAAATGATTTCCCTCTCACATCTTAACGGATGTTTAAATCCTATGGAGGATTTGGCTGAAGACACTCTGTGAAATTTCAACCATACAGGAACGGCTTCTCACCTATTATATTCTGTCTCAGCAAGTGAAACGGTGGCTGGAGCTCGCCAGAAGGAGAGCGGTGCCCGAGGAGCTGGCCTGTCATGACAACATGATCCTGTGCGCTGTGTGCCCCTCTGAAAAGCCTAGCGCCCTCCTGAAGGCAGGTGGAAGGTGTTGTTTGAAGCGAGCCATATTTTATTTTTCTCCATTAATTCTTAAGCTGATTGTGTGACACGAACATCTAAACAGAGTAACCGGATTCCAATGGCACGACCGACATCAGTTTACACATTCTTTCTCTGCCCCTCACCCTTTCGACCAAAATGGTAAATAATTTCGTTTGCGGGCCAATATCATGGCCATTTTTTACCCTGGCAGCTCTTATTTTAATGAGAAATTTGCTTTATCCAGTAGTACATTAGCAAAGTGTGTCGTGATTTTCTGTAGCAGGTGTTTACGGATAATCCTGGAGGGTCTCCATCCTGATGACTTCCTCTCTCCAGTGGTGAGCTTGTAAGGCGGACACTGTTATGGGAGGTCCCCTTAGCCCTCAGATGGTCCTGGTGCCTCCCTCTGTCTAAAGGGAGCGTCAGTGCTTTCAGACAGAGGTGCGAGCTTGTTTTCACTCTCTTCTCCACGAGAGTCCCGAGCTCTGCCCAGCTCCCCTGTGACATCATGATGCCACAGACCTGTGGTCACTAATTTTGACTGATGGTATAACCTTGCAGCACCCGCGATGTGGGTCTTGCGTCGCATGCGGTGGCCGAGAATCCTTGTTTCTGTGTCATTTGTCAACTGGCGTTTTTAGATTTGACGTTGGTTTGACTTCTTACACGGGATGAGAATAAGATCATCAACCCACTTCATTCTAAGATGAAACAAAAGCCATTGTGACTGAAATAGAGAGTTCGGGGTGACTCACTCCACCGTCAAATATGCTTTGTACACAGAGTTCCAAAGAGATTTCTAACTTTTAGGCACCATTTTATGGTTGCGAGCCCTGGTTAAACTGGAGGGGACAAAACAGAAGTAACACCTCCCTCCTCCCCACAAGACAGCCTCCAAGTGTTTGGGTTTAAAGTTGCAAATTCCTAGATGATGCTATCGCGTGCATCTCTTTGTTGTAGTCGTACCAGCTGTTTCCCCCCCTTTCAGCCTGTCAGAGCTACTCCCAACAGTCCAAGGCAGCACCACCCGATCATTGTATGAAGGGAGTTTGATTTAATTCTCCATATCGTGCTTTTAACTAGAGACAGCGTAAAATCAAATTGGGCTAAGCTTACAAGGGTGTCGTTTAGAATGATGGATTCTCCCAACTACCAGTGTACAGTGTAAAACTTTTATTTTACCCTTTCTTTATTTTAGGTTAAACACAACTCTTGGAATGACTGTATCGCTGACAATATCTCTTTCAAACAGACTAGCCATGCCCTCTGCTGTAACTGAAACTTCCAAAAATGAGATATATTTCAACTTTTAAAATTTTATTTATGACCTTAAAACCCTCACTTTTCTAGACTAGGTAAATGGCTTGCTAATATCAAGAATATTGGACCTTGATTTATTATTTTAGGAACCACTAGCATGTTACCTCACTTCTTAAGTTCTAATGGCCAAGAGCGCTGTAACAAAGTGAAGCAAATCAGCTTTCCTATTTTGTGAAAATTGAAATCAGCTTAACTCACAGATTAATTATCCGATTTCTCTGAAATCATGTTATGTTTCAGTGTATATGTGTTTGCCGTTCTTAAAAACATTGGAAAGCAAATGTTTCATTTAAGAAGTGCTTTAATTCAGGGGCTAAAATAATTTCATTTTGAACGGGATACTTACTTGCAATGATGAGATTAAAAATATCTGTATCTATTACGTGAGGGACAAAAATGAAGAGGGAGATTGTCTGTTGGCATTCTGTTTGTGACAATTACAAAAATCTTTATTAATTGGCAATAGAAGTAGGCTCTGTTAGGGAAGAAGTAGAGAGATCCCTTCATACGTTCCCCTGTAGGGGTAATTTTTATACCTTGTCTAGTATTTAAATACCTCTTAACTGCTAGGTGTCCATCTGTAGCCCCTTCCTGGGTCTCTAAACTAGTGCATGAAGCATGACCTTGTAACTTGCTTTGTTTATACATCTGTCAGGACAATATGTTATCTTCCCTTAAAAATGCAAATGTGCTCCCTGCAATACAGAGCTCTTTAGTCAACAAATAAATTGAGGTAAAGACTTTACCTAATACCCATTTAATTTAAATTCATTTTATAAACATAAAGACGCCTTTTAAGAGAAGCTTTAATTCCTACTAGCACCTTGATTTGTGGTTGCCATGGAGAATCAAATCTGTCATTTGACAAGAAAAGTCACCCATTTATGACAGCACTTTATCTTGTCTCTCCAGGGGAAGAAAATGTCAAAAGTGAGAGCAGAAAAAAATAAAGCCTTGAAACACCAGAATTTCTTGATTTCATTTTTATTATTCAGCTATCATATCCTTTCTGATAATAGCAACTTGGTGAAAATAAATAATGTTCCTACAGTAAAATCAAATATTTCCTATTGGAATGGACAGGGTTCTTTGTGACTGTCAGTGCTGTGAAGTCTGGCAAGAAATAGTGTTATTAGATAAACCTGCGGTGCCCAAATCCCATTTTCTTTTCATTATAGTGTCAAAATAATTATACCTGTGTAATTTGGGTAAGAAATTGCAGAATAAGTAAAATGGTCCATTGCAAGAGATTGCTGCTTTACGCCTGTGTTCCTTACGGGGTGGGGTTTCTACCAGCTAAAGGAATAAATGCTGGGGGTAAAGTATTTTCATTTGAATAAAGATGTAGAATAGGTCTTCCGTATTATATGTTAAACGGATAGGTAAATGCTGTATTCTGTTACTTTGCCCACATACCTATTTTGCAAATCCGAGTTAAAAAGGCAGAATATCTCAGCTAGTCATGAACTGGAATATTATATTTTCCCAGAGACTTAAAAAAAAAAAATTTCATCCCATCTGATGCTCGTTTGCGTTTTTGAAAATGGTGTGGCACTCTAGGAGACTGAAAAAATTTACAGTTCTGATCCAGATCTGATCCAGTGATTCTTTATAGTTTGCATGTGCCCGTGTAGCGTACATATAAGTTCTATGTATTTGAACACAAATACACTGGGAGGATGTTTGCCTGCCTGCCACATTCATGGTTAAAATGTGACTCTTCTTTGAGATTTGCATTAAACAAAAATGTTGGTGTTCTGCTCCGAAAAGCACATGGAAATAATCTGGGCTGTACTTTCTTGAGGGGCACTGTTTTTGATTGCTGGAGTATTATACAGCTTGATGTGGTTCAGAAGTGAAGTAATCGCGTATCGACGAGATAGCATTGTAACAGCAAGCCCTTTAGTGAAGGTTTAGTGTAAATATCTGACTGGCAGGGGAGCTGGGGAGCTGGTTTCTGGAACAGTTGTGCTTCTAAGAGATTACGAAAATGGAGAAAAGAAGGGGCTGAACTCTCGTTTTCCTGAAATTGGCACGCGCTGCTGGAGTGGTAGCCAATGCTGGATGGGATCTGCTGTGCGGAAGCCTGCAGCCCCAGAGTTCCCGTCCTGTGTGCCCCAGCCAGGGATGTGAAGCTGGGCGTGTGTTGCTAAAAAGAATAGAGTGGGGAGAAGGAATGGCTGTGGCTCGTGGCAAATAAACCTGCCCATAAATATCAATAGAAACATATCTCACAGGCATATCTTTTGATTGCTTGGATTGTGCATGTTGGACAAACTGTGTATTTATACGCAGCGGTTGAGCCATTTCCCCTACTACTGGTGTGCCTGGGAGTTCTCAATTGCCTAAACGTGAGACATCACGCACTCAAGTACGCTTTAAAGGGATACGCACTAAACACGAATCTGCAAATGCCCTGTAATTCTGAATTAATGCTGCCTTGTTATTTAACACTCAGGACTCTATTTGGCCCTTTACTTTGATAAAATTGTCGCTTGAATTTCATGGAGGTAGAAATAGAGATGTGGATTTGTCCCCCCATCAGGACTCAGCCTGCTTTTGTGATTACTGAAGGTATTTGATGTGTGTTCCTGGCAGAATGTGTTCACACCAGTTGATAATAAAATTGCGATGTGGTACAGTAATTGTAATTTACATAGGTGTCCTAGGATTGTGTGTACAGCAGTGCTGTGGATTTGCTCGAATCCAGTGTGTGTAAATACATTAGGCAGGCATGGGGGCTTTTATTTTATTGGATTTTTAAGTTTTAAAATTGCATTTTAATTCTTGTTTACATAACTTTCTATGACTTCTGATTTCTATGAATTTGTGAATTGTTTATGTGTGTGTGTGTGTGTATATATATATATATTTTTTTTTTTTTTTTTTTTTTTAAGTTTCATGGTGAGGATTAGCAAAGACATCTAAGAACATGGTAAAGATGTGTGAATGAGTAAACTCTGCCTTCATAGCCTAGCATTTTGTCAGCACCCTCAAATACCTATCTTTCTACTCTAGTATGAGAATTCGTGTTTGTGTGTCTTGCTTTCTCTGAGGGGCAATGACACATCTGTGAGATAAGTTGCCCGGGCGGTCTTTTTCATAGGGGGCACTTTCCTTAGCAATAACCTGTAAACACTCTTTCTTTAAAAATAAAGTTGCTAATACTAGTTGACACAGATTTTTTTACAGAAAAAAAACAACAACCCGAAACACCCTGACTCTTTGGTAGCCCATGGTTTATTTTAAGAGCATTGCCCTGTAGTTAATAATAAAAACACCTAGCATAATATTTAGCACTTACTATTTTTCAGTCACTATATAATTTTGGTATCTCACACTATCTCTGTGAAGTAGCCATTGCTGTAATCCCTACCTTCCAGAGGAGAAACTGGTGTGTTAAAGAAGATACACAGTCCTGAGTCCCAAAGCTAGTTCCTGGAGGACGTGGGATTTAAACAGCCTGCTTCTTTGGTCTCCAGGGCACAGAAGAGAAGGTTGAGGGTCAAAGGAACACTTAAAATAAATTTCGGTCCCTAGTGTGATGCTGTCCACTCGTATATATAACATATCATATCAGCTCGTACATCGTGGACTAGCTCTCACACCTGAAAAATTAGGAGTTGACGAGAAAAACCGGCACCTTTCGTTGAATGCAGCTTCTTTGCCTCTGCAATAATGAAAGTAACAGAAAACCTTATTTACATTTCAGAAATCATTTCCTCAAATTTCCTGTTTTGCCAGACTTTTGCATGTGCCCCTCTCTTTCTCTTTCTCTGTTGTGCCTGCTGCCCCCATGCTTTGCTGTAAAGCGAGACCAGCTAGTTTGTCGATTTCATGAAGTTATCTGTCCACCGCGTCTCTGCTGGGGAAGGGCTGTCGCCACCCCCCAGATACTTTAATAATCAAAGCAAGGGCCACTGTAGTTCTTTCCAGGGACGTTGACTCCTTTCCCTCATCTTGGCAGGGCTTTATGGCTGTGCTTTTTGGAAACCCTTTGTCCAGGTTACTTTACCTGAAAGCTTGCTGTATTGTCGTATTAATGTAATCAAATTATAGTTGTTTTTAATAACTTAATTGAATGAAAAAGAGCCCTTGGAACTGAGAAGTAAAAATAAAATGGTGGTGTGTATTAAACCGTTCTCGCACAGCCCTGCAGGTCTGCAGTGGCAGATAAAGAAAGTGTAAGTTTGTACGTGGCTCCCACCGCATCCCCACGCTTAACTATTACTAATAGCCCTTTTCTCTTTTAGGTCACCTGCATCAGGGAAACTGAAACTGTTGGAAGTACAACCCTTAAAAATCTTTTGACTCTTCCTATGAATGAAAAACATTTGGGCTTCTTTCTCCTCCAGATTTAAAACTTGGGCCTTTAAGAGCACAAAGTGAGAGAGGGACTCTGAAGCGAATGCACCTTCTTTTTCACTTTGCAATCAGTTAATTCTTTGAAATCCCATCGCATGCAGCATTTAAGAGTTTTCTTCATTCGTTTTATCCCGATTGTGGCAAAAGCAGTGTTTTCTTAAACATTTAAGTGAGTTTTTATTTAGGACCTCTTTGAGAGCTAGTTTTCACATTATCTTTAACTAAAAGGGAAGGGTGTTTAATGACGAAAAGCTCACCTATAACAGGTTATTTATTGCTCCTTGTTAAATCAGTTGGTTTGGTCCTAGACAAAGTGAATATTAGATTTGAGGAGCGCGCTTGTGCATTCTGCAGCTGGTCTGCTTTTGTTTGAAGAGGTCTCCACACAGGGACGTACTCTCAGTTGTGTGCCTTGGTATTTCAGACGGAGGGGGGATGTGTGCTCCTGCAGACATTTCCTCATCTGCCTATCATTTTCTGTGAAGAGTGTAGCATTAAAGGCACGTGTGTTTCTGCACACACTTCCTTTAAGAAATGGACTATTTGTAAAGAGATGTGTATCATTCATCAGAATTCCAGAACAGTGCCCCTGCCCCATTCAGTCTGGGCATATACAAAGCTATGACATGGTTTTTGAAGTTTTGGCAAATTACACGGTGGCATTAGGTTGGTGAGTTTAGCAGTGGATCGAAACCAGCCCATAAGTACAGCCCAGAAGGGGGTGCACGTTGGAAGCTGTGCTGCAGTTGTTAAACCATAGTGGACCCCAGGACTACAAGAGTGCTGGTGATTCTGATTCAAAGGGTCTGAAATGGGACCCAGAAACCTGTGTTTTTTATCAGACCCCTCTGATGATTCGAATCCAGGTAGTCCGTGGACTTGAACCTATGTTCTTGAAGTCGGGGAACTGTCCTTATCATCTCAGCATTAAGAGCAGCTGCATCAAAATTCTTCTAGAGCCGTTTTGTTCCTCGTCTCTTGGTGTGTATTGGGACCAGCTATGGATTTTGTTAAAACGCACGTTCTGATTCAGTAGGTCTGGGAGGGGGGTGCACCTGGGACCGTGCATTTTTAACAAGCTCCCAGGTGCTGGTCCATGCTGCTGTACCAGGCCACGCTCAGAACCCCATGGTTCACTGGTTTGTATTGCACAGAGGTTTGAAAAGAAAGGAAAAAATTTAAAGCAACTCTTGGGGTGCTTTTTGTCTCTGCGGTTTTCTGTTGAACCCTCATCTCTCTCGCGCGCTCTCTCTCTCTTGCTCTCTCTCTCTCTGCCTTGCCTCCTGTTGCAGCGTGTACCCACGTCATTAAGGAGCATTTTCACAAGTGAAAATACAGATGATGCTTGTCGTGTATGTGGAGGCACAAAGATTCTAAATTAGCCCCAGTGACCCCGGCTCTGCTCGCCCTGTAGGAATCCAGTTCTCTCCGCCAGATGGAGGGGCAGTTAAGATTCTTTTGAGACACTTTTTCTCACCTCTTCTACCGCTGCTGTTACATAACAAAATAGAGCCAATGTAGTTCTAAACTCCAGGGTCACTGGAGAGGGGCATCTTGCAAAGGAGGGTAAGAGAAGTAACAGTCTAGCTCCGGATTTTCCTGCTAAAGTATAAATATTTGCTTTATAAAGGCCGTGAGAGCAGAAGACGTGGTTTGGTGGAAATACTTGAAGTCACACCAGCTCTTTCAGGGTTGTGGCCCCTTTCAAGCTTGCTCTGTTCGTTGTCTTAAGCACAGATGCCTGGTTCACAGTGAGTTTTAGGACTTTCTTTCTCTGCATGAAAGGAGATGAGGTGTCCTTGAAGGCTTTGTATCTTCGGCTCTGGAAGGCAGAAGCTATTAGGATGTTGATGTTTGAGCTGGGTACATAGTCCTGAATTCCCTTTCTACCTGGGCTTTCAGAACAGGGGTGTAACCGGTGGGCTCAACTCTGAATTTCATCAGCATTTAGGGCCTGGTATTTCTCCAATGAAAATAGGATTCTAGATCCCAAAGGTGATATTGACCATCTCAGTGACTTTGGATAAGATCTGGGGGTTGGGGGTGGGTGGGGTTAGATTGAAATGAGCGTTATGAGTCCATCAGCACCAGACATACTTTTCTCCTGGTGTTGGCATCCTGTTATAACTTTCCCTTTGATTCAGCCTATGGGGCTTCCCGGCTCACACTGTGAATCTCCTTTAGCTGTTAGGATAACCACGGTAACGGTTCTCAAAATACCCATTTGCACGTGTCATTCAACTTGAAGAATGTATCTGATAATTGATGTTTTGAACCAATAACTCCCATGGCCGGTAGACAGTACAAAACTGGGGTTTGAGAGGCATAAGATTGGGGGAGGGGCCCTGCTTTATTCTTGTCCATGTTTAGCTGGCCAATCTCGGCATTTTTTTTTTATGAAGCTGTGTATGTCCTTATTCTTCTCCCGATTCATCTTAGGAAGTAAGGAAGTAGGCGGTATGAGAACGTTCACTGATAGCGGCCCAAACATCACTGAGTGTGATAGGATCGTAGAATTGGGGCAGCAGAAGTAACACGAGGTAGCCTGTGGCCCAAGGGCCTCAAACTCAAATTGTAATGGGGGCCACACAGGTAATTACAAAGGAGTCAGAAGGTTCAACAGGGAGAGTGGAGAGCCCGACCGCACTACCGATCCACTCCATCCAGTTGTCACCAGGACTTCAGGCCGTATTGCCAGGTCTTCTGAATTTTCTAGAGATGCCAGAGAGCAGAGTGGACCCTTATAAGTCCTTTGGAGATGTGTTCATCTTACCCATGAGGGAACGGGGAAGGGAGAGAAAGCCAGTGCGTGGAATTCATTTCCATCTTCTGGGAACACCAGCTGATGTTCTCAGCGATTGAAAAGGTGTCAAACAAGAACATCTCACTGCAGTTGACATGGGAGGGAGATAGGCACTCCTGCTCTGTGACCGTCAGAGAATGACAGGTCTTGACCAAAGCAGTGTCCACACTCAAAAATGTGTGCCTGATCCCTCGAAGTTCAGCTCTCTCAGATATTAAAATGTAACAGGAGGCTGCTTTGGGTCAGTAAGCCTGAACCTCATCATTTATCCCAGGGAGAATAAAATTATATCTAGCAACGCATCCACTATTGTGCCAACTGTGAATTTTCCCTCTCTTGCGTTGCTGGTTCTTTGGATCTGCCCGTGTTATTAAAAAATAAGGTATCATTGCACGGGAATCACCTGGTTTTCCAAGCTGTTGACCGTTAAACAAAGCTGCCACAGAATAAATACCTTTGCATTTGCCCCGTTGGCTTGGGGGTTAAGTCAGTACTTAAACTCCTGAGTATTTAGTCTTGACACTAATTTCTGTAGTGTGTAAGGCATGTCAGTATACGAGAGCTTTTCATGTTCCCTTTAGAGTTCCCCTTGATGACATTATTTCAAAAGGTACAGGGTGGTAGGTATTAGAAATGGATATCAATTCACCTTGTGGAGGCTCCAAGGGTGTTTAATTTTAGAGACCTAGCAGGTAACACGTTTGCAATTGCACACATATCTTTATCCTTTGGGCACCGAACTTTTGCCACAGAGAGGTGTGTGACCACCTACACAGGAGATTGCACGCCTTCATAAACGAGAGCAGTATAATTCTTTATTCTTGGAAAGCTGCACCCCAGAAACCTGTTGTTTTACCTGTGAAATTACCAACCTGAAGGTAGCCTGGAATTAGCACGTACATTTTTATTTGGGGTTTTGGCAGTTCTTCTCGCTGGACCACTTTTTTTTGTTTGTTTTTTTCCTCTCCCTTTGGCAACGCTGGATCATTTAACACCTACACACATGAGAGACCCAGTTTTGTGTTCCTTCATGGTTCCAGTGTGTTTTCTTTTTTTTTTTTTCTTGGTTTGTTTTTAACATAAGGACCGGCTCCTTGATGTATTTGTCCCAGTGGCAGAAAGACGGTGCACCCCTAATGCCTTCCTGGCTCTGCCTTCCACTTATCCTGAGCATTTCCAAACTACTGGTGTTTTAATTACTGTATTGTTCATCCGGTTCACTTGTATTTAATTGGCTTTGTGTTTCGTCTTTCTGTTTCGATGAAAGGATTATTGGCGGTTTGGAGGAAAAAAAAAAAAGGCCATTTAAGTGAAGCTCCGTCGTTTAAGACACATATAAAAATTCTTTAAGATGCCTTTTATTCGGGATCTCTTTATCTTCCTTCACAAGCTTTCTGAGAATAAGTAGTGCATGTTGAGGTTTATCTTTGCTTTTATGTGCTCCAGCCACATGCTTAACATTGAGCACATTTGAGTCGCATTTCACTGGCTTTCACAATCCTTTTAAAAAGGGACTGATCTGTTAACATCCCCCTCTTTAGATCTAGCAGACAGGATGTCCTTCCATACAAAGAAGGGCGCCCCGTCTTTCTGGCTGGCCAGTGAGTGAATGATTTCAGGCCTGGTGGGCAGTACTCGTGTCCGTGCGTCACACAGCCCAACCACAGTAGTAGGCAGCTGCATGTAATTTTGAACTCCACTCATTGAACTGTAATAAAACAATATAAGCACTGCTTGGGGGGAAGATTGGATGCAGTTATCCTTACACAAGGCTCGGGCATATGAAAGCAGTGCTGGCTGACAAGAGGATTTTAAGATTTGATTTTGATTGAATTGCAGAATTGAACAGGCCAGGAATGTCAGTGGAAGGCTAAACGCCTGTAGTGCCATAAAGTTTTATTCATGTGAGGCTTTCCAATATCAAGTAGATGGATTATTGGAAAAGGTGTCAAGGGACATGAAATGGAAGAGCCCCAAACATAAAATGTAGGCAGGAGGGAAAAATTACTTCTTGCTTAGTATATAATTAGGTCTCAAAAAAAGAGAGAGTGTTCCATAAAATTGTTTATTCTTCCCTCTCTCCAAAGAAGAAAATAATGACCCTCTCGTTATATCACTTATTATTCTTTCAAGTGAAATTGAATTTAGTACCTAAGACGGGACCTTCTCTTGTGTCATTCTTTTTTTTTTCTTCCAGTTTTATTGAGATATAATTGACACACAGCACTGTGTAAGTTTAAGGTGTACAGGATAACGATTTGACTTACATAGATCATGAAATGATTACCGCAGTAAGTTTAGTGGACATTCATCATCCCACATAGACATAAAATTAAAGAAATAGGAAAAATAATTTTTCCCCTGTGATGAGAAACCAACGATTTGAAAAATAGCAGGATGGTGGTGGTTGCCTACCGTGGAAAATGGCAGGGGAGAGTTTTGTTGTGTGATGGAAATGTTCTGTCTCAAAAAGGGTGTCAGTTACACTGGTGTATGCGTTTGTCAAAATCCTTTGATCTCTAACACATAAGATATGTATGTAAACTTTATGTAAACTACACCTCCATAAAAGTTAACACACTGCTAGCCAGAAATCTATATATGTGGACATGTAAAATTCATAATGAAACACAGATGATTTGGAATTGACAGTGAAAGCACTCCTTATCAGAACTTGAGAAGTAGTCTTATGCCATTCTTTTTTGATTTTGTTCCAAAGTAACGTCGGGTGATAGGCTTTGTTGAAAAGAGAGGGGAGGGTGAATCAAGAATATCACTGTGCACTAGACACCACGAACTCTTCAGAAATAAGAGAGAGGCACGTGTTCACACGTCCTAACACACTGGCTTATTTCATTGCTCGACAGTGCGTACAGAATCGTGCACGCATTTGCCTTGGGCAGCTGATACGACCATTTGTGTGGGGTTGGAGAGTGGCAGTCACTGGCGATGAGCTGGTGAAGTTACACAGAAGGTTGGCTGGGGAGGGCCGTGTTCATTGCATTTGCTGTCCTGGTTCTTTATCCACGTGCAGTGTTCCTATTCAGATCATTAGTGAAGCACGTCTAAAAATTGCCAGGGGGGAGGTAAAGAAATACGTGTCATTTTTCAGTTTTGAATCTATTTGTTTGGCCTTGCTAACCAAAGTAGTTTCGGTTAAATAATTGAAGTTAGGAATATATACACTTGGACTCTAGCATGCAGGTGTGATTTTTCTTTGTCCTCCTCCTACCCCTGATTCTAATGTATTATGTATTTAGAAACGTTTATTTGTAAATGAGGCTTTGTGAGGTTGAAACGGAAAACCGGAAAGGAAATTTCGAACCCTTAGGGCCTTATGTTTTTCAAGCCCCCTTTTCCTTTCATGCTTAATTCCAAAGAAAGGGCTTGCCTTGGGGTTGTCGTTACCTCCCTGAGATTTGTAAAACTTTCATTTATCCCGTGTCGCATAGATTTGTGTTAGAATGTATTGAGTTATACTTTATTATTATTTAGTTTTTCTAAAAATAAACTCCATAAATATTTATCTAATCAGACAGCGATTCATTTACAAGCAGCCCTTGGAAAGAGAAAGGAGTCCTCTCTCGGAGTGGTCAGCGTGCATGATCCCTAAGTGGCCCCTTTTAATTGGACGTTGCACCTCCCTCCTCCTTTAGGGTTGAGGCAGAATTGATACCTGAGAATGGAATTTTCTGCTGTTGATGGACTTAATCCTAATTTGCGTGAGACAGGAGGGGAAAAAGGTTGTTTGGGGTAGATGAAAGGAAGTACTCACAAAGTTGCAAAGAGCTGCCTTTGAACTTGGTAAGATTCCAGGAAATTGGCCCTTGCCTGGGCTGCTCCCAGCTCTGTAGTTCTGATCTTTAGGAGAGGGATGAGTTACAGTGTTACCCGTCAGTTTACATTGTGGTTCCTCTTTGGGAGTTACTGCCACACCCGTAAATGCATGAAAATTTCATTTCACTCCCATGTCCCTCTAGCACTGTATTAAGGTCAAGTAAACTAGGTACTTATGGTGCAGCATTTAAGGAGGTGCTGACCTTGAACTTGCAGGACTCTGAGAGTGAGTGCCTCCTTACATTTTGCATTTGAGGCCCCTTGCTTGCTCCCCTGAGTCCTGGGCCCTGCTTTAACACTTTTGGACGGCTGTGTTTGGGTTGCATTTTTTGCAATAGAAAAAAATCCTTGATCTAAGTGAAGCTGTTTGCTAATTCTGTAACCTCCCCTATTTTTCTTACCGAAATTACCGAAATTAAAAAAAATGACAGTGACTGTGATTATACAATGTTGTTTGATTCCTGTTTCCGTGCAGTTCCCCTGAATTGGCAGGCATGCTGCATCTGAACTAAGATGCAGTCTTGCATCAGGTCTGGTCATAACATGTATGTTTTCCTTTGATCCCACTGGAGCTAGGGTTCGACATTCGCGAACAGACTTACACACGCCACACACCTTATTAAGTGGGACAGTTGCAAGTATCCTCTGTTAAAAAGACATGTGCGGGCATTACCAGGCTGAAGTTTGCTAAGCAGGTTTCCGAAGGATTAATACTTGGCAATTATTTGGCTCTGAAATTCTGGAAGTGGTGATTTGGTGTTCAAAGCAGAGAAGTTAACTTGGGACGTTAAAGCAGTTGACACGAACGATCGTCGTTTCTGGCGCTCTAACTACCACCTGCTAGCCACGGGGATCTCACGAAGGACTCCCCTTGAATTCCTCCCATTTCATCCACAAGGAAAACCTAGTTTGGCAGGTGCCATCATTACCTACTGGTTGACAGATGAGGGAATCACCACTTGGAGAAATGAAATCATCTGCCCAAGTTCACAGCTCAAGAACAACAGAGCCTCACCCTTGAACTCTTAATACCGGTGTTCTTTACCACCGCATAACCCTTCCGTTTATTGTCCAGGGATGTTATTACAGGTACAGTCTGCCCTTTGGAAGAGGCACCAGAATTTCCTTCCTATGTATTGCTTATCCTTACAAGTCAAGAGCCTTCGTTTGCGGGACTGTTGAGGCATTCGGTGCCCACACGAAGTTTTTGCAGACTTAATGGAGCAAGATTTTGTACATTTCTTTGTGGAAGCCATTCACAGAGGAGCGTGTAAGCGGAAGAGAAGCAGTGGGAATCCTTAAGTCTCGACAGGGGAACAGGCCCTCCTGGTAGAGCAGCAAGTAACTGTCAGTCACTAAGATTGAAGCCTTAGAAGGATTCTGCACTGGGGTTCCCCCCGACCCCGCCAGCCTGGCAGCGTTCGCCTTCCTAAGCAAGGAAGCGTTCTTTGGATCCCTGAACCCATGACGGGTTCCATGAGGTCTGGCACTGTCTGATGTGTGGTGTGTATGAATGAAACCTCTCTGCTAAAAGCTGAAATCGGTTGGAGAAAACTGGAAGAATGAGTCATTTCAGGTTCTTCTCTCAGAACATGTCTATGCTTGTTTCTGGCTGTTTCCAAAGCGCTGAAGTTTCTCTGTGATCCTAAGTAGGACAAAAGGGAGAGAAATGGATATCCACCTTCCCCCCATTCCGGTGAGTATGCAGGTTTAAGAGAAACATGTTAAAAAGGCTAGATTCTTTTCGAAGGAGCCTGTCTACATCGGTTATAAACTGCGTCTTAACAGGTAAAGCCCTTGGAGCACGGCTGGCCTTCCTCTTAATAACCTTGCTGTTGGCATGAGGGCTTGTCCACACTTTTCTCTGGTACTTCTTCTCAGTTCCCAGGTGGTAACTGGAACACAGGCCTTGATGGATTCGACTTTCCACAAATGAATTGTAAAACAGATGATGGAGCAGAGTGGCATTCCGGCACTGGGGAACCAGGTCTCTCACAAATTGACTTTCAGCTGCAGTGATTCCCATTTCGATCGGACTCTGACCTCATGGTGTCTGCTTGCTAGTCACTGCCCAGGTACCGCCCTGCCTTCGTTCTTTCATCTGTTAAATGGGCGTTGCTCTCTGTGAGCTCTTAGAGGAGCACCGTGAACTCACTTGGTGCTATTTGCAGCTGAGGGCCTGGTCATATGGTAGCTAAATATAAAAAACAGTCATGACTGATGTGTGTAGACGTACGTGTAGACAGAGGTGTTCAGGCCACAGATACGTTTTGATTGACATGTGTGGTGTTCTACCTAAAATATTTGAGTTTATCACTTAGGTTTACTGAGATTTCCTATGCAGTACCCAGATTTCTGGTTTCTTTTCACAGATCAAAAGATGTGGGGACACTAGCCTTTCTCCCAGGCTGGGGCCAAGGTGCTGGTTTAGATGGGGCTCGTCGAGCTGTCTGGTCAGGGATGCTTTCCCACACTTCCTGGTGTTTGATTCCCTGTCTGCTTCACTCGTTGAAGCAATTGCCTGGCCCCTGTGGGCATTTGCGTTGGCAACCCTGATACGGTATGTCCTGAAGCGTGTGGACCGGTACACGCGAGTGCGGACATCGTCGGGATTCACAGTCATTCCCTCTGAGGCGTGTGCAGCGAGGTTTCTGGAAAGTGCCAGGTTTTTTTTTTTTTTTTAATCCCTTAAGTGATTTAAACTTCCTGGAAGCTGTGCATCCCATGTAAACAATGGGACCCGTAGAAAAACATACTCGTTGGAGAATTGCGAGGCATATAATTTTGTCTTTAAGTTCTTACAAACGAATTGTAAGAACACGACCTCATAGAAACCTCTGAGACATTACAGCGTTTTAATAACACTTTGCTGCTCCATGGGCTGCCTCATTTTTCCTTGTATTAATTTAATTTCTTTTCCTTATGTGTGGTAGCGGGCGCCTGTCTCCAGCTCCACCCTTGTGTGCCTCGGGGAAGACGCCTGGTGCCCTCCCTCCTTGGGGCAGAAGCTCCAGGGGCACATCCCTGGAAGAGTTGAGCTTTCACCCTCTCCTTCATTCCTGTACCGGCTTCTTCCCTGCTCATTGCCACCCGTGCTTCCTCTTAGACCGCCAGCAGCACATTATATTAACGCCCCCCCCCACCCCCCCATCTGCAGCCGGAGTCGTTCCCACCACCGTGCCTGCGCCTGTGACTACAAAACCCCCAATCGTGGGGTGCCCCTGCGTGGCAGCAGCTCAGGGAAGCCAGTCTCCGCAGCCCCCATGTCCCCGTGGGGCCCAGGCTTCTCGGAGAAGGGCAAGAGCTGCCCTCTGCTTCTGTCCCCGTGGCAACCGGGTCGTCCACAGTGAATACCTGGATCCATTCATCCATCCATCTGCCAGTTCTTTCTTTTTTTTTTTTTCCGGCCGCACGCCACGGCTCGTGGGATTTTAGTTCCCCGACCAGGGATTGAACCTAGGACCTCGGCAGTCAGAGCACCGAGGCCTCATGACTGGACCACCAGGGAATTCCCCATCCGCCAGTTCTTTTCAATAGATATTGCTGGATCGAGTGCCTCTGATGTACCAGGCACTGGTGTTTTCAACACTCTGTGAAAACATGAGATGCCGATGAGACATTAGAACCACAGGGAATGGGACAAAGGCCGTTATAAAAGGCGGAACTGACTTTGTGTGTTGAATATCATGGAGTTCAAACAAACTTAGACTCTTAGGACTTCCCTGGTGGTGCAGTGGTTAAGAATCTGCCTGCCAATGCAGGGGACACGGGTTCAAGCCCTGGTCTGGGAAGATCCCACAGGCCACGGAGCAACTAAGCCCGTGCGCCACAACTACTGAGCCTACATGCCACAACTGCTGAAGCCTGCACGCCTAGAGCCCGTGCTCCGCAACAAGAGAAGCCACTGCCGTGAGAAGCCCGCGCACCGCAACGAAGAGGAGCCCCCACTCGCCGCAACTAGAGAAAGCCCGCACGTAGCAACGAAGACTCGATGCAGCCAGAAATAAATTAAAAAAACGAAAACAAGAAAAAACAAACTGAGGATCTTAGAGCTTCTTGAGAAGCTCTCTGGATGGAGCTCATTTTTCTTTTTCAGAAACTTCGGGAGGCAGTTTATTACATGGGTAAGATGTTGTCCTCTGCGTCAGCCCTGTTCTGGTTCCAAGCAAGACACCGGGGGCTGTCACTTACGTTGCCAGTGATGTGCATGACCCCTCTTAAGTTGGGCAGTGCACACCCTTCCCAGCCATCCATGGCGGTGCACACCCTTCCCAGCCATCCATGGCGGCCTTGATTCAGACAGACCTGCATTTGAGTCTTGCTTTTACCGTTTATTTGTGAGCCCGCACAGGTCTCTTTAGCTCTCCCAGATTTGGTTTCTTCGTCTGCAAAGTGGGGTGGCGTTACGGTACCTGCCTCACAGGTGCCGTAGTGAAGATGGGGGGAGGGGGGAAGAGGCAT
Organism: Phocoena phocoena; assembly: GCF_963924675.1. Taxonomy (NCBI): domain Eukaryota; kingdom Metazoa; phylum Chordata; class Mammalia; order Artiodactyla; family Phocoenidae; genus Phocoena; species Phocoena phocoena. The sequence goes on from NC_089228.1 coordinate 19,143,332, forward strand.
GTTAAAGCCCCCGAGTACCTGCCACGTGGTCTGTACTCAAGAAATAGTCACTGCTGTTAAAGGAATGAACGATCGCCTTTCCCACATCGTCCCCCTTTCCCCAGCCGCACGGTGCACTTTGAAAGGGATATCCTTCACATTCGTTTTCCAGAAAATTGAGGTCACCGACTTGTTTCCTTCTTGATCGCTCCACCCTGCAGTCGCCAGGCCATCTCCGCCTCTGCCGTGCCTCGGGCTAAGCTACAGCAGGGGCGTGTACAGAGCTTCCCTGGTGAACGTCCGTCCATCCGTCCGTCCGTTGCCTTTCTGCCTGTACTTTGGCTGCTTATCTAATCCAGGGAAGGAGCCGCCACTCCTCAGCCTTGGGCAGGCCGGTTGCGGGCTGGCCCGTAATAATACAATTAATGAAGGTTAACAGGAAAAAGTGGGGTCCGGGAGCAATTCCAGGCAGCTGGCAGCCCTGCTGAATTGGAAGCGCCCCACCAATGAAAACTGCAGCGAGAAGCAAATTAAACCTCCTATCTGCCATCTCACGCTCTTCTCTCCCCTTTCCTGTTTGGACTTGAAAGGCGATTGGAGCCAGGGCCCTGACAGTTGACGGAAGTGCTGCAAGGGGGGAGTATTTATTTACAGTGAGTTGTGGCGATGCTTGTTCAGGATGCGGTTTCTTGCAGGAAGTTCTGTCCCCACCCCCGAGTTTGATCATTTCTCAAAAAAAAAAAAAAAAAAGAAAGAAAGAAAAGAAAAAAATCCTTGATTGTTTGAGGCCTCCACGCTGACATGGAGCAACACGGGGTAACCTGTCTGTACTTGGAGGATTTGCCGAGTGCACCCTTGGAGGAGGGCCTGCAGCGGGCCTGCAGCGGGGCAGCAGGCCACCAGCGGGCCCCGCTTTCCCCAGATGTGTTCAGGTGCAGCAGTAATCATTAGGCATTTAAAATAGGGAAGTAGGCCCTGTCCACGTGCTGTAAGCTGTGGCTGGCGCGAGCCATTCCGTTCGTTACCAGAAACCAGTGCCAACTGAGGATGTTGTACTGGGTGTTTCAGAGAGAAATCACTTTGAGGCAAATTCAGAGGTGACAGTGCTTAGGAAGCAGGTATCTAAGTTATAAACCAGTCGGCCTGGGGCCGCTGAAGCCCCTCTGAAGCTGAGTGCCGAGCTCTGGGTCCCAAGTTTGGGGTGCCTCCTGCCTTTGGGAGTCTTGTAGCATGATGGGAGAGAAGGGAGCAAAGGGAACCAGGATTCCATCGAAGAGTTTATTTTGGTATTTTCTAAGCTCCTCAGAAGACCGTGTAATACTGTAGAATTTTCTCAGAAACCCACAAATATTCTTCATTTCTTATTTAAAAATATACAGAAGGTGAGGAGACGTTACCAAAGGATATAAAATGGAAATTAAATCTCCCTCCCCCAGGGTCTCAGCTCCCTTCTTAACTCTTTTAAGTCCTGAGGGGCCAGCACCATCAGGAGATGCAGGCTCTGGGGCCCCACCAGAGACCTACAGAATCAGAAAGGACCACGAAGCACGGAAATCCGTGTTTTAACAAGTCCTCCGTTTGGTTCTGATGGTCACTAATGTTTGAGAACCGCACCCTTAAGACTGTGGCTTTCAGACTTCACTGTGGTCAGCGTCTGCTGGAGGGCTTGTTCACACTACAGGTGCCCAACCCTGATGCCCAGAGACTCCAATTCAGTAGGTTGCTGGTGGGGCCTGAGACTCTATACATTGTTCATTTTTCGAGGTGAGGGGGCAAGCATCCCTTCCCACCATTCCCCTCCCTGCAGTGGTTCTGGATCTTTGATAGACGCTGACCTTTTGGGAGTGGCCCTGATCCTTTTAAAAAACCACCACAAAAATCACGGAATGGAGGAAGCAGCTCTTATTTGTTGAGGCCACGGCTAATTTAATACATCACGATACCCACAGTAATGAGGACCTTGGCACGCATGTAAGTTTCGCAGCTGTCCCAGGTGCCCAGCTCATTGCAAGAGACTTTTGTGACTAATTTCTGCAACTAAGGAATTGATCCCTCTTTTGGAGAAACTCTTGTCAGTCTGCCAAAATTACTTGGACCGTGTCAAGATTCAGAGGAGGTTGCAGATGTTCTCCTATAGGTGTCTCCCCCAGTGTTTTACCTGATCTCTTCATATATTGTTTTTTGGCTTCTAAAGGTCTTTAACCACCTTTGAAAGGCGCTAGTGATTGGGTATGATTTTAAGCTGACGGACTTTCTTCGCAGAGTATGGCAGACACAGGTGACAGGCTTCATTTCCCACCCCTTCGAGGGTCTGTCGCAATAGACAAAGTGGTTCCAAAGGTGTATGCAGTCCTTGTGTCAAGGAGCTTACAGTCTGGGTGGCCGGTGGTTCATACAGAGAAAGTATGTGTAGACCAGAAGGGCAGTACCGTGTGGATCTGGTGCAAAAGGAATGACAGACGGTGCGTCCTGTGGCACACACGGGAGTTTCATAGAAGTGGCACAGACCATGCTTGAGCGGGGTTTGGAAGGGTGAATAGCAGTTCCCCGGATGACCCAAGAGGAAGAATATCATTAGAGGCAGAGGCAGTAGCTGGCATTGTATCCTGCTCTGCCTCCTGAGATGTTTCACGTTCGGGAATCCTTCAGGGTTGTTCAGGAGTGACTTCTGAGTTGGAGGATTCTGGGGCAGATGGCAGGTGGAACTTAGCTAAGGCCCTCTTGATGCAAATGATATTGGGCAGTATGGAAGAATTTTATCATACACAAAGGGCAGTCACCTTTATAAAACAGAGAAGAATTTTTTTTCCTGCAGTTTCCCCATTGAATCCCGAAGTTCTTCCATAGTCTCGGTGGGGTTGACAGGCTGCCAAGATGCTTGAGGGACTCGGGCGGGAAAGGGAGTTGGCTGGGTTCACGGTTCCCCGTGCCAGCCTTCTCCACAGTGTGTCTTGTTGAGCATTCGTCCGTTGACATGCTTCTCACTGAGTCTGAGAACGTGAGGATTCAGGCAGGAAAAGTAAGAACACCCCTCCAGAGGTCTGCAGAGCGTATTTAAAAATCCTCTCGGGACCCTGACCTCGGACACACTCTCAACCTTTGCCAGTGTGTTTTCCCCAGTAAAGCTGGGGTCATAGTACTGTCACTCTTCTAAGAGTGAGGTAATGAATGACGCAAGGAAGTAATGTGTAGAGAGCGTTTAGCACCGTGCCTGGAAGATCGGTAACCACTTACTCTACGGGCTTCCCAAAGGCACGTGTAAGAGCGAGAACAAGACACACCACAAACCTGGTCTCCGAACTCCCAGGCCAGTGGAAAGCAGAGGTTTTCAGCCTCGGTGCTCTTGACATTGGGGCCACAAGGTTCTTTGATGTGGAGACTGTGCCTCATGGGATGTGCAGCAGCATCCCTGCTTCCACCCGCTAGGTGCCAGTGGCATTCCCTCCTGCCCCGCGACGGTGTGACAACCAAAACTGTCTTCAGATCCTTCCCCGGGGAGGACAGAGTTACCGCTGATCTTCAGTCCGTCTAGGGCACGCGCCTTGATTTTCGAACGTATTTATTACCCTGACAGAAGCACTGCAAAACCAAGTCTCTGATTTGGAGTGTGTAAAAAGAATACACAAAGGGGCAGCTTCAAGAATGGTTTCATACTGTTTGCAACGGGGAACATGGCTCTAAGAAAGCCACCAACCAGTACTTGCTGAAGTCCTAGCACAGCTCGCAAGAAAGAATTCCTGACCTACACGTGGTCATTTTCTTGGCTTTTTGTTTCATACCAATTTCACTTTACAATAGGAGGAACCAGGGTCTTGGGCTGTTTATTTTTGCAAGATTTTTTGTTCCTTCTTCTTAAAAACCTTTAGTGGTCGTAAAACACACACGCTGTGAAATTTACCTCCTTCATCGTGGTGAAGTTAAGTTAGTGTTAAGTATATTCACATTATATCTCCAGAACTTTTTCGTCTTCTAAAAGCTAAAACTGGGTACCCATTAAACAACAGCTCCCATTGCTGCTTCGCTCCAGCTCTTGGCAGCCAACTGGACTTTCCGTCTCTCTGAATCTGACTACTCTAGGTACCCCAGATAAGTGGAATCATACTGTATTTGTCTTTTTGTGACTGGTTTATTTCACTTAGCGTAATGTCTCAAGGTAGGTTCATCTGTGTTTTAGCGTGTGTCACAATTTCCTTCCTTTTTAAGGCTAGATTCTGTTCCAGTGTATGTATATACCACATCTGTTTATTCATACATCCGTCAATGGACACTTGGATTGCTTCTACCTTTTTTTTTTTTTTTTTTTTTTTGCGGTACGCAGGCCTCTCACTGTTGCGGCCTCTCCCGTTGCGGAGCACGGGCTCCGGACGCGCAGGCTCAGTGGCCATGGCTCACGGGCCCAGCCGCTCCGCGGCATGTGGGATCTTCCCGGACCGGGACACGAACCCGTGTCCCCTGCATCGGCAGGCAGACTCTCAACCACTGCGCCACCAGGGAAGCCTGCTTCTACCTTTTGATCTTATTAATAATGCTGCTTTGAATATGGGTGCACAGATATGTCTTTGAGCCCCTGCTTTTCAGTCTTTTAGGTATTTACCCAGAAATGCAATTGCCGAGTGACGTGAAAATTCTATTTTTCTTCGTTTGTAGATGTTCTTGCCCTTTCTTAGCTGAGGGAGATGGAATCCACTGTCCTCTGGACCCATCTCCACTCTTTCTTGAAGCTTTTCCTTCTGTCCCTGTGGCCTCAGGGGCCAACGTAGGGCTGTCATTGGCCCCTCGAGCCCATGGTCCTAAGCGGCACCTAGGCAGCCGTAAACAGCCACTCCTTGATTGCTTTGTCTCTGGGAGCCATGTTGCTTGCCCGAGCTGTGCGTCTGCTCACGCACGAGACCTGGCCCCATCTTTGCTTGTCTGCCATCTGCATAGACAGTCACAGCCATAGGCAATTTAGTGAAGCAGTGAAGAGGAAGGTGAGTTGGAAGAAGGGCGAGATGGTGTCTTCTTTCCAGTGGTGCTTGGGGTAGCATGTTGTAGCTCTGACTTTCAGGCTCCATTCACCGTCCGCCTCTGGACAGCTCTGTACTCCAGCTACATGGCGCGCCACTCTGCATTCTTCAGGATTTCCACCTGGGAGTCACCCGTAGGGATGCGGGAGGATGGGTGGAACACGTAATTTACTTATAAAAATATTCCGGTTCTGCATTGACATTCTCAGAGTAAGAAAACAGAGAGCAGAAAAGCAGCATGTTGAAAAGCTTGTATCTATGGAGACTGCTTTTTTTCCATCCATTCTTTTTTTTTTTTTTCCTAATTAGACTGAAACCTCCCTAAATCTATGTAATTCTATTTACGGAATGGGCCTACTAGGCCTCGTGCCTGAGGACGAGATCTTGACCATGGGGACTTGGAGTGTGTAAGGGAGGTCCAGAGGCCTAAGAGGGGGGGCCATTCTCAGTATTTGGAGATAAAAATGGTGATCGTGGAGGGCAGCCTGCAGAAGGTGTGGCGCTAAGTCGAAACCCCCGTGTACGGTGATGTGCACTCCTTTTGTGAGCCAGGGCTTCCTCTGCTGACGGCTGGGAGGATGGAGAGTCAGCAGAGATAATGAGATGCAGGGGGACTCGTGCAGCGGCAGGTGACTCTTAAAGGTGGATAAATAAGTGGAAAGAGGACGAGTCTTGCTGTTTCACATTTTAAAAAGTAATCCCCAAACACTGGCCTTGCAGATCAGGGTAGCTCGTGTGACACTAGGTTGCCAGAAAAAGAATATGGGGCAACATTTATTCATTCCGATTTTTTTTTTTTTTTTTTTTGCAGTACGCGGGCCTCTCACTGTTGTGGCCTCTCCCGTTGCGGAGCACAGGCTCCGGACGCGCAGGCTCAGCGGCCATGGCTCACGGGCCTAGCCGCTCCGCGGCATGTGGGATCTTCCCGAACCGGGGCACGAACCCGTGTGCCCTGCATCGGCAGGCAGACTCTCAACCACTGTGCCACCAGGGAAGCCCCATTCCGATTTTTAAAAAAATAATTTTATTTTATTTATGTGTTTTGTATTTGGCCGTACCGTGGCGGCACGCGGGATCTTAGTTCCCTGACCAGGGATCGAACCCGTGACCCGTGCACTGGAGGCGTGGAGCCTTAACCACTAGACCGTTAGGGAAGTGCCATTCCGATTTTTTTTAAGAGCCAAGAATCCAGTGCTGACCAAACCAGACACGCCATCCTTAGAGTCTCCACGTTAGCGTAGCCCCTCTAATTCTTGTGCGTAATTATACACGCACGTGAGATGCGTGTGTTTTCCTGAGGTAGTAAATTGTTTTATTTTTTTAAACTTGTTTTTATCCCATTATTTTTGTAGAACTATGAGAGAGAGCTTCTAGTGCTAGAATCACACAGAAACACTTTTCTTCTGAAAATAAGCCATTGTTATTGTTTTAATTCATCTTCATTTTCTACCCCACCCTTCAGAGGATTCTAGGAGCTTTCCTTGGGTTCCCTTTGATGCTTTTCGCCTCTTGGGATCAAGCTTTTCTTCTTGTCTGCAGGGGATCCTATCCCTCTGGGGCAGCTCCTTTTTTCTCCAATCACCTCTTTGGTTTGGGTCTCCTGTGCTGCTGCCAGAGGAGTGACCTCCTGTTCCCAGTGTAGCAGGGTTTCTTTCTTTCTATTCCCAAAGGTCTCCCGGGGACGTTTCTGTGAACAGGTGGTAATCCCAGGCTTTGAGTTCATGCTTCTTCACATGCTGGCCTTGAGGTTTCCACTGGGTTGAGGGAGGGTTGGTGGGCCACTGTGGAGTTGCGGGCTGCCCTGCCATTTGGAGAGCACTGAGAGAGACTGGGGGTACTTATGTGCTCAGAGCCTGCCCTGCTTCCCACCCCTGCCCCACGCAGTGCCTCTGCTGTGCCTTGTGAGCTGGGGGAGTCCAGCGGAGAATCGCTGTTGGCTTTTGGTACTCTTAAAAGCCGGATGGGGCTTCCCCGGTGGTGCAGTGGTTGAGAGTCTGCCTGCCAATGCAGGGGACACGGGTTCGAGCCCTGGTCTGGGAGGATCCCACATGCCGCGGAGCAACTAGGCCCGTGAGCCACAACTACTGAGCCTGCGCGTCTGGAGCCTGTGCTCCGCAATAAGAGGCCGCGATAGTGAGAGGCCTGTGCACCATGATGAAGAGTGGCCCCCGCTTGCCACAACTAGAGAAAGCCCTCGCACAGAAACGAAGACCCAACACAGCAAAAATAAATTAATTAACTAATAAACTCCTACCCCCAACATCTTCTTTAAAAAAAAAAAAAAAAAAAAAGCCGTATGTGTTCATGGCTTGTTTTCCTAGTCGCACGTTCTTAGAAGTGGAATTGTTGCATCAGCAAGACTGCAGAATTTAATTGCCAGCATTCTGTTTTTCAGAATGGTAATACCAAAGTGTGTTTCCTATCAGCTTTGTAAGTGAAGGCCCATTTCCCTCAACACCGCTAATACAGGGTATTATATGTGAAAGGATTCCCTCATTTGATAGGTGAGAAAATGGTCTTCACTGGCATTGTTTTATTTGGTAGTGGGGCTTGAATCTTTGTTTTCTGTGTTTTAGTTGGCTATCACAGTTACATAAAATTAGATTATTATAACAGACATTTGCGTTGTTTCTGCTTATGGATCTCTACTCCGTGCTAATAGAGACTCACAAGCAGAATCTGCTTTCTAGGGATTTCGATGTATCCTTGTCATTACTCTTTGAGGACGGGGTCTAGACTTGGTTTATGGCTGCTGTTGTTTTAATGCTCTTGGGGTGATGAAGCTAATTTTTGAAAGTTTTCCCTTCTCTTCTTCGTATTTTAAGAGGCTATGCGAAGCGATTCATAAGGGTTTTATGGAAATGCATGGTGTGGTAATAGGGACCATATTTTATGAATCTAAAACGAGGATTTCTGGTTTTATGAGAATGAGTCAGATTTATGGGGACAGTGAGGTGGGATATTTGAAACGGGGACTCTGGTGTTCAATCCAGAAGATCACACGGTCGTACGAGCCAGCATGTCCCACGCCGAGTTCCTCAATGCAGTAATTCACTTCGAGCAGAAACCATCCTCTGGTTAAAATAAACTGGGAGACACTGGCTTCTACCAGGCTGAATCTCTGTTTTATTTTTAACTATAGGGCTTTTTCAGACTTTAAGATAGTAATGTGCACTGTTGACCCTGAACATACATAGTTTTCCAGATGAAACCTTTTTGGTGTGAGTTGGGGGTTTGTTCAGGGGACAAGGCATTCTTTTTTTTTAATAATTAAAAATTTATTTTATTTTATTTATTTATTTTTGGCTGCGTCGGGTCTTTGTTGCTGCGCGCGGGCTTTCTCTAGTTGCGCCAAGCGGGGGCTGCTCTTTGTTGCGGTGCACCAGCTTCTTGTGGTGGCTTCTCTTGTTGCGGAGCACAGGCCCTAGAGCGCGCTGGCTTCACTAGTTGTGGCTCGCGGGCTCTAGAGCGCAGGCTCAGTAGTTGTGGCTCACGGGCTCTAGAGCACAGGCTCAGTAGTTGTGGCGCAGGGGCCTAGTTGCTCCACGGCAGGTGGGATCTTCCCAGACCAGGGCTCGAACCCGTGTTCCCTGCATTGGCAGGCGGATTCTTAACCACTGTGCCACCGGGGAAGCCCAGGACAATGCATTCTGACATAGGGAAGTCCACACACCAGGAATACAGTTTGGGAAATGCTCTATTGGAATAATTATAAATTTCTGCATGGCATAAACCTACACTCTGTAGGTTAAAATCTAGAAATGGTTTTTAAGTTGTGGAATAAAGGAATGTTAATGTACGTGTAGAGGGTTCCTTCCGTTCCTTTTTTTGGCCTTAAGTCTATTACTTTAAGCTCTTAAGAGAAAGATAATGACATAACTAAAAACTCGTGTGTGTATGCATGTGTGTGCATGTACACCTAGGAGATAACACTTGCTGTGGAAATGGATATTTACTGCTTTTGAGGATAGCTTTTTTTTCCAGAATGAAAGGTAGCCAAACCAGTCTCATTGCTACATTTTGTTTGATATTTCTTAGTCTTAAATGTCACTGAATAATACCGTTTTATTGACGTTTATGCAAGGCAGTGAGCTAAGGAGGAAGGACAGACAGAAGTTACGTTCTTAGCTTCAAAAAACTCATACTTTAGTTGAGGAGGGGAGAGAAAAACAGTGAAAAAAGAAGGGAAAAAGATGATATTTGGTCCACTGGTTAAGACTCCAAGCTTCCACTGCAGGGGGCACAGATTCCATCCCTGGTCGGGGAACTGAGATCCCGCGTGCCACACGGTGAACTGAAGAAATGTTGTAGAACTGAACATAATGGGTTGTGAATTGGTTGTAAATTAATGCCTGGCTGTAGGAGATCAGAGGAGGGAGAGATGGAGACACAGGGGTCTGTAAGTCAAGGGTTATAAACAGTTTTGGGGTCATGAGCTCCTTTGTGAACCTGAAAAATCTCTGCATCCCTCTCTGGGTGTGTATGAAACAAATGTCCACTTTTTACCACTCAGAATTAATGACTGTTGACATCTGGTCATATGAAGAAATACAGCATTCATGCTAAAAGAAGTCTCCTCTAACCATGCAATTCAAGATGGATTTCCCTCCCCACCCCCGTACATCGACACAAAGGTCCCTCTCATCGCATTCATCCATGTCCTTCTTCTGGGGTGATTATTTTATATGCGTAAGTGTCCATACAGGATCTCTAGCGCTTTTGTATACGTTTCTTTACTTTGCATAAATGGCATCCTAATGGGCACAGGCACAAATGTCCGGCCTCAGGCACTTCCTGGACCCTGGAAGTCCATTTCCAGATTCCTGTTTTAGAGGAAATTGGGACTTGAACCCAGCGAGCAGGTCCCAGAAGGTGCAGGCGGAGGTGCAGCCTGCAGGTGGGCTCACTGGAGCAGAAGCAGGAGGGAGGGTTCTCCCGAGGCTGTCACCCTGCCTGGGGGTGGGGGAGTGGGAAGTACCGTCCCCTGAGGCCTTGAGAATCTCATTTGCAGCCAGCCCTCTTTTCCATACCTTTCATTTGACATTTACCAGCGTACTTCCTCAGAGTTACTTACCTTTTCAGATGTATCCGTCCTGCTTCTTCACCTGGACTGTAAACTTCATACGTTCTGACTCCAGTTCTTCATCTCTTCGCCTCTCCTCTTGGTGCCTCACCTAAGAAGTACTTGGTGGGATTTTGTTTTTGTTTTTTTTAAGTACTGAGCAGTAGAAATGTTCATTATGGTGTTAAGTCTCTGAATAATTCTCAGAAACTAAACTTGAGGCATGTGAAGATAAACGAGACAATTTAAGCCTGCCAGGAAGCTGTAACGTGGGCTCGGGCTATCCTTTGGCATGGATCTGTGTCTCATGATGGCTAAGCTTCCCTCCTGCCGTCGGGGGTGGCAAACAGTACGGGCAGGTGCAGGCACACCTTTGCGTACCTGCAGACCAGAGCCGTTCACACCCCTCCAGCCCACCAGCCAGGGAAGAGAAAGCTCATATGGGGACTTGGAAGCTGCTTTTTGGAGTCAGGGGCGTCAGGGGCATCAGGGTGAAGTGGGCTGGCAGGGACCCGGGAGGCGCTGCCAGCTAGGGAGAGCTTATCTTACCAGAGAGGAAAATATGGTCCCGGTGAACCTGTTTTCTTTTCTGTTTGTACAGCATGCACGTTCTTAACGTGTGTTTTTATTTTAGTTTACAGGCCTTTCTCCCTGCACAACCGGAGATTATTCCAAGTCTCCCCTGCCTGCCCTCCCTCTGACGTGTAATGTCAGATACCGAATGTGTCGGGCAGCCTGAACATTGTTATCTTTCGTGGTTGACCCCATAAAGTCCTTTCCCTGATTGACTGTGTGCGGGCACGACGGTAACCAACGTGAGATGTTGCTCTGTTCCGATGGACACATGTGGAGTGTTTGTATATTTCGAGAAAGAGGGATATATCCGAAATCTGGCACCTACTACTTGGTTTTATAGCTGTAAAAACAATGTCGAAAGTGATTGGACTAGTTTAGGCTGTGACTTATTCTATTGTCTTCCGGGTCCTTGAATATCCACAGTTTATGACTTGACTTTCGCTATTTGATGGGTGAATTCTTACATGGAGATATACCCCCATCCCTGATTTGTTCGGTGTTTGTCAGAGGGTAGGGGATTCAGGATGAAGCACGTCTCTCATCTCACCAGTGTTTGTTTTTTTTTGTTTTTAAATACCTAAGCATCAAAAACACCGGTGCAGGTAGAAGATGATCAGGGCGTTCTGACCATTGGAATCATTCAAACCCAGTGTTTTATTCATCTTAAAGCTCAGACTTTGGTTCATCCTTGGAAACAGTGCAAAGAATAGCTCCTCAGCCAAATCGTGTTTTCAGAGAAGAAGATTTTTTTTTTTACATGTTCACATTTCCTGTCAGAGTTGAGTGTTGAATTGCTTTGAAGGCTAGACTTAGGAGCTCCACACTTCAGCCTGAAAATGAATGTAAATGCTGAGATTTCCGGGTTTTTTTGGGGGGGGGGCGGGGAGGGAAGGGGCTGCTGCTTGAGGAAGGGGCTGAGGCTGTGATGAGTCGCTCTGTGCTGTAGGCACCCAGTGTGCCAGGCGCAAACCATCCAAAGCCAGAAGCTGAGATACCAGAGCCAGCTCAGTCCTGGCCCTGTTAGGTGGAGCGGCAGCCCAGGGGGACCCAGTGGGATAGGAGCAGATTATTAGACAGGGAGGGACAGGAAAAGGAAGCTTCCACAGGGAGAGAAGAATGAGGGTCACTGGGCCAGGGCCCGGGAGGGGTGCACCAATTGTACTCTGAATACAGGGAGGGGTGCAAGGTCAAAGCCTGGCTCAGGGTGGCGAGGCAGGGACGGGGAAGGGGAAAATGCTCTGGGCCGAGCTTGGGAGGAGACGGAAAAATCAACTAGCCAGATGGCAGGAAAGCCGCGGGGGCACATGCAGGGCTGGGCTGGGCTGGGCTGGGCCGCTGCTGCGGTGGGCTGTGCACACTGAGCTCCTAAGGGGCTGACGCTGTGCTTATCCCTGCTGCCCCACGGGGTCTCAAGTTCCTTGAAGACAGGGGTACAAGTGCCAGCCCTTCTGAGGTGTCCCTCTGACACATGGGTTGGCCCTCCAATAGGTTTTCTAAGAGTAGCAACCTTAGGGGACCCTGAGACTCTGCTGAAGGGCCTCTAAGCTTCTCAGGTGGCTCAGGGGCTGCTACCCACATGCCGACGAGGGAGCAGGAATTACAGAATGATGGGGTTCAAACTTAGTCTTACTTTTCCCCCTTGATGGCTTTGATTTCGCACGTCACACACACGCGGAAGTCAGAATAAACACATGGAAAGAAAAATATTGTCAGGAAAAGGTCAGGAGGTTTGGGTTCTGAATTTTGACTCAAGGTCCTAGGGTGGCTTCATGGAAAAGTCGATCTTCGTTCCTTGTCGGGTGTGGTTGTTAGCTGTGAAATGAGGACTTTGAAGTAAGGAGCTGTTAAGTTGCTATGAACTTTTGCATGTACCTTTGGAAAATGTGTTGGGTTGAAATAACCATCCAAACTACAGAGTAAGGGCATCTGGGGCCAGATGGACCAGGGTTTGAATCCCAAGTTCACCGCTTACTAGCTTGGTGACCCTGGCAAGTTAACCTTATTTCTCTGAACCTCAGTTTTTCCATCTGCAAAATGGGAAAGTCATTGCCAGGGTGGAGTGCGTGGGCTTCCCATGGCTTAGCCCAGTGCCTAGAGGGGTGTGAGCACTGAATCGTGTCAGCTCTTATTAGCAAGCTGTACTCTACCGGGGTGACACCCACGTCACCAAGAATATTAACCACACAGGTACTTCCTGGGCAAGCATATGTGAGCACGCTGTTTCTTATTCTTCAAGGCCTTTCTTTTTCTTGAAACCTCCCCTGATTTCCTACTCATTAACCAGAGAAGCCATCTGAGCTTTTTGCTCCCACTGGCATGACCCGAGGCTGCTGCTTTCTTCCTGTCCATGTTGTCTTTACACGGCTCCTTTACGTGTCCGTCTTCCTCCCTAGATAACCAGAGCTACTTGCATGCAAGGGATGTGACTCCTGGGTGCCCCCCTAGGGCTCACCTCCCTGCACGCGCCGCCACAGTGTTTGGTTGAAATGAGATGAAAGTGCTGGGGGAGGTGCTTCACGTGCATAGGAGGCGCCCTTTGGCACAGGTCGCTGTTCCCTGGTGGTTGTGGCTGCTTTGTTGCTTCAAAGGCAGCTGGGCCAGTGACCTGCGAGGCATTGCCCTGTGGACGTTCTCACCCCAGAAACATGTGGCTACCTCCCCCGAAGCCCAGGGAGCGTGGGTGACAGACAGACACCATAAGGCTGAGCTCTGAGCCTCTCTTCCAAAGTGGCAGAATGCAGTGTTTTCTCTCTATTTCCTTGGAATCTGAGCAGGTAGAGTCATCTTTTAGACATAAGCCTGAGAGCTTCAAGGATAGACTACCCTGAGATCAAAAATTACAAAGGTAATGTTGTTTTAAATAAAAGTGCATTAAATACGGAACCAAATAATTTCTAGGGTAAATGGCAAAGGATAGATTCTGCTATAAGTGAAGTACTGTGCCGATAACTGCTCCTGGGTTTTTTTGTTTTTTTTTGTTTTTCCCTTGAACTTGGGATCCCTGCATATCACAGACAAGCATCAAAGCCCAAGATTCAAATCTGTTACTGAATCCATTCCAGGAAAGCAGAGAAAAGCTACCAATTTGTCATCTGTTATAAAATTTTATAACCTTTCTCTCTCTCTCTTTTTTTTTTTTCTGATATTTTTGTACTATTATTCACTCGGCTTGCGAGAGTGTGCCAGATTTGTGCCTGCTCTTTTTACTGTGTGTACACGGCTGTGGTCTCTATTTTCTAAGTAAGGACTGTCGGGTTGAGTTGGCCGTGCCGAAATTGCTCACGCCGCACTGTCCTCGAGTCAGGCTCTCCGTGGTTTGATGCTGGCTATTTTGGGGTATGGTCAGGAGGGAGCCAGTCAGAAACTTGAATCGCCTCGTCCCCAGGGTGGTCTTTCTCTGTCGAGATTGTGGTCAGCAAAGCAAGAGGGCAATTTGACCAACCTCCCGTGTCACTTCCTATGTGAGTCTGGATGGAGAAGAAAGAGGAATCTTCATTTCTCCAAGTTGCCAGTTTTTATAGCGTGGAAAGATTTTGAATTTTGTTTTTCACGGAGTATGCAAGTATGTATTGAGGAATACTGGTAATGGGCTTGTCTTGGGGGTGCGGAATGAGGAATAAACTACACAGCGTTTTGTACTTTTCTTTAATAAAGTGAGTGAGAAGCCAGCAGCCAGGTGGGTCAGAGGAGGGCACCGCGGAGCCACGTAGCTATCTTGAGATGAGGACGCTTCTCCAAGACACCGACTTCCTTGAAAAGTCTTATTTTGAGGGTTTCACCAAATTTCAGCTCAATATTTAGTTAACACAGACGAATCATTATGGAACATGTTAATTCTGTTTTTCCATTTTTATACAATCAGTCGAACATTTCCTTTCGAAATACAATACTCTTTCAGGTTTTGCTCCGAAGCCTTTTTTTTTTTTCTAACTTTCTATTTCTGTTTCAATATTTTCTGCCGCCCAGACATCAACAGATGGACAGGGACATTTCAGTCCCCCCTCCTCCCACCCCCCACCCCCGAGTTCTCACGAGCCACACACACAAGTGCTGAGTTCCGCCTGGCTGCCTGCCTTGGCACAAGCCTTTGATTCCTGAAATGCTCAGAGCAGCCCAGAAAAAAAGAAGTGTTTTTCAGGTGAGCCTGTCCAAGAATGCCTTTTTTCCTTAAAACAAATGGTTCCTTGCTGCTCCCCCTCCACCCAGCCCAAAGCAGTGAAGGCAGATACAATTCAGACTCCGCTATAGTTTCTCCTTGATGTCCCCTTAGAAATGACATCTCCTGGGTCTGGCGGCTCCCGCCACGGGGGAGCTTGCCGGGCATCCACGGACCGACCGCATGATGCGCAGGGACAGCCTGTGAACAGCCGGACCCCGCATCCACCTTCCCGCTCGGCCCAGGCTGTAGTTTCCACGTCTCCTCCTCAGGTTTGCTGGCTGTAATCACGGAAATAGCAAAAAATGTCAGCCTACTACTGCCTGCGAGTCGGCACTAGTCCAGGGAGTTTCAAAGGGGACGTTTTATTGATTCTGTAAGTGCACAGTAGAATGGATGAGCTGAGCTGAACCTCAGGGCCAGGAAAGCCCCTATTCCACCAGCAGCTCCCCCATGAGTCCAGGTTTAGCTGGAGCTCACAGAGCAGTCACAGTTCAAGGTGAAGTGTGCACTTAACCCTTTCTCCAACACACCCCTCCGAGTTTCTTTTGTGCGCACGTGTGTCCGGGCCACATCTCTTTGCAGGAATTTCAAGTGTCTGATTTTCCTTTGCATCTTGTAATGTGCCCAGGTATTGTTTTATGGCTCTGCCTCTCGAAGGGCTGTTGTCAGACCTTGGGTGTGAAAGCCAGTTCACACAGGAGCCCCTTCAGAACAATGTGCTTTCAATAGGAACTTCTCATGAGATGGAAACCATAAAGCAGGCTTCTGAACAAGACTCGTTAAGCTACAATAGCCCGTTCTCTGCTAATAAGCTGATTGCTTTCCAGACCTGAAGGGGTGGACCAAGCTGTTTTGCCAAAACAATTGAAAAGTAGGTCTGTAAACTTTTACTGCGGCCATATTTTGCACTGGCATTCGTGTCTGCACTCTTCCATTCATTGGTTAGAGCTGGAAACAATTGGAGCAAGGGCATTTTTAAAACCAAAAAGGAATTACGGAGTGTCTCACTCAGAGGAGGGCTGGGGGCACCTAACAATTTTCTGGATTGTTTCACGAGATTTCCCTGGTTGCTGAAGTCCTGTTGGGTGGGATTGCTTGATCTTTTGCTGCTGTGTTCATCTTCTGGAGGATATGAGGACTTTGAATGTAGATGGGACAGTCTCAGGCTCCTGCCGGAAGAAAGAAGCTATTCTTCCATCACGTGGTATCTCTCAGCTTGATTAAAAGCCGTGGTACTGGTGCCTGAAGGGGGGACTTTTCTCGGGCGTAATGAACCCTCTAGTCCTTCTCCTCCCCGCTGGTGGTTCCGCTCGTCACCTCAAGGTGGAAGACTCCAGAATATCCCTATCTTGAGCTCATCTTTTCTCTTAGCCTCCCGGCACTCATTTTCAGGTTGCTGGAAGATATCTTCACAAAGATCCCCCCCTGTCCCACTCCACCCCAAATCCCAGATCTCCGAGCAGGCATTTCTAGAATAGAATTTGTCATCTCTTCTCCTGTACCTTTTCACCCTCCTGCCTTTCCGATGTCTTTTAATTCCATCACCAACTTCCAGTCATGCCTGAAACCTAGGATGGTTCTTCTGGCCCTCGCTCCTCATGTTCCCTTAGTCGCTAAGGCCTGTGGCTTGCGTCGTTTCTATATCGTCCTTTTCCTCCATTCTCTTTGTTGGGTTTGTCCTCCTCTTCAGGGCTTTGGTGTGCTTGGTCCATATCATTGTGGCAGCCTGTGGCTGACAGCCCTGCCTCTGTATGTTCTTACTGGAACAGCCTGAGTGGTATCGCATATGTTTGTTCAGAACCTACAGTAGCCCCCTTGGCTGACAACAGAGCCCAGTCTCCTTGGCCTGGCATCCCAGGCCTTCCTGTGATCTCCCTGCGAACTCCCTCTGCACCATGGTTTCTGGTTCTCCTTAATCTCCTTTGTGCACCCTCCACTCTAGCCAGGCCCTCTACCTAGCACCCTTCCAGCATCGGCGACAGCTTCCTGCCAGTGTGTCGCTGCTTTCACTCGGTGTGAAATGCTTTTTCTCCCTTCTTTATTTATTAGTTCATATATTCTGCAACCTTGGATTGAGTTCTGTCTTTGTGCCAGGCCCTGGCTACATATTAGGTATATGGAGATGATGCACACAGCTGTGGTTCCTGCCTCTATGGTCTTTTAAGGGGAGAGTCCGATAATAAATAAACCACGTATGAGTGAAATAAGGTGATTATATGAAAAAATACATCTGATGTTTTAAGAGACAGTGGAAGAAGGGAGGCTAGTTTAGTTTGTGTGTTCAGAGAAGGATTTTCCAAGAAGGCAATATTTAAGTGAAGGTTTGGGAGATGAGAGGGGGACCACCGTACACAGAGCTGGGAAAGAACCTTCTTGGCAGATAGGACAGCATGTGCAAAGGCCCTGAGTAGGGTGAGCATAAGTCTTCAACGAACCGAAAGATTCCGATCCTTCGTCTGTTGAAGTTTTCATTTTCCTTTCATGTGTCCACTGTATTCCTCCTCTTGCCAGGTGCCATCTTTAGTCAGCTCAGCTAGATTCATGCCTACCTCTCCCAAGCATCTACCACTTTGGTCTTCCCTTAAAGCACTTCTCCATGTGGGCTCGTATTGAATTCATTGAATGAGTGTCCTTTGAATTCCTTGAGGTTAATGACTGCACACCCGACATTCCCATTTTTCTTCCTGTTACCTTCCAAAGGAGACACTTCCATCTAATGAGAAGTTACAGGTTATTTGATGAATTATTTATTGACGTTGCAAATATAACTCAGAAATTAGCTTACCTTTAGCCAGTAGTGGAGCTTATTTTATTGCCTCCCTCTCCTGATCGTTTGCTGACCCTTCCGGACTTTGTGGTGTCTTTTCAATCCTCAGACTTACCTGCCTGCATTTCCAAAGAATGCCTTGTTTTCCAGCTCAAGAGGAGTTGGTGTTAGTATCCTCTTTCGACTTCCCTGGGGATCAGAGATCTGGCATGATCTGAGGCTCATGCATTGAACTTGGAGTTTCTGCTCGGGTTTTTCCAGTTCTGGCCAGAAACTCGGGTGAGCCAGCGTGTTGGTCAAACCAGCTGGCCTCCAGGCTCTGGTCTTGAACAGGCCACGCTGTTGATTGATGTGGTTCAGCAGTACGTGGATGGGTGAATGTGGTTGTGAGCCTGGAAATTTGTTAAGAGTTTGAATCAGCCCAGTTTAGTGGCCCCTTTGTGTTGGATGAATGTCATGGTAGAGCAAGAAATGAGGCCAAACCTAGAGATATTCATAAATCTCATGTCTTTTTCTGGTTCGTTTTTTAAAGTGGTTTGGCTGCCCTGCCCAAGTGAAACCTTCCTCGGGACCCCCTCACCCCCGTTTAAAATAAACACAGGTTGAGTTCTAATGGTTGACTAGGGGCGTGAGTTCAGAGCTCCTTCTTCTTGCTTTTTTTCATTCAACAGATACTTATTAAGCACTTATTTTGCCAGGGACTCGGCAAGGAGCTGAGAAGACAATTAGGTACCAGGAAGCAGAGTGACTTCCAGCTGAGGGCAGCTGGTGTGTGCTCCCCACCTTCCACACCACAGGGGCCCCTTGGAACACAGTTTGCAGAGCACAGTCTGTAATGAGGACAGTAAAGGGAGGACACTTTGTAGGTTATTATCTGACATTTCCGAGTTAGTGTATTCCCGGTATATTAATAACAATTCAAAATAGTGCTTTTTTAATTTTTCTTCCCCCTCAGTAAACACTTGGAGTAGAGCAGCTGCCATATGCATTTCCCTCTGCCTGGAAAAACTTTCCCTTTTCTTTTCAATCACTCATGTCCTCTTCCGTGTGACTTGTCCCTTCATCCCGCTCCCAGGCTAGGACTGTTTTGTTTCTCTAGTTGGACCTTGTTTTTTGTTTGTGTGGTTTTTGCGGTACGCGGCCCTCTCACTGTTGTGGCCTCTCCCGTTGCGGAGCACAGGCTCTGGACGCGCAGGCTCAGCGGCCATGGCTCACGGGCCCAGCCGCTCCGCGGCACGTGGGATCCTCCCGGACCGGGACACGAACCCGCGTCCCCCGCATCGGCAGGTGGACTCTCAACCAACCGCGCCACCAGGGAAGCCCGGACCTTGGTTTTTTGAAGGCAAAGGCTGTGTGAGATTTGGAAAACTTTCTAATTTCAGACTCCAGTTAAGATATCTTTGGGATTTAGCAGCCATTTTTGATTCTTAGGCTTGGAGGGCCTCACTGCTATTAGTTAAGCCCCCAGCACACCTGGAATGAATGGTGGAAATACCGTGAACTCAGAGTCTAGAGAACCGGACCTTGAATCCCGTTCTACCTGCCGTGGGCACTGGTCAAGGGGCTTGTTTCAGCTCCTTTCCCCAGTCGGTCACGTAACAAGGTTATGGTGAGGACTGTGAATCAGATTAGGAATGTGCCCCACTCAGTACCTGAGACACAACCAGAGCTTACAAGAGACGGACATTTTCCTTATTATGATCCGAAAGCCCAAGAGGGAAGTTTAGGATCTCCCGTTAGACAGCAGCGGTGGTGGCGCTCCTGTGTGCCTGGTTTCCAAGGTCATTGTCCCTTCTTTGCTACCCTTAGTCAGACAGTTATTAAAGCATCTTTCAACCCAGTTCGTCGTTGCTCATTGAAAACGGTGCTTGTTCTGGCACAGACGTGAAAATCTGTTTCTGCTGGTATGTCTCTATAGACTTGTGCGTATATTTAGGGCCACACAGAAAATCCTGTGACCCAGGGTAAGCCACCTGAATGTAGCCGAAGACATCCCAGGCTCAGTTAGACCCCGTGTAGAATAGGGGGGAGGGGGAGCCTGATAGTACTTCCCTGCCAGGTTCCAGCAGGATTCTGTGAGGGCAGAGGGCTCAGGCACATAGGAAATGACTGTGAAATACACCCAGGCCAGGCCGGGATGCCCCTGGGCTGGCCCCGTGGGCAGCTACCCCTCCAGCGCTGGTTCCCGTCTTCTTTGTGCCCATTTTTGAAACGTGTCCGAGCACACCAGCCAGCAGGAGATGATCCTTGCGTTAGCAGAAGCTTGCGAAAACCCCTGGATGCCCGATAAAGTGGAGCAGTTTGTGAGGGGAGGCAAAGGGCACACCTCCAGGATTAATGGTTTTTTCCCTTGGCGGAATTCCAAGGTGGGTCTCTGTCTGTGCCAAAGGACGTCACCTCCAGGCCTGTGACCAGGATGTTCCGAGGGGATGGTTGGCCTTGGGGGAGGGAACCAGGAGCCTCTTCCTCGACGATGAGTTGGTTGCCTGCCTGGACTTGTCAAAACTCTTTGTGTCTCTCTGCTTGCTCGTCTGTGAAATGGGCTAATCACACCCGGGGGAGGAAGAACTCATAGGGTTTGTGTGGATTTATAAATTCACCCTCAGAAGGCACTTTGAAGATGTGAAACTGCCTCCGAAGGCTTGTAGGTGTCGTACACGTGCTTGATCGGAGGCGCGGCTCTCTTACGTCTGTGGGCCATCGAAGGCTTCAGATTCTGGGGCGGGCGGGCTGTTGAGCCTCAGATGGTACTCGCCTTGTTCTCGATCAAGGTTTCTTTTCCTCTGAGGAAATCATGGCTTGTTAGCTTAGACACCAAGACTTTTATTGGAGTTCTGGTTTGCTTTTTCTACCTGTGATGGGAAGGGGTGTGTGTGTGTGTCAACCCATAATCTGAAGGTAGCTTCTACTGAAAGTGAGATGAAGCAATTTCAGGACTCAACACGGCCAAGGGAGAGGGTGATTACCTTTCTGTCTTTTACGGTTAAGTCTGGCCACTAGCTCCCTCCCGCAAGTGTGATAACTTCACAGCCGTATCCGTTAGCTCCTTCCACATCTCATTGGAAAGACTTGTTGCGACTTGGACGGTTTTTCTTTCTGCTTTTCGTATTGATTATTTTTCCACACTTCAGGTTCATTTGAAACAGGTTTTCAGCCTGGGTCCAGTGGAAACCTGTTTTCAGCTGTGGGCTCTCCTGACCTTACTGGGAGGGTGAGAAGACAGGTGGAGATGAGGGGCAGGGACCCTATGCCCTCACTACTCACAAGTGTGGTCCCTGGGCCAGCAGCATAAGCATCCCCTGGGTGCTTGTTACAAATTCAGAATCTTGGGTCCCCGCACGCCACTTACTGAAACAGCCTGTTTTCAGCAAGATCACCAGGTAATTCATACCTACATTCAGGTTTGAGAAGCACTTGAACATTTAAAATTGTATGTATTTTTCCTAATAAGACTCAAAAATATTGTGAGGGGGGATGGTCCTAGGTTGAGAAGTTCACGTTTACGCTGATGCTATTACGTGCTCCTTTCTTCCGAAGCATCTACGTCGTCAGTCCCCTCGATTTCTGACTTCCTTTATGTGTTGTCCTTGACTTGTGTAAGAAAGCTGTGAAGTGTGACTGAAGCTAGCAGTGAGTTAATGTTTCCTGTTCCACATCACACCATTAAAATGTCGAAATGTCTCAAAGGAGAAGATGCTCAGGACCCAGATTGCTCAGTGACTGCAGGCTGCCTTAAGAGCTTGGACTGGGCGGTTTGAAAATCTCAAGAGGAAGCAGCTCATGAAATGATGAAGTAGAGAACCGAGGCCACTTCAAGAGGGGATCAGATTAAGACCTGTGGTCCTGACATGCTCAGATGGAGGTGTTCCATCAGCAGTGCGGGGGCAGCTAGGATGCTAATCATAGGCAGGTGAGCAGGGCTTTGGTTTTGTTGAAGAGAACTGTGGTAGGTGGGGATGGTTTTAAGAGTAAGTCTGCCTTTCTGAGAGAGGGCTTTGGGTAAGTAGCTTGGTGACATCATGCCACTTGGATGAAAGAAGAATCAAGCCAGCCTTTCTCTGGGCAAGAGGTCCTGAGACCAGCGGCTTCCTTGTTTCTAGGGTGAACCATTCATTGTGCAGGTGCCTCTGTCCTGAGTCTGGCCGGTGACCCATGTTTTCATATTGCGGTTTTCCTAAAATAGGATGGACTGCAGTTTATTGCCATGCATTGGGGAGATGGCCCTCAGACAATTTACGTGTCTTTGAAAAAAATGTCAAGTTGTATAAATTCAAGATTATTTAGGAAACGCATGCAATTTTGGTTGCCTTATTGAATAAAAAGATAACTAGATTGCCCTGGCACAGAGAAAATATTGAAACCATGTGTAGCTTTATTCTTTTTTCTGAAATTATGAACAGGGCATAAATTTACCTGAGGGTAGAGGTTGTCATTGCCTAGTTAAATTCACCTCTGATTAGTTTCTTTTTTTTTTTTTTTACCCTGACGTCACGATTGAGGAAGATTATACGTTCATTCACTTTCCCCCGCAGTTTTGTTCTTCCTTTGCTTATTACCCTTATGTGATTTCCCCCAAAGAACGTGTTGCTCAGTGGTCTCCTTTGGGAAACACCTGACTTTGGGAGTGATGGTGACATATTATCCCTTGGTGTGTCTGTCCCTTGAAGATGTGTAGTATCCCTTGTGACATGGGCATTTCTAGGCTCACCTCCAGGGTCCATCCGAGGGTGAGGCTTTGTGGAACATTGACGTTGTAGAGCTCGAGGGGAGTAGAAAGCCCGTCTTAGTCCTGTGGTTTTACTTGGTGGGCTGGGGGCAGCAGTTGGGGCAGGAGGTGGAAACTAGATGCACAGTGTCAGACACGGAAAGCGACTTTACCTGCTGCTGTCTTTGTGGGTCACTGTCTGCTTGCCTGCGTAGCTACCACCTTGGGTAGGGTCTGGTTTTACATACACGTATATGTGTAGCTAGGTACGGTGTATGTATATACACTTGACCCTTGAGCAGCGTGGGTTTGAACTGTGCAGGTCTGCTCTTCCGTGGGTTTTTCTCAAGAGTAAATACCCTAGTACCACACGATCTAAGGTTGATTGAATCTGCGGATGTGGAGGAACCTCTGACAGTGAGGGCT
The DNA here is from genome assembly GCF_963924675.1 of Phocoena phocoena. Lineage (NCBI taxonomy): Eukaryota > Metazoa > Chordata > Mammalia > Artiodactyla > Phocoenidae > Phocoena > Phocoena phocoena. The sequence continues at coordinate 19,166,012 of NC_089228.1, forward strand.
GACGGTAAGTTATACGCGGACAAACCCCCGAGCTGTTGAGGGGCCAGCCGTATGTATGTATGTGTCTTTGTGTAGGTGTGTGTATGTCTCTGTCTGTTCATGTGTAAAATTTTTTTGTGACCTGTAGAGACATACATACCTGTAGCGACATATGTGTGTACGTCACTATGTCTATATGTGTGCGTATATTTTTAAAGCATTTTTAGGGCGTATCATGATAGAAACGTTCGGGATCCACATGTTTAATCTACTACACAGACAAGAACACCGAAGCTCTGAGCAGGGAAGTGCTATGTGGCGTCTTGATGGAATTAGACAGCACGCCTCGGCTTTCCTCCTGTTTGCTCTAACGTAGCTTGTCACCTTCCATGTCACCTCTTTATGCAGCTACACATCAAACTCCACACCCTCAGTTTTGCCCTATCTATAAATATTTGGAATATAATGTACTTAACATTTTTCCTTTCAATTGCTTTTTAAATAATTTATTTATTCATTAGTTAATGAATTTCATAAAATTCATTTCATAAATGTCCTTTCATAAAAGGACATTTCAGAATTTCTCCACTTTTGGACAGCCAGAATGATGGTGAACCCTAAAGGAAAGAAAAACGTAAAAATAAATACCTGGCTATTAAATGTGTGCATGTGTGTCTGTGTGTGTGCGTGCGTGTGTGTGCACGTGTGAGTGTGAGCGCAGGCGTGTTGTATCTCCACTGGCCACGTAAAGCCACCCCACGTACCACCCAGGGCACTCACAGCACACTTTGGGAAGCACGGAGTTAGACCAGAAACCTCCAAATCAGTTTGCAAATGATGTGGCGAGTCAAGGGACCAGTCTGTAAAGGTCATTGCCCCGAGAACGCTGCTGCCTGGGACAAACAGTGTCGATGGAAAGCCAGTTTCTCTCTTACCTTTTGATAGCAGGTGTTAGGTACAACCTTGAGTGAGATCATCCCGGTCTCACCCAGGACCTACAATGTCTGTAAACATCCACTTTTGAGTTTTTTCTTCACAGTTCTGCCACAAGGGTAGAAGCTGTAATTTGGGATATGGTTTTTCCTTTCCCCTGATGTATCACTGACTTCTGATTCTTCAGTTCTTCCAGTAACCTTTTAGACACACACATATATATATATATATATATGTATCTGATTTAGTAGATGCTGTCTTGATTCTTCACTGTGATATTGGCCTCGAGTGGATACCTGGAATAAAATATTAAGATTGTGGTTACCACAAATTAATCTTCTGCTTGAGAGTGTATATGCTGCCTGTGGATTTTGGGATCCAAGGTGGGTATGATAAAATGTTGTGGTTCTGACAGTTAATAATTTCTTTTTCTATTAGCTCTCTCTTTTTTTTTTTTTTTTTTTTTTTTTTTGCGGCACGTGGGCCTCTCACTGCTGTGGCCTCTCCCGTTGCGGAGCACAGGCTCCGGACGCGCAGGCCCAGCGGCCATGGCTCACGGGCCCAGCCGCTCCGCGGCGTGTGGGATCCTCCCGGACTGGGGCACGAACCTGTGTCCCCTGCATCGGCAGGCGGACTCTCAACCACCATGCCACCAGGGAAGCCCTCTATCAGCTCTTTTGAGTGGAGGAGAGAATTGAACGCTTTTATTACTTCAAAATAATAACAGAAAAGAAGCAGCATTGAATTTGTATGTTATATGAAACAGAAGATAGAAACAAACTACTGTTTTCTGTCCCTGTCATTTGAACCCAGCTCTCTAAAATGAACGGTGCCTTTAAGTTACAGATGCCAAGAGGGAAAATTCAGGAAACACACTGCTTAGCCTTTGCTTTGCTGTGTTTCACTTCCCTGTGCTGGAGAATATGCAAATTGCCTTTCTGTGGATGCTCTGTCACATCCTTGTAAAGATTCTGTGGGGATCCATGCATCTCGCTGAGATGAGCCTTGTGCCAGCTCGGAGAGTTTGATTGTTTTTGCTAATAGAGACAGATTTTGTCATTAGAGATACCCAAGTGTGATGCTGCCTGCATTCTCCTTGAGTCTCTGGTCACAGAAATCTCTCTGGCTTTAGGCACAGTTCAGTGGAAACACACACACACACACACACACACACACACACGAGACATACCCCACAAGCACACAGAATTTGACTGTGGAGTTGGCAGGGAATATGTGAGCCAAATTTGGCCTGTAGAAATTAACACTGGCAACTTCGTGAGTAAAAATTACATGAAAAGCACTCATGAGGGAAGGAAGAAGGAAAAAAAAAAAAAAAAAAAACTAGGATAACAGTGCAACAGACCACATTTCCTATCCAGTCTGTCTTCTCGAGGCTGTTTGTCTAAACAGCATTGCCAGTTTTTCTAAACAGTACTGCTGGTGTCCTCGATCTGTAATACGAAGTGAATCGACTGTGCCGACCAAATGCTCGTTGAGTTGAGGGTTCCTTTATTTGGCCAAATTAAACCCAACAACCTCGGCTCTGTCCAAACTTGTGCTAGTACAGGGCCAGCTAAGACGCCTGTCCCCATTTGTAGATCTGCAGAGGAAAATGAAGTGACACGTTAACTGTTTCCTGTCCCTTGGATGAAAAGGAATTTAGCTCCATGTAAAATTTAATCAATTTTTGTCTCCGAAGCGCTGGAAATGTAATACTTTGATGTTGCCTCCCACATGAAAAAAAAAAAAGTCACAAGGGGTTCCATGTGGTTTTTAGAAAGGTAAGTATGCTGATCTCGTGTGCATGGTTCAAGATTTCCCTCTGCCATCCTTGGCATCAGCTAAAGGGGACAGTCCAGAAGCACAGTGTTCGTTTTTAGGAGGACAGTTTGCAGTGCTTTATGGTTTTGGTTTTGGTGCTGGGTCTCAGTCCAGTGAGATCAGATACGGAGATAAGTGGAAGTCTAAAATCAATAATGATGGAACACAGCCAGCGTGAGACAGATGCCGGGATAAACCATCTGTAAATTCCGTGGTGGGCAGGGTTGGGGCTCACAGTGTTTATTTGCATCCCATGGACCCCTGGACCAGCCCTGAGGATGCTGTGTATCTGGACCATTTGCTTTCAGAACGCACTTCCTCCCAACTTCAGCTCCACCTGTTATCTTACATGTCTTTGAAGAATTGCTTTGGGCATTTCCACCCCCCCCCCCCCCCCCCCCGCCCCCGGTACGCGGGCCTCTTACTGTTGTGGCCTCTCCCACTGCGGAACACAGGCTCTGGATGCACAGGCTCAGCGACCATGGCTCACGGGCTCAGCCGCTCCGCGGCATGTGGGATCTTCCCGGCCCGGGTCACGAACCCGTGTCCCCTGCATCGGCAGGCGGACTCTTAACCACTGTGCCACCAGGGAAGCCCGCTTTGGGCATGTTTAAGAACTTGTTCTAATTTCTGCATATATTGGAAATCCAGTGAATAAGGTTGGCCAGTTTTTGTCATAGACTCACTGGCACCACTTCAGTCTGACCTCCGTTGGGCAGCCTGAGTGATCTTTTCAAAATGCAGTTATGATTCTGTCCTGCTCACCTGTTTACCAAACTGAGACCCCCTTCGTTGGCCTCCCACTACTATCCTTATGATGAAGACAAAATTCTGTCACGAAATCTGTCCAGCCTTTCTAGTGTCATTTCTGTCTCTTCTTATTCTGTGCTCCCCCCGCCTCCCCTTTTCCTGCTGCAGCCACTCTACTTATGCTTTACTGTGATCCTTGGTGCCACCGGGCCTTTGCATTTTGTTCCTTCTGCCTATCATATGCCTCCCTCTCTTCTTCCCTGTCCATCAGTTGTCAGCTCAATAGTAACCTCCTCAGGGAACCCTTCTTTGATCTCTCTGCCTTTGCCAAAGCCCCTCTTAAACTATCTCCTGGCCCCATTTAACTTGCTTGTGTGGCATTCATCCCAATGTAGTTTACATGTATCTTTGTTTCTGTAGTGATTAATGGGCATCTTGTCACCAGCTCCCACAGGAAAGAATGTAACTTTCTGTGTACTGTTGTATTCTGGTCTCTAAACACAATGCCCAGCACAAAACAGATACTTTGTAAATACTCCTTGGGCAAACGGCTATAGTAGTTGGTCTGTTGTTTCTGTTTTCAAACATGCTATAGTCTCAACTTTTGATTATTTTGAGCTCTTTCCAAGTCCTATTTTAAAACCAAACCAAATGGTTTACTTATAAACTGAGTGGTTACTCTCTTTAAGTGGTTTGCTGTATCAGTTTTCTAAAGTTGCCTTTATGTTATAGGGCTGAGGTTCTTTATTGGGAATGGGGGGTGATTATGTGTTTCGTGGGGTTAGGCGCAGTTTGTAGTCATGATTATTTTATAGTCAAAGACCCAAACGTTAGATACTAAAGCCCATAATGGGGGAAAAAAGAAAAAGTAATATTTGAGTTTTATTCTGCTTATTTTTGCTCTTCCTAATAATGCCTGCCCCTCCTCCCTTCTCTCCCTCTCTTCCCTTGGTGTTAAGGAACCGTTTATGGCCCACAACCATGCATAAGCCACGTAATATTCCTCAGCCTCAGTGTCCTTATCTGTAAAATGACTTGAATTACATGACAGCTAAGTTCCCTTCTGGCTCTGACATTGTAGGTTTTATTTGTGTAAATATTGGCTCTCATATCAAAGACACAGTTTCAAAAACCTGTTTCTGTGTCTACATCTTATAAAGTTTCATGGAGCCTTGGAACATTCTTTGTTATCAATAAGACTTAAAATTATATTCACAATTTATAGATTGAAAAAGTATTATTCTACTTAAGGAAATTCACCTTTTTAAAAATCACTGAGATCCTCTTTTCCCCATGATTTTGCATGAGATCTTTAAATTTTTATTTTTTTATTTATTTATTTTTGGCGTGTTGGGTCTTCGTTTCTGTGCGAGGGCTTTCTCTAGTTGCGGCGAGCGGGGGCCACTCTTCATCGCAGTGTGCGGGCCTCTCACTGTCGCGGCCTCTCGTTGCGGAGCACAGGCTCCAGATGCGCAGGCTCAGTAGTTGTGGCTCACGGGCCTAGTTGCTCCGCGGCATGTGGGACCTTCCCAGACCAGGGCCCGAACCCGTGTCCCTGCATTGGCAGGCAGTTTCTCAACCACTGCACCACCAGAGAAGCCCTGCTTGAGATTTTAAATAAGTGATCTATGAGGAAATAAAAGATTCTCTAGAGAAACTAGTTTGAGCCACGCTTGGTTTCTTTCTCGGAGCCTCTGAAATACATGTGTGCCTTACGAATGTCCAAGGGGTGGGGTATAGTATACTTATTGCTTGATTACAAACCTACTTCCATGGCAAGGAATGCTAATCTTTGGAATACATGTGTTTCTTTATGTATTGGGGGTGGGAGGAGAAGGTCCTGGTACAGATGACCTTAAGATGTGAATGAGAACTTAATGCTGTATTTTCACATACTTAGATTTCTCATAGGGTGTGAACATAGTATATTTTGGGGGCACCTTTTAATTCTTTTTTTTTTTTTTTTAATGAACAATAACAAGAACAGTGAGAAAGTGCAGGGAGAATAGAGCATTCTGAATGAAAACATGGCGATGGATGATTAACATGAAGCCAGATGTAGGATTCGAAAACTAAAGCACAGCACCATTAGACTTTGCTGATCCATTAGCGTTTAAAAATGCGAACGGCTGATTTCAAGTATCATTTTTTTATGTTGTGCACTCTGTGACTGTCCTGTTATTCCTTACTCACGGCGTTGTCGTAAGGACATCCAGCCTTTACAGTCAAGGCTACAAAGGGGTACCTTTGAGACCCAGGCCTCCAGGTTCTCCTTTTGCTCTGCGGGGTCTTCTCGTGCCCTCCCCTTTTGACCTGCATCAGAGGGCTGGAGTGTGTCTAGAAGCCTCCCTCCAAAAGCTGCTGTCAGAATCGTCGTTGGGGCATAGGAAATGCCCCCTCATCTGTCCCCCCCTTTCAATCATTGGGAATAAGGCCTTAAATCTTATCCCGTGATTCCTCAAATTGACAGACAGATGCATTGGTGGAAAGACGTAGGACTGAGGGGTGACATAAAGTTATGTGTGGGGTGTAGGAGGTGCTGCTGAGCTGGGCAGTCCGTCTGCGTCTGCGATGTTCTTGGCTTTCCAGAGCTGGGATCCAGGACCCAGGCGGTTGCTGACCAAGTGCCTTCTGATAAGAAGGTCCGCAAGCTGGGTGTGGAGGCCAAAAATGGAGGTCTGTTTTACTTCTGTGTTGGAAACCTGATGTGGTGGGTTGTTTATGATAGCAGGTGCCCATGTGAGCCTGGGATCAGGAAATTCCCATCACTTCCCACAGATAGTCTCAGGGAGGAGATTGGAATTTGTTCTGGAACTCTATCTGAAAAGTAGTTAGTCTGACTGTTAAATGACTTGGATGGCCAGCAGGAATGGCATTTGGGTTCCTTCTCTGTTGACTTCCTTTGCCCTTCTTGGTCAACATTTCCACAGATGGGTTAGGCACGTAGCTTCTCACAGAGCTGCCACTGTGTAGGGAGGGATATAGTGATGGCTTTGAGTAGTTCCTTTCTGCCTTGCATCCCTCCTAGCTGTCTGTCCTCTTCTCATCCTTGTTTCCTTACCTTAATTACATATCTATTTATTTCACAAGGAATAAATGCCTGTTGCTCAAGAAAAAGAAAATAAGAAAAAAAAAAGAGAGAGAAAGAAAATAAATGCATGTAAGTAATGAGGAAAAAAAAGATAGCAGAATTGTTACCAATAACACTTTGTGGTATTTCCTTCCATTGTTTTTTCTAGGCGTGTTGAGTGCACACACCCATATATATTTTCAAAAATGAGATCATGTTGTACATGTGCTGTGGTAGTTTGTCTTTTCCCTTTAGAATATATCATGAAACTTATTCTCATATCTAAAATACAATAGATGGATAGAGATACATGGTCAACCAAGTAGAGGAAATTGTTAATACGTAGCATCTAGGAGTTGGGTATATGAGTGGTCAATGAATAGTCCTTCTCAACTTTTCTGAATGGTTGCATATTTTCATAAAAAAATGTTGGTTGGGGGGGTAAATCCAGTGAGGGCTGAGAAGACAGAAATTAACCAAGTAGTAAAGCAGTACAAGCAATATATAAAGAGTGGACATCTTGCCATACCATTAATATAGATGTATGTCTTAACATTTTGGTGGCAGCCCAGCATTGTGTCACATGGATGTATTGTCATTTATTTAGCCAGTTCCTTATTGGCTGGATATTTAGGGTGTGTGTGGTGGGGTGTGTCTTAATTAGCTGAATAGCTAGTTGACCTCTTTCCCCCTCTCTCCATCTCCCTGTGTTTTCAAAGGAAAGGAGCCCTGGGTATGAATTTGGGCAGCCTTTCCTGTCCATCAGGAGATAAAGCACCTATTGAAATTTCTACTTTGTGTTTTTACTCTTACTAAGTGTGTGGCCAGGTGGCACATTAATTCTCCAGTCAGTTTGCCTATATTAAGCAAGGCAACATTTTTAATTAGTCAAACATATTTAACCCAAATGTGTTTATTCTCCCTTGTCCTTCTTTTTTAAAATTTACGTGTGCTGTGGGTTGGTTGTCATGGTGCCCAGGTACCCAGGCTGAAGGTGGAGGAGAGGTGGGGTGTTCACAAGAAGAAGGGAACCCAGTCTTGCTTGGGATTACAACCCCTGTGTGAGACCCATCTTTTCTTCCTGGGTCCTTTCTTTCTCTTCTTTACTCAGAGAGACGATTCAGTTGCATCATTTTGAAGTATTCAGAATGACGCATCCCTCTTGGTTAGCGTTCACTTCCCAGGGTAGCTGGGCTCTCTTGTGCCCCATCTGTGGTTGCCTTTTGCCTTATCTTTCAGTCCTTGGTCTAGGCTCACTTTGACTGGAGCACCGTGTTGTTTTTACCTGCTTAACGAGGTCATTGCATTGAGAACACAACAGACAAAGCGTTGGGGTCCCTGTGACCGGGATGGGAAGTACGACAGGCACTCCAGCCCAGTAAACCTTCACCCCACTGTGTGCGTCTTATGATCTTATTGCAGAAGGTAGTTTGGGAGATGGTTATTTTGAGCCCTTGTAGAGTTTCAGGCAAGGCCTTTGAGACTTTGAGATATTAAATAACATGCCCAAGGGTCCCCAGGTGCAAGGACCAAGTCTAGATAGCTCCACATCCTGCAAGCTGCACTGCCTGCCCTTCTCCTGTTCCCAAGGGTTTTGAATTGATTGCCAAACAGGAAAAAAGAACCATTAGTCCAGGGCTTCCCTGGTGGCACAGTGGTTGCGAGTCCGCCTGCCGATGCAGGGGACACGGGTTTGTGCCCCGGTCCGGGAGGATCCCGCATGCCGCGGAGCGGCTGGGCCCGTGAGCCATGGCCGCTGAGCCTGCGCGTCGGAGCCTGTGCTCCACAACGGGAGAGGCCCACGTACCTCAAAAAAAAAAAGAGAACCATTAGTCCAGACAACACAGGTCGTTTCAAAGATGGTAGGAGGAGACGGATGCCATCAGGGCAAGAGGCTGACTGCTCTATATTGAAGCACTTCTACTCTCTCTAGGAATAAGAGTATTCATGGTCAGTTTTGAGAATTTGGGCTTTACATACCAGTCACAGTGTTGGGCATTCTGATGAATGTTATCCCACCTCTCAATCAGTGAGCTGGATATTTCGACCCCTGTTCCCCCCTCCCTTAGACGATCCACGAGAAGTCGAACGAGATGGAATGACTGGCCCAGGATCACGGCTGTGAGTGGCGGAGGCAGTATTGGAACTGAGGTTCCCTTCACTTATAAGCTAGTGCTCGTTTGCTCAGCCATTTTGGAGGAGACCCTAATTGATTCTCCTTCTTTGGGGGCCATTCTCTTTAAGAGGCTTTGCCTGCCACCCACCAGCATCAAGTGGTCAGAAAATATGGTAAAAAGGTCATTCAACCTCTCCTGTAATTCCAGGACAGGTATGTCTCCTCTGGAGCGGGACCTGGAGCAGATTCATAAAATATAAATAAATGGGGCAGGGGTTGCAAATTTGTAGAAATCTCGTACATTGTATTGTGTTAAGATGTAAGCACCTATTCTTTTTTTTTTTTTTTTTTTTTGCCGGTACGCGGGCCTCTCACTGTTGTGGCCTCTCCCGTTGCGGAGCACAGGCTCCGGACGCGCAGGCTCAGCGGCCGTGGCTCACGGGCCCAGCCGCTCCGTGGCGTGTGGGATCCTCCCGGACCAGGGCATGAACCCGTGTCCCCTGCGTCGGCAGGCGGACTGTCAACCACTGCGCCACCAGGGAAGCCTGTAAGCACCTATTCTTAAATTCTGTGAATTAAAAAAATTATTTTACATCATGTGGTACCCGTCCAATAGGATATCAATTCTACTATGTCTTCATACACATCCAACCATGGAGCCTCTAAAACAAGCCCTCATAACCCTGCCTCTCTTGGAGTAAAAGACTGCTTGACCTCCCTGTTACATATATGAAGCCGCACGTGGTAAGGATCAGTATACCTCCAGCTGACTTTGAGCGTCAGCAGTAGGTGAGAAAATACACAGATGCCAGCCCTTGGGAAAAATCGTATCAAAGATGTTCATCCTGGGAAAAATACATTTATTGCTTTTTTATGCAGAGGACAAAAATAAGATGTGTAGTTCAGCTTTGGAAAGGTAAGGTGTCAGGGAACAAAGCATATTCTAGTTGAAGTCCTGAGTTTTCCGTGATGCATTCCTCCAAGACTGAAGAAGCACAAAAGTCTACATTTAGGGAAATGTTTTAAAATGTGTTATAGCAGCGTTGGGCATTTGTTTGATAATTCCTTCGGGAGTATATGCAAAACATGATTAGGTGTGTGGGCAGTTTTAAAAGCACACAAAGTAATTTTTGGGTACACAACCACCCGGATGCATCTTTGGTTGAATAAAGAAGGCGGCACCTCTTCTGAGTAAAATAATATCAGGAAAAAATAGAAGCTACGAGAGGAAGCACACTGTAATTTCTTGGAATCGAAAAAAATTTTGAGATGTAAAAGTAATAATCCACCCTAAAATTTATAAGTGCTATAAATATCTCAGAGAGCGAAACAAACTTTTCCTGTTTTTTAAACATTTGTAGAAAATGAAGTATCAGAAGATCAACGGTATCTCCAGATCTTTCTAACCTCCTAATTATTTGCGTTTTTGAAAAGGAGAATCACTTATGGGTATAATTAGTGAGCCTTATTATGTGCCTGACGTGGTGCTTATTTTAAGTCCCTAATTGTATCCCCCCTAAAACTCTGAGTGGTGAAGGCCTGTTACTGACCACGTGTTACAGCCATGGGAGCCGAGGCTTAGAGAGGTGAGGATCCTTTCTGGTGCCACACAGTTGTTTTCTAGAGAAAGTGAGACTTGAACCCAGGCATTCTGACCCCAGAGTTAAAGCACCTAACCACTGGATTGTATTGCTTTTTCAAGGTCTTTGTTTTCATTTTTCTTATTGTTCATTTCGGGATAGCCTGAGATCCCTTTCTTTTAAGGGAATTAACTCAGACCCCGGCCCCTCTCCATTGAAATGATCAGTGAGCCTAAGTATAATTGCACTACTGTAGATGGGTTAGTGTGCTTCTTGGCCTAGTGCCTGCTGAAGGTGACGTAAAGGCTGTTGTATTGGTACGTTCATTCATTCACTTGTTCCTTTTTTCCCTCGGTAAATATTTCAGTGTCAGCTACATTCCAGGTCCTGTTTCACACATTGGATATACAGCAGTGGACAGAACCATTCCCTGGTCTTAGGGTGCTTTCCTCCTAGTAGAGAAGACAGAAGCAGAATAAGTGTATGATGTGTTTCATGGTGGTAAGTGATATAGAGAAAGTAAATCTGGGTCAGGAAATGGGGAGTGTGAGTGAGAGATGTACAGTTTTTACATTGAGAAAGAAAAGGACAGTGAGACCCGAGGGGGCCATACGGAAATCTGGGGAGAAGAGCATTTCAGGAGGAGAACAGCAAGTGCAAAGGCCCTTGGTGAGGGCCTAGTCATTAAAAAAAAAGCCTACCATTTATATTAATCTGCACTTACATATTTCTTCTCGATTGGACTGTCATCCGTTTCTCTGGGGAATATCAATGTCAATCTGTATTAAATGAGAAGTTGCCAGATAATTTAAAAGTGGCACTTCTGGTTCCAAAGATTCAGTCAACATGGAATGTAGCCTAAAAGATTTGTTCAGTGATTCTGCCTCTAAGATACATCCTTTTGTAGCCAACTGTGTGATTTATTTTTAGTGGGCTATAGTCTTACCCTAGATACTGGAAACCAAGTTTCTATATGTTCTACCGTGCCGTGGTTAGGAGAGGATGAGAATCTGGTCTCCCTGTCTCTGGTTACCCATTAGAGCAAATAAAAAGGATTGCCTGTACGATTTGAAAATGGGTAACTGTTCCATCACGACAGAGTAAAATATCCTTGAACTGTTTTTATCTCTCACCTAAAAGGTTTCACAGTAGTCAGTAAAATGTCTTCACATGCTAAATTCTTCACATTGACTTTGCAACACCATTACCAGTTGTCAGTATCAATCCACTGGAAATTGTATTTTCTCCAGGAAACTTCTTCTGAAATCCAGTTTCTTGCTGGACATTCGTAGCAAAGTGTATATTTAAAACCCTTGTGAGTGCACGTATGGCAACGGCTTTGTGAAAGCCTGATTCGCTAGTTTTCAACTTGCCAGATTATTACTTTTTAAAAAAAAATTTTAAACCATCCTTTCTAGTTAAGGAGAGCATAAAGGCCTCCGAAACCCACTCACAGCATTTCATTTCTGATATCCCTCAGCATGGAATAAACAATTTAACTGATTTGAGTATGAATTGTCTCCGAAATATTTCCTTTCTGCTTGGCAGCCCTATGCAAAAATTTCCGCCTGTTGCAAATTGAAAGTCTTCAAGTTGCCACCCCCTCCCCCCAAGAAAGGTTTTGAAAATAGGGACGGCGTCAGAATTCCACCGCACACTGCTGGGAGCCTCGGAATAACGCTGAAGGTGGTTGTCGGTAAGGGGGTCATTGGCAGCTGTGAGCGTGCCTGCTCGAGTGCTGCCTTTCCTGACCAGGAAGGAAAGGACAGTGAGCAAGCAGCGGGTCTCAGAGGAGGTCTTAAATCACCGGGTAACATGGAGAATGGATGTATACAGGCTGCCAGGGAAGCGGGCACAAAGTCCCTGAATTGTATGGAGACAGATAATTCTTGTAGGAACACCCAGATCACTGGCGACCTATTCCTTACGGATTAAACAGGACCCAAGTTCACTGACGCTAATAGGAAATGCTGAAATGCAGATATTCTTGTGCTGTTTACAGTCTGCCAGCAGGAATATTTCACGACATCAAAGACACGGCCAGAAAGCAAGAAGATGTATCCATATACATAGATACATATATATGTACACACACACACGCACACGCACACACGTACGTGTCTTCTGTATCTTACAACCCTGTTATCACACATGGCCTTTGTGGGCAGAATATTGTGTGTTGTTTAGTCTTGGAACTTCTTTTAAAGGTAGGATGTCATTTACAATCTTCAGGCCATATGTTTACTCAGACTTAAGAAACACAGGCTAATCTTTTTCTATTTTGAGGAGTAATAAATTGAAAAGATAATTACATAATATGGTGCATAATGTAACTCTGGCTTGAGCCATATGTGTTTAATTTTAGAGAAACATGCGTGATGACAGGTTATGAAAGGATGAAACTATTTTAGTCATTTTAAGGATTAGAAGCATGATTTAAAAAAAAAAAAATGTGCCCCTTATTTCTCCCCGCCCCCTCAGAAAAACAACCCAGTACACAAACCCAGTGAAAAACACCCTTCTGAAAGCAATTTGTTTCTGTGGTGGCCACTGGCAAAGAAGATTCAAGTTCGAGGGCATATTATTTCCAAGCTCTTGTAAAATTAGATGCAGGCTTCTGTGTGCTGGAGGAATGGGTGGCGTGTAGCTCCTAGTACAGGAGCAGAGTGGAGTTGCTGCATTTAGAATCAAGCAGAAATTTCTCATGTGAATATCCAATTAGAAACCACTCTGGTTATCTCTTTCCTTATTAAACTTGAGAGCGTATCTGATATAAAATGCTTTGGCGGGAGAAATGCAAGATCCTTTCTTTTCTTCCACGAGCATCGCTTGAGCACCTTTTGTACTCCATCCACTCTACCGGGTACCTAAGATGCAGGGTCAAGTAAAATATTCCCTGTAAGACTGTTAAGCAAGCAGGAGGCTCATAGACGGAGACCCACTATCAGGTCACCTTTAGAATGTATCCCTTTAACCATGATCCTGGCCCAGAGGCAGAAATGTCATGTGTGGTAGGCAGAATAATGCCCCCCCTGAAGATGTCTGCGTCCGGATCCCTCGCGCCCGGGAATACATTATATGGCAAAGGGGAATTAGATTTGCAGATGGAATTAAGGTTGCTAATCACCTGACCTTGAACGTGGGGAGATTATCCGGGATTATCACAGTGGACCCTATGTAATTACAGGGCCCTTAAAATCAGAAGCGGGAGATTAAAGGGAGAGAACCAAAGGGATGGTTGTGGGAGGAGGCCCTGCCCAGTGTTGCTGGCTTTGAAAATGAGGGAAGGAACCACATGCCAAGGAATGAGGGCAGCCTCTAGAAGCTGGAAAAAGCAAGCAAGGAAATAGACTTTTTCCTAGAGCCTCCAGGAGGGACACGGCCCTGTCAACATCCTCATCTTAGCCTGGTGAGACCCAAATGTCAACATCCTCATCTTAGCCTGGTGAGACCCGTTTTGGACTTCTGACCTCCAGATCTGTTAAGACTATAAATGTGTATATTTTCAGTCCCTAAGTTTATGGTAATTTGCTACGGCAGCAAGAGGAAACTAACACATCAAAGAAGGACCATATGCCTGGTGTTGGACTGTGACTGGAGCAGTGGTTCTCAAACATGGCTGCATGTTAGAATCACCGGGAGAGCTTTACAAATGCTGATGCCTGGGTCCCGGACCCCAGAAAATTCAGTTTTATTGGTCTGGAGGGTGGCCTGGGCATGGGAGTTTTGCAGGCTCTCCCAGTGACTCAGATGTGCAACCAGGAAGGTGGAATGCTGGTTTAGGGGATACGCTGTGGTCTCAGATAAACCTAGCTTCCTATTCAACATCAGCCTCGGACCCACTGGGTGTGTGAACAAGTTACTCTTAGTTTCAGATTCCCCACCTGTGACATGGGGATGCTGGGAACTTGTCCGTCAGGTTGTAGGATCCTGACATGTGGAAGGGCCATGCGTCTATGGCATGGCTCGTGTGACTGCCTGATGATGATTTAGGTGCACAGAACTAGGTCCCCTATGGGCTAAGAGTAGGCACAGCGCCTGGTTGACTTACATGCCTTGTGTTCAGAGCTGCACTCTGAGGTCCCGTCCATTAGTAGATCCATTCCACGGAGGATCAGAAAAGTTAAGCGACTCTTCCACAGTGGCACAGGAAAGAAGCCCAGGGGGCTGGTCTTGAATCCGAGTCTCACTGTGGGTTGGGGGCTGTGTCTGCTGGCCCCTGGGCAGACCTCTGTGTAAGGCTTGCTTGCTGGGCAGAAGTGGAGGATCTTGGAAGCTGGTGGCGGCAGGCTCTTGCCTTGAGAGGTGTTTCAAAACTCATTTCCAGCGTCAGCCCTCTGGCTGGGAGTGGCACTTTGCACCGGGTTCAGTCTCCGCACGATAAACCGTATTGCCCTGTTGCCTGCCGTCAAGGCACAGGACGTTGAAAGCCATGGGAATGATGCTTCCTAACAGTTATAGGCTGTTTGCCTCTGTCTGCCATTTAACCTAATCTCAGGTTCAGTTGATACTATTGATTAGGTCCTTTTGAAAACCATATGTGGTGTATGGGGCTTCTCTGCGTGGGGTAAAATGTTATTCTTCTCGTACGTGAGTTGAGAAGAAAAGGTGAAAGTATACAATTAATTTGCCTGCACTTCCTCGCAAATTGTATGCTGGATTTCTGTGAAATGCTGCATGGAACAATATTCCAAGCAAATTATTGTTATTTACCATGAGTTTTGCCTGCATATTTAAAGTCAACAGTTACGTTTCCTTTCTGTACTTAAAGGTCTTTGTACAACAGTTTCAGAAACCTGGTCAGGTGTCACTCAGAAAACCTGTGCTTTGACCCTGTGGTTCTTGGGGAACAAGGTAACAATATTAGCAATAGCCAAGTCCGGTGTCCAAAAGAAATCACCCAACACATGGGCGTGCCCTCATCGTTCCCTTCCTTTGAGGTAATTAATTAACTGTAGGCCATTGCTCTAAGTCTCATTGGTTTTGGAAAATAACCAGGTCTCCTGTCATGGGTGTCAAAATATTGAAAGCAAATAGTGAAATGGACTTTGATCATCTTAAACTCTTTTTCCTGCACGGAGCATCCATTTGGATTAGGCAGTTTGGTTGTCTTCGGAATTCTGTCATTCCATGGGTCTTAAAGGTGGGGCATATGTATATCACGTCAGTAACCCCTGTCTAATCCCAGTCCCGACCTTGAAACGGTGCCTTTGTTTTTGTGTGGCCCTTACTTTCATCGCCTTTCAGCAGCCACTGACCCGCAAGCATTCGGTGGGGAGCCACGTATTTCTTTTGAAAGCTGTCTCCAGTTTGGAGGTCAAGGCGAGCTTTTTAAAAAAAAAAAAAAAAATTTATTTACTTATTGGGCTGCGTCAGGTCTTAGTTGCAGCGTGCAGGATCTTTTGCTGCAGTGCACAGGCTCTTCGTTGCGGTGTGTGGGCTTCTCTCTAGATGTGGCGTGTGGGCTCCAGAGCGCACGGGCTCAGTAGTTGTGGTCCGCAGGCTCTCTAGTTGTGGCACTTGGGCTCCGGAGCGTGCGGGCTCAGTAGCTGCAGCGCACGGGCTCACTAGTTGCAGCACGCAGGCTTAGCTGCTCTGTGGCATATGGGATCTTAGTTCCCGATCAGGGATCGAGCCCGCGTCCCCTGCATTGGAAGGTGGATTCTTAACCACTGGAACCACCAGGGAAGTCCCCAGGCAAGCTTTTTGTCCTCACCCCAACTGGACCTGAGAAGATCAGCTTATGGTCAACCACATGTGAATATGCTAGGGTTTTGTGAATTTGAAGAGGTCCAACTTCTTTATTCCCAATTTCCAGATACTTTGGGTTATGACATTTCCACCAAAACAAAACCTCCCAGCAAATCCCCCAAACTAGACTTTCTCTTCGACAAACTGATCTGGCTTTGCTTGTAAAATCTCTTATCTGATGAAGAATATGCTCGGCCAAGTGTATGTGAGAAGACACCCAAACTGATTGAATGATTTTCAAACCATTTTCAGAATTAAATCGACAGGGGGCTGGAGGCGGAGCCCAGGACACGTAAACGTCAGAGGAAAGCACAAAGATGAGCAGTCACCTGTATTCTCTCCAGCTTGAAAGACAGTCGTTGACATTTTGTCCTGCTTGCTTGTAGATCTATTTAAAAGGAATAAAACATTTCAGCTGTAGCAAGATCCTCTTTAACTGTTCCTCTTCCCATTCCTCGGAAGCACATTCCATCAGGAGCTTGGGGTGCCTCATTCCATTCCATTCTCATACATGTACTTATAACTTATACATGTACTTCTAACTCAAAAAACTTAGCGTTTTTTGAGAGTGTTTAGTTTATACGTTTAGCATCAAAATGTATTGTATCCTAACTCCTTCATGCTTTCTTATTCGATTTTTTTTTTTTTTTTTTTTTTGTGGTACGCGGGCCTCTCACCGTTGTGGCCTCTCCCGTTGCGGAGCACAGGTTCCGGACGCACAGGCTCAGCGGCCATGGCTCACGGGCCCAGCCGCTCCGCGGCATGTGGGATCCTCCCGGACCGGGGCACGAACCCGTGTCCCCTGCATCGGCAGGCGGACCCTCAACCACTGCGCCACCAGGGAAGCCCATGCTTTCTTATTCTACCTTGATTTTGAGAAAGATACGGTGATAATATGTATAGATCTAGCTTACCCTGCTGAAAGTCTGCATGGTATTCTGTCAATTGACAGTGAATTGTGCTTCTTCATTCCAATGCTGATGAACTTTTCTAACTTTATTTTTACTGCCGTAAACATTTTTGGCCTGTGCGAGAGTTTCTTTCTAGTAAATACCCAGAGGTAGAGTTACTGGGACAATTTGTTGCACTTAGTAAGGTGTAGTGCTCCCCAGTTCAGAACTTGCCATCACCCCAAGCTGAGGAAGTTGTTAATGAGCCGTTCCTTCCCTCAAAAACTCTAGTCTGGTGAGGAAGTGGAAGAGGATAGCCCTGTCCTCACAAGAACTGCACATTTCAGCTGGACTGTATTGGTGCCCTCAAGGGGAGGTTATAATGGTCTGCTCAGGTCCCTAGTATTGATCTTTTATAACAGATGATTTGCATTGTATTGTGTCCATTGATATCCATTTGAAGAGAAATAGCCCACTCGATTGATTGACCAGCAAGAGCCTCGTCTTCTGTTACAGGTAGGAACATGGTTTAGAGAAGGAAGGTGTAAGGTGTCCACCAATTAATCCGGCAAGAGAGCGGTGATACTTAAAGATGCCCAGCAAAGGTTGAACCATCACAGGCTTATTTTTGAAGCTTTCCCAGCCATCACTTTCAAGAGGCTAACAGAACCCCCGAGAGGAATGTTCGAAGCAACAGCACACAAAAATACAATAAAAGAGAAGAAAAATAGAAGAATAAAAGGGAGGAAGAATTTTGGCGTGAAGGAGGCTATCTGCCTCTCCTTCTTGTCCTGAGGTGTGTTAGGTAGATCAGTCCCGTGCTGAGCCCTGACAGCTTGTGGGGAGAAGATGAATTTTTCAGGCAGTTTGAGAAATGCCATCCACGCCAGCTGATACCCTCCCCTGGCAGCCGCTTCCCTCTCTATCTTTTATCATTCCTCTTGATCCATCATCTAGAGAATGCTAGAAGTCAGGAGAATGTAAGTTCCAAATAGGCATTGGTGCCTGTTTTCTATCTTGGTTTGTTTTCAAAAACCTTTTTGAACTTTTGAACTGCTAGTACCCACGGGGCAGTGTGCAGGGGAGTTGATAAATAAAGATAATGTTGATGTGAGTGCCGTTTCTTTCATATGTAACTAAAGAAGCATGTGAGTTCCAGATAAGCTTTTCTTAGGGAAAAAAAATCTTCTAAATGTCAGAGGTTTTTGAGTAGCGGTAGGGAGGACTCTGGCACTAAAAGACATCCTTAGACCTTAGACTGATGAAGAGAAAATCAAGCCGATAGCTTGTAGGTAAATTGGGCTGAAGGCTCTTTGGTTTTAGACTTCCCTCCCCTTTATGTGTTCTCTTAAAATCCTCTGTTTATTATTGTAATTTTACTCTCTGTTTTTGCCTGCAGTGGTTACTTTCTAATTCCTCCTCCAGTAGGTTGAAAAATGGGGGTGTCTACATCTTACACAATGTGTAGCGTGGGTATGGGAGTTTGTTCTTTTCTTAACAGAACTTCTGAGGAAAAAATGTAGCTTTCGTTACTTCCCGAGTATCTTTTGAAAACCCGAGGTTTTGTCTTCAGGTGAAAGTAAACATGAAACAATAATTATATGTAAATTAACAAAACAGAAAAGACTGTACTTTATAAACACCCAATCCAGTTAAATACCTGGGTTTTAGATGGTTTATTACCATTTTGAAATAAACAGTTTCATTGCATTTCTGCCAGTCCTGAGTTGAATCAGCCAGCTGATGATATCCACAAGATTTACCCCCGTATTAGAGACATAAACATCATATTTCACTTGCCTGCCAAAAAGTTTTTTTTTAAAAAACAACCTCAGCCTCCCACCCTCCCAGGAAGACATGCACTGCCAAGTGCAAGGTGAAAACCGAGAGCTTATCATGTAAAAGAATCCCAACTATTATGACCCAAGCCGTGGATTAACAGATCGATGTGGAACACAGTAGACATTTTCTAGGTAGTTGTTGAATTAACGAACAGGGAAATTTCTAAATGACTTGATTCAAAGCTTGTCACACGTAGAGATTTGACAGTGAAATGAAGGTTTGTAAGAAGTGCAGAGGTTGAAGTGGCTGACTGAGGTTTTGTATAAAATGACTTTGCTCTTGCTAAAGTCTGGCCACGTGGCCTTCTGATCCATTTGACTTACGTATCTCAGGTAGATGCATTTCAAGCGTGGAGGAGCGGTAGGAGGGGACTTTTCATCTCATCGCGTTCAGTCTTGGTAGGCTGCGGATGTCGAAGGTTTTACCCCACACCTCCTTTCTCTCCCCTCCCTCTTACTACTAGTGCTTCAGCCTCGGTGGATGGTAGAGCTCTGGTCTGTGCAGAATCAGGCATCTGATTTTTATTGACATTGGAGAAACACACAGGGTTTTAGAACTTAGGAATACCCAAATAGTTACTTATTTTAAAACCTGCTGGGATTTCTTGCACCTACAGTGCACAGTGGGAAAAATGGTGGGAATCAAAATAAATGCCACATTTTCTTAAATCTCTCTTTGGTCGTTTTTTCCTTCGTGACTTGGGGTCCTTAGAGAGTGTATCACATTGTGAAGTTGCTTGACTCCTATACAAGGGTGTGTATGTGTACAACACATACATAGCTATAACGTGTTTGTACACGCGCACAATACCTACGTATATGAAGTATATGTGTACGTATACTGTGTACAGTACATAATATATGCCCACAGGTGTATACCAACGTGTATACACACACAGACGCACGCACAGTACGTGTGTGTCTGCTACATTTTCTCAACCCAAATAACTCAAGTTTCTTTCCTAACACAAAAAGTCACTCTACGAAAGTGGAAAAATAAATATTATAATCAGCGAGTCATCACAAATAACTTTCATGTCTCGATCAAGCTATTAAATGCTTTTTTATTTTTAAGTAGATAGGGGAATAAAATAGCTGCATAGTTCATAAAGTGGTTTGCCGTCGCTGCCTGCTGTGCCCAAGAATTATGCCAGCTTTTTACAGTCATGAAGGAAAAGCGGATTACAGCTATGATCAATGTGTTATCCTGTATTTCTTCTTGTACATTCCCTTTCCTCTCTGAGCACCTTTGTAGACTAAACGGCTACTAATGACATAATTACGGTTGTTTGTCACCACCATAATGCGTGATTTCCGATCTTATCACGGAGATGTAAGTTAGATAAAGGAGGAGTTTTGGCAGGAAGACAAAGTGCAATGATTTATTAAAGGCCAGATGTGGTTGTTAAAAGCTTTTCGACACAAGGCTCAATTGAGTGATGGGAAATAGGAATGAAATCGCTCTGCACACCCAGCCTGTGGTTCTGGGTGTGAGTGACACCGTTGCTCATGGAAGCATGACAAATGAGCCACATGTTTTATTGTTGTGTACAGGTTTCAAGTTGGAATTTAAACAGGGTGAGAACGGTTCACATTAGCTTACACCCGCCAAGTAGGTGTTTAAAGGAAACTAATGAGACTCGGAGGGCTGGCAAGATTTTCAGTTCGCTTAGTGCCTCATAGCGAGAACTGAAATATCTTACGTTTCTGTCAAGTTTCAAAGAGGGAAAATCCCAGCACTGTTAAAAAAGACACAGAGAGTGAGAGAGAGGTTAATATGAGAATTCAAAGAAATCAGCAAGTGGGGACGAGATATTACTTCAGCACTGTTGACATTATATATTGTACACATAGACTTCACATATATACAGTTAGATTAGAGAGGTGCTCCTAAGGAAGGGGCACAATTTCTGGTTTTAGTATTATTTGCGCACACAAAGCTCTGTTAAAATAATGTTAAGACCCTGGAGTGATGGAAGCTGTGAGTGGTCCGAAGAGCGTTTTTGAGCTTTTGGAAAGAGGAAAGAGGAAAAAAGAAAATGGTTCTATTTGAAAGCCATTCCCTGGTCTGAAGGTACGGATCGCTTTTCTTCCTGTCCTTCCTTCCCCCTCCTTCCTCCCCCACCCTTCACTTTCCTGTACAATCTTATATGGAGAGTGACACTGTAGGATCGGTTCTGCATCGTATGGAGCCTGGAGCTCCACTGGGAACTCTCTTCCAGGGTGGATAGCAAAATCACTTTATATAGTTGAAGCTGAGGACCTCAAGTTTCTCAGATTAACTCTGAGGCCAGTGAGAGCTTTGGTG
This sequence comes from Phocoena phocoena, assembly GCF_963924675.1. NCBI lineage: Eukaryota > Metazoa > Chordata > Mammalia > Artiodactyla > Phocoenidae > Phocoena > Phocoena phocoena. Next base: position 19,187,051 of record NC_089228.1, read on the forward strand.
TGGTGTTCATAACACCGTGACCTGCCCCGTCCTCCTGTCAATGGAAACCCCAAGTCCCTCTTCTTCCTTTCTCTCACGGTTCCACAGACTTGATAGCTCTTACCATAATTTATGATTCCACGTGTATTTATTCGCCAGTGTCCGGCCTGTCAGTTCCGCAGAGGCCGGTATTGTGTCCCTGGGCGTGTCACTTGACCTGGCACATGATGTACATTCGGGAAGTTATTTGTAGAATGACTCAAAAGAACCACATGGACAATAGCCTACAATTCAGGATATCACTCGGAGAACACTAGCAAATCCAAGCAGTTAAAACTTTCCCAAACTACAAACGTGTGTCCACATAATTAATGGAGCAGTTTAGATGCCCCGCTTGCCATCTCCTTCACGTTTGGAGCCTTAGAACCCAGTTAAGTCTGCTCCCTTTCAAATTGAGTTTTGCCTCCTGGGACGGACCATGCAATTCCAGGGACTGCCACTTGATGGCTCATACCTGACCCTTGGACAATTTAAAGAACAGTCAGAAAAATGCACCTGCGTTCTCCCTCCGCCCCTTGACACTCTCTCTTCCATTTAAAATATTATGTATGTCCTTTATGACTCACATAGTATTGGACTTTATAAAGAGATGAATACAACTGAAATGCAGGGAGTAACGTTTTAAAGAAACGAGACACGGAGAACCGGGGTTCCCTCCAGGGCCGCCCACCCCCCTCGCGCTGTGCTCAGGGGCCCGGCGCTCGCTTTTGGTCCTCTGCTGCTTGATAATTTTGAACAAGGGGCCGCATGTTTTCCCTTTGCACTGGGCCCTTCAAATTAAGTAGCTGGTCCTGCCCATGGGTATGTGTTCTCCCTCTCGTTGTAGTTACATGTGACTTTCCTTACCCTGCCAGCGTTTGTGTTATCTGAAGGCAGGTTGCCTCAAGCCTGATCTCACCTGGCCATACAGCTTCTAAAGGCTTCATTGAGTGCTTGGTGGGAAGCCTGAACTCACAGGACACAAGCAAATGGGATAAGAACTTTGGCTTTGACTCAGACTTGTGGCTTCAAGTACTGGCTCAAAACTTTCCAGGCCCAGCTTCCTCATTTACAAAAAGGGGTTGATGGTAGTGTGCCTACCTCCTAGGCTTGAGGTGAGGATTAATTGAGGTGGTGGGTAGAACAAGCTTCCCAGATGCCTGGCTCGGGGGCAGCACTCCGTCCCTGCTAGGTACTCGTGGGATCATTGGGCACCGCATTTCTGGTTACACGTGACACTTGGTGAGCTTCCTGCTGTTTGTGGTTGTTGCTCCATTGAAGTTGCACGATTCTCACCGTGCTTTGATGCTGTGACATGCCAGCAATCAAGGTTCTGGGTATCCTGGTACTGGAGTTCAAGGGAAGACTTGACTCAGCTCTGCTCACTGCCTTTTCCTAACTGAAGCCCAGGCTGCTCCCTCTCCTCTATGCTTCCTCCTTTATTCGAATGATTAATTAACACAAAAGGGGCTTCCCTGGTGGCGCAGTGGTTGAGAGTCTGCCTGCCGATGCAGGGGACGCGGGATCGTGCCCCAGTCTGGGAAGATCCCGCATGCCACGGAGCGGCTGGGCCTGTGAGCCATGGCCGCTGAGCCTGTGCTCCGCAACGGGAGAGGCCACAACAGTGAGAGGCCCGCATACCGCAAATACAAACAAAAACAAAACAAAAAAAAAACACAAAAGGATTTCTGTAACTAATCTCAGCATTTTGTAACCCATTTCTGTTTCCCAGTGGTTCAAAGATGTCTCTTACTCAGTATATAATTAAAGGAACCAATCTCTTTTCTGCAGAGCATTTAGAACACATTTTGAAGAGCTAAGTAATTCATAAGTAACCTCGCCCTCCCCCATTCATCCAGGAAATTTGTAAAACATTGGCCACGTCAAAGGGACTTGTGGTCTTAGGGAGAGGGGCTGCATTATTGGGGACTGATAATGATGTGGGATATGATCCATTCATGGATCAAACAGATTATCTGTAAGACTGTGAGACGGTGTTTAAGGACTGGGTGTATAGCTGTTCACAGCACCATCAAGAAGCTTGCAGTTGTGTGGCTGATATTTTAGTTGGGTCAGATATTAAACACAATATAGAACGGTACCAGATAAAAGTGCTGGGTAGAGCTAGAAAACGAGATGATAGAATAAGAGTGCCTCCGGGCCACTTTGGAGGAGGTAGACCGGAAAAGCTAATCACAGGAGGCGACATGTGAGCTGAAGTCTGAATGGCAGGACGGAGGTTGCCGGGAGAAGGTTGGAAGATACACATTCTAGATTTAGGAACAACCAGTGCTCAGACCCTGAGGTGCCATGAGCTTGGTGGGTTGGAGGAAGAGCAAGAAGACCAATGTGGCTGGAATGAGGTGTGTAGGATGGAGAGGAGAAATTGGTTGGGCAGGAGAATTACTTGGGACCTGATCCTGGACTCGGTAAGACAGTCATGTGCTCCCTGAGCTTTAGTGCTCCGGCTATTATTTTCAAGCTAAAAGGGAACCAGGAATCTGTTCAGGCGCAAGCTGAATAATTCAGTCAGTGGAGCAGTCTCCAGGTGTTCACCGAGGGGGGAATGGATTTTACCTGGATGTATCCACTTCAGTTCTCTAATTAAGAGGCGTAGCGCTGAAAGGAGCACTAAATTAGAGTCCCAAGACAAGTCTCAACTCTGCTGGGATGAGCTGTTTCGGTTCCCTGACGAGTCTTTCATCCGTTAAGACTGATGATGCCTTTGACACAAGCTTGGTATAACGAGTTAATGACTTAGGGCTTGTGGCAACTACTTGACAAATGCGAAATCATATTAGATAGCTATTATTATTGATAACCCTTCATTTGATCACCTTACCTACTAAAAATACCTTATTTTCTTAATTATAAAAAATGCATTTTTCTATCCATTAAAAAGATTTTGTATTACATACGGAGCAACCTAACAGGTGCATTCTTGATAGATATAGCAGTAGTTTCCTTATTCCTTAAATGGTTCCCAGGTACTGGTTCACACTCGTAGGTAACTTTTTGACCTTCTATTTTAAGGCCTGGGATATTAGAACAAATGCCCACCATCTATGGAATTTTGTCTCCTAGATTTCATGTCTCTTGGCTGGACTGAGTTTGAAATCTGGGAAAGCTTAAAAAGAAGGGTTAACTTGTAGTTTTAAAGAACTTGCCTTTAAAGGGGACTCTCCAGAGTTCTTAAAAAACAAAAATCCCATCACTCCAGAAATAACTGCTGATCGCCTTGGATTTGGGCTTGCGGATATGAGCAGTTTACATGCTGTTCCTTGGGAGCTGGTAATTCTTGTGGAAATTTGGTCTACGTAGTTGACATATTTGATAAAGGAGTTGGCTTTTGTCTCTGTCTCCTCAGAATCTCTTGCTCTGCCCAGCAGGACATTTGTATATGTCAAAGAATCAGATAGGATAACAGACTCCATCGGTCCAATTCCCCAAGATTCGTTCTCAGGAGCCATGTAAATGGCCCCAGGAAATTTGAGTTTTAAAATCTTCTTTGATTTCATAGACACTCCTTGGAAAGATTATCTCAGATTACTGGGAGACTTTATTGTTAAGTTTTAGAGAATTTTGCATTCTGCTTAGAAATCACTTTCAAGTTTTATTAGAACATTTACTAGCGATGGCGCTAATTATTTTAAATATGACCCTGGAAATGGGCTATGTCAGCTTGAAAAGACTATTTTTAACAGAATTTGGTTTTAAAGGCAGGTTTTATAGACATTATAGTAACACCATTGTTACCTAATTAGCATCCACTGCGCAAATGTACATGATACTAGAGAGGCAAGTATACGTAAAATTATAAATTGTGACATTTTATGAGTCTTTTCTTTATCACAAGTCTTACACAGTCATCATTACTTAACAGTGTGAAATGTGGCCTTAGACATTACATCATGTAAAGACCAGGAGACAGAAAAACTGAGGATCAGTTTTTGATTATAATAAAGTTTTAGTATGAAGCATTTCTGAATATGTGTCACGAGTATGAGTCATGAATTTCATACCAAACCTGACCTATTACGATTATGTTTCGACTTCAAGGGGTTTTCAGGGTTTAAATTCTAAATTTCATTCGAAGGTTTCAAAATGATTCACATTCACATCTACTTTTGTTTTATAATTAAAGAAAATATTGCTTATACCTACATTTTTACTATTCTTAGACATATTATAATTACTTCTTTAATTTCACCAATAAAATAGCCCATTTCTTCAGTAGTCAATTACAAGGCTATCTCAGTGAAAAAAAAAAAAAATTAGTTTGAATGTGGCTTGCCATCTCAAATAGTCATTTCAGTGTGGAATTTTCTCACTTCTTTCATTAGTTCTTTTTGTAAAATGTGAAGATACTTTCTAGGTAAATCAATCCCTCCCAAGTGGTAAAATAACTTCGTTTTTGGAAAGAGTTATTAGAGTCTTATTCTTTATAATCTTAAATACCACTTAGGTTAGAGTGAACAATACATGAAAAAATTACACTAGTTAAAAAACGAATGATTGTGACCTAGGCCAAGTACATTGCAATGATATGTTCATGGAGCTTTCTTCTGGGAAAAGCATGATATAGATGCCCATGAAATTTCCAAAGTTTAAGTATTTTTGTAAATTAGGTTGTTCCTAGTTAAACAGGTGGCTTTAAAGGCTGGTTTCACTGTTGTTTTAATCATAGTTTAGTTACCATGGAGAAATATGCAAGTTAGCATTTACACACAGAAGTGAAATTTATGCTGCATAGATAATAGCCTAAATTTAGCTTGACTTAAGTTTACCACTTCCTTTTTTTTCAACCCAAAAGAATAATAATATATCACATATATCCATTAACAAGTTAATTTCTTTAAACGCCACTGTTATATTTTTAGAGAATTTCTTTTCTTAAGCTTCAATGGACACTCTGTCAATGTGACTTTTTCCCCATGCTGAGCATAATGTCACGTATTACATTTGATCTGCTCTAACTGTGTCACCCTTAGGTTTAATAAAAGGCTTTGCTAAGTTTAAAATCAGTCATGTGATGAAAAACTAATGTTTGGATACATTGTGTCTCGTGGGATTTTGCAAAGGACTATTATTTTATACAGGAAATCTTCAGAAAATATGCAGTGGTGTTGGGACCGTCCTGATTTCAGAGCTCAGCAATAGGGTTGATGATCGTTTGGCTGTATTTTCTGAGACAGGTCTGTATAATGTACTCTTTGGATCTCAGTGTCCTCTTAGCTGGGTGATAGATTTTTCACCCTGAATTAAGAGGTTCGTTTGTGTGGAATCCAGCAGCCGGGAGCTGCCTTAGCTGCCGTTTGTTCTACCCAGTACCTCAGAGCGAAGGCTAAGTTTTCAAGGACAAATGTAGTAAAAGTGTCCTCATGCAACACGAGGTCCCCCAGCACAGGGAGAGAGCAGCAGATCCCTTTCAACACCAGCTGTTCTCACAGATATAGATTGCTGCAGTGAAATTTTCTTAATATAATTCAGGAAGCTCTAGAGAATTCTCCAAAACAACTGTGCCAACAAGGAAAATGTTGAATTTTTCATCAGCTGCCCAATGCTGAGAGTTAGTGGGCAATCCGTTCATTCATGACCAGATGTTCAGCGTGGTAACGCTCTGCAGTTAACTTGAACCCTGTGGCCTGTTTACCATTGGCTACAAGGACATTGGCAGCAAGCTGGCATTGGAGAATTGAGGCCTCTACAAGCAAAAGACCGAAGTGTGTGTCTGTGGCTTCCTGGTTTTCACCAGCGACCAGACAAGGTAGGGAGTGATGAAAGAAGGGAACGCCATCACATCAGTCATCCTGGAGGCAAGGAGAATTTGCTGTAGGATTGTGTCTTGGGGGAACAGTTGGCAAATTCTTACACTCCTTTTTATTTGGGAAGAAAGGCGGTCTTTGTTTAGTTGGATGGATTTTTTTTTTTTTCCAACCTGTGTCTAAACCATCAAACTTTTTGTGGTGAGGGCAATGGGTGGTTAAGACAGTAAGAGAAAGGTTTCTAATTTTAAACTGGAGGAAGTCAATAAAGCTGACTCTTAATATTGAAACCTTATGAGGTCCAACCTGGAATTGGAAATATGTGATATTTTTGCCCTGGGTAAACTTTATTTTTATAGGTGGGGAATATGTAGCTCTTCCATTCATACAGATTCACCATTTCCTTTATGTACATGTTTTGGGCCCATGACATTTTTTTTTTTTTGCCGGTACGCGGGCCTCTCACTGTTGTGGCCTCTCCCGTTGCGGAGCACAGGCTCCGGACGCGCAGGCTTAGCGGCCATGGCTCACGGGCCCAGCCGCTCCGCAGCATGTGGGATCTTCCCGGACCGGGGCACGAACCCGTGTCCCCTGCATCGGCAGGCGGACTCTCAACCACTGCGCCACCAGGGAAGCCCGCGTGACATTTTTGAGAGCTGTTTTAAGTCATAGTATTTGGGGGAAGGAGGGACTTAGGTAAAATAAAGTAGGGGTTTTTGAAGAAACAATATAATTGTACACCTTGAAAAGGATTCTTTCTTAAAATGATGAACTGTGTTTGATGCTGGAAGTGAGCATGGGAGGCAGGATTTCACAACTTGTTTGTCTCAGATGGAGGACTTTTCTTCCCACCTCCATGGCGCTGCATGGTAATTTATTGTAAAATATGTGTCACATGAAATTGACCATTTTAACTAACTGCGCAACAGTTTAAAGTATTATTTCAAAGCTGTAAGGGGAAAGGAGGGAAACAACTTTTCTTATTTGACCATTTTTATTTTGGGGCTCAAACAGAGCCATCCCAACAAGAAGTTGGCCTTTGTTTACTTGAAACTAGAAGAGAAAGTCATCATGGGATAAACCTTTTGCTTTTTGGAGGCTTGGGCTGTTTGCTCTTCCTATAGAATTACCGACTCCCCCCTGCCGCGTCTTTAGTGACACCCATCCTTCAGGGCACAAAGGGAACCTGGAGGGTCTTTGGAGCAGCAGAACCCTTGCAATATTGACGTTTGCTTTGGCAGAGCTTTCTGCCTTTGGTTTACGAGGCTGTAGTAAACACTTCCTTTGCATTTCCTGCTTACAAAGAAAGCGGGTTACATGTTGCACTGAGATAGGGAAATTTCTCAGTACTCCATTTAAACCGGCATTTCACTAGCCCTTCGAATCACACCGAAGGAGTCTGTGTTTCATTTGCCTGGGTGATTTTTTTTTTTTTTTTCCCTTCTCTTTCTGAAAAGTCCCTTGGCTTGTTGACTTGGAAAAAGCAGGTTTTGAATTACAGTAGGTACTGACGTTGGGCTGCCGGGCCACGCTGTTTTCTGGGATGCTAACTTGCTGATAGAAAAGCGAGAACCAGTTTACAGTAGCTCTGACACCACTGTTACCTTTCCTCAGTCCTCTCCAGCTGCTCCCAGCCCTTCGGATGCCTTCGCCGTGCACACAGTTTGTTCTTGGGTGTGAAAGCAAACAGTATTTGAGTTGGCGGCAACTTCTCTTTCAGTGGAGTTTGCTGCCTCGGCAAGAAACCGCAGCGTGAGCTTTCTGCTGCTGAAGGTTTCCACTGGCAGGATGGCCTTTTCCCACATTTCCTTGGTTGAAGGAAACAGATTTTTGAACTTTTTTTTTTTTTTTTTTAAAGACAAAATGCCAAAATTTAACAGCTGGAGTTAGTATATAATTTATGGTTTTTACTTTACGTTCCTGTGGATGTATCAAAACTAAAAATCGGCAATTATTGTTAAATTATGCAAGATTTTGGAAAAAGAGTGATTAAAAATAGACCCTCTGTTAAAAGGAATTCAAAAAAGTCATTGTTACCCAAACAGGTATTCTCAATTATTCTATCTTTAATGGTTTTTAATTGTTATAATTTACTGATATTCTGTTACATCTCTCAGAGGAGTTGTTTCTGAAAGCTCTTTGTTTTTCCTTTGAGGAACAAGTCGAGTTTGTTCATTTGAACCTCTTCAGCTTTTTTTTGTTTTTTTTTCCAAACTTTATTTTTTATTTTTTTACATGTCAGTGTTAATCCTTGCTTTAGGTAACCCTTCTTGTCACAGTGGTTTTGTCTGGAGAATCTTAACTGTGAGAGCAAAGCAGACTCAGACCTGTTGCCTGTCAAGGTGATAGTTTTTGTCAACAGGAACTCCTGTGCCTCTCTCAAGGAAGTTATCCAGGTCTTTGTTACGGGAGAGAATCTACGTTTTTTTAGGCAAGCGTCGATTTTCCTATATTTCCTTTAGGAGAAATTTATACCCACACCTTACAGATTTAGCATGCATATTCCTCATTGGCTGGAGGCCTCGCTAAATTGGTAACGTATCAGAATCAGGAAACGAATGCAAGTCAATCAGTAAAAAGAAAAAAAAAAAGGCTGAATGTTGCCTCCAGTTAGGTAGTATTTTTGTCCTATCAGAACATAGAGACTGGTGGTTTTATCGTTACTTCTCTTTCTATGGATAGAGGTGAAGACTCTGAGAAGCTTTATTAACATCTCCAAAAGCCACACCTTTGTTTAAAAAGCGCTCCTAACGTGTGTTTTCCTGATTTCTCAGAAAATAAAATAGGAAGTGAGAAGGCCGTTCTCCTTGGCGTGGTGTGTTAGTATAAAGATCATTCAATCTACATGCTAGATTTAGGGTCAGAACGTTAGCTGTGATGAATAACAGGGGACAGAATTTTTCTTTTCTTTTCAAGGATGGTGGCAGTTAATCATTTTTATCTGCCCGTTTTGTAGACTTGATTAGATTTATTATGTATGCCGCGTGTTTATGGCATTTTTATTATATGTTGTTAATTTGTTGTAACTGCCACCACTTTTTTTTTTCTCCTTCCCTTTTCTCCCTGGAGGACCCTTCAAAGCATCTAAGTGTCAGTTGTTACCTTGTGCTCTGAGAAACTTTAATTTTTAATTTTAAAAAAGGCATGATAGTCTACTGGTTAAAAAGAAAAGTAGCAGTGTTATGTATCTTAATAAAAAAGGAAAACTTGCAGTTGTGTTCTGCTAAACACTTATGTTTTTTGTTGTTGATGAAGTGCTACATGTTCGGGATGGACTTAGAGACTACACATTTTTAAAAACACTTCATCTGAAACCCAGAAGGGAGAGCCGTCGAACATGCACTGAACTGCGATCTTCTTTATTACTGGAAAGTTGTATATGTAGTTCGCAGATCACTACTAGGGAAGACAATTGCGACGTGCATCACTTCATCAACAGCAAAACATTTAAGCTGCTTAAAAAGTCAGGCAGTCTAAAGATGCATTTTAGAACAACACACTCTTTTTTAGCTTACTAGCTCTCAGAATGGATATGGAATCTGTTAAATATAGAGGCAATTCTTTAAATAAGGCCGACAGTTAAAATTGGGAAGCAGGAGAATTAGATTGGAAATGATTTACGATGAGTCTACAGGACATTCAAAAAATAAAGTTAGCAAAGGAAATCCACTGGCTGTATTGGCTACATGACAGCAAAGGATTTTTACTTTTCCTCCCTTTTGAATTGGCTGGATATATAGGCAATGCAGAGAAACAGACTTTCAGGCGGAAAAATTGACAGTGTTTTTCTTTTTACTGTATGCTCTGGCATTGGTTTGGTACTGGCATTGTAAGTCTCTGACTATAACTAAGTCAGTTTCTTGTTTTGACAGTTACAAACTTTTTCAATAACAGAGAACCACCCATTCTCTTACGAGCATTAGACGCTGAAATAAATAGAAGCTGGATTGAAGAGCAGCTTTGTTTTCGTCATGCATCGTGAACATATGGGTCCTTAAAAAATACCATTTGAAGACGACACGGGTGTGGTTATTGAGCTTATAATGTGTAATAATCACAGATGCACACAGGTCACGTTTAAGAATTGGTATACATTTGTTCATACTCCACCAGAAGAAGTTTATATACTTCTGTGGAACAAACCATGTGAATTCAAAGAGACAGATTACAGACAATGTTAAGTTCTTTAGTTATGAAATGGTTCCACTGACAGCTAAAACTTGTTCTTATGGTGGCTTATTAAAGCATTTAAAATTCTTACTTATAATGGGAGGAGAAAAGAAACATAATTTTAGAAATTTTACACATAAAATCACTAATTATTCCAATTATAGCAGCATTAAATTAACCAAGAAAAGGTTGTATGTTTACTAACCGGCAGTAGAGAGAGGAGTTTATGGTGATGAAGTTATGAAGCCAGCTTTTGACTTGAGTGTTATGCGAGATGCATGATGCCCCATAGTGTGCGTGAGAAGCTCGTTTGACTCCTTCATCCTCTTAGCTCAATGGGCGTTTAAAATTGCCATAGGCAATTCTGAGAAAACAAAAGTTCATATTCAAATGCTGTACTTAGGGAAAAAGTGCTCAGAGAAACGAGGTATTTCTTTACCCCCCTGGAGAATTTAAGCTACAGCTTGCTGAAGATGTGAACTTTAGTCATTTGGGTTAGGGGAAGAGAGATGGTGTCCTGGCTCTTGGAAACAGTGGATACACAGCAAAGACCAAAAAGCTTGGTACTTGAGGAGACCAACAAATAATTCCCTTTGGCCGAGACACAGAGTTTGTAAAGGAGAAGAGAGAATATGAGTTGGTAGGTAGCTGACACATGACCGTAGACGACTTCAGATTTGGGTTAAGAAGCAAGGAATTTATTCAGTAACGTTAATTAGTATTAATAATAGCAGACAGCATTTGCTATAGGCAAGACATCAAGCATAGTGATTTACAGTTTATGTTTTCCTTCTTACAAGCATCCAAGGAAGGGGACGCTATTATTATCCACAGTTTACCATACAGATGAGATTGAGTCTTGGAAAGGCTAAGCCATCTTACCACGGGTACAAAGTCGTGAGATGGAGCCAGGGGTTCAAACTGGTTCTGTGACTCAAGGACCAGCCTTTTGAAGACGCTAACGGCACAGCCAGTGGGCATGACCAGGGTTTCTGTGAGCACAGGAATCGCTCGCTCAGTCAGAGCCGGGCTGCAGAATGGTTCATCTGTCATCATTTTACAGACATAGTGAGGAGCCCCATTTGGAGGAAATGGTGATGTTTCTGAAGAGCCACAGTCAGAGTCTTCAGTAGGGCTGTTGAAGAGATTGGGAAGGAGAAGACAGAGGGGTAAAAACACCTTTGAAGTTTCATTGGCTGGACTTGGTGTGAGAGAGATGGACGATTGGAGAATCGGGTGGCTGTTCCCCACTCTTATTCCCAGAAGATGAGAGAGGGCAGGCCGAGGTTTGGATGTCATTTTAGGTGCAGGTGTCAATCTCAGGTGGAATCTTACTGGAAGACGATGAAATACACATTGAACACAAGGCTGGGAAGGTAGTTGGGCTGAAGATGGACACCTGAAGCCAAGGGAGTGAGTACAGAGAGGCAGACTGGTACGTTTAGTGAGGGGGGAGGGAGGGGAGAAGAAAGAGTGGCTGGAGAAGGCGACCAGGAAATAAATCAGCCTCATGAGATAAAGAAAACCCTTTCTGCACATTGAAGATGACAGATTTGTAGGCCATGCTTCAGACACATACCTATACATATTCATATTTGTATACATATTCATGTACATATTTATATATGTCTTCCTATATACATTCATATGTGTCACTGTGTGTATTTGTATGTGTATCGTGAGCATGTGCTGTTCCCTCAAGCACACAGATGTATACTTGGGAGCCTTTCCCACCCCCGGGTAGGCTAGGTATCCATCTCTCCCGTGAGCCACCCACAAGGGACGATTCTGCTCCATAGTGCTGCGACCTGAGAGCCACAGAGGGAAGACAGAGTTTACTTCTAGATAGTGTAAGGTTCAGACCAACACATAGAATTTTATACCCCGCCCCTCCCCCCCACCCAGTGCATTCCAACCCAGAAGCCTGGCTGCTTTAAATGCTATGGTAAATGCTAAGTGATCTATAATAGGATTGTACAGAATTCAGCAAGATTACCATTATGTTGTGAAATATGGGCTAAGAGTGTGGTCAATAAATGTGTTAACTTTTCATGTGGGGTGATATTTTTCTCCTTTGAAAAATCCATTCATCTGCTGAAGTACATTTGAGAAGTTCACGGCTTTCATTGCTTTGGCCAATGCAGGATGGTGGTCAAGAATTTTTTTTTTTTTGCTTCCCTTCTTTAGACCTCTTCTTAATTCCTAACAAGTTTCACAGCGAAGACTTTCAGGTCTTTCTTTCTTTCTTTCTTTCCTTTCTTTTCCCCAACAGCCAATGAAATACTGTGTTATCGCTAAAGTCTGTTTGTGTTATTGATTGGAGAATGAGGTAGTGGCCTTTTTTCTTTTCAAGATGCCACTTCAGTGATTCCCTCTCAGGATTCTTTAAACTGTCACCCTGATGAAAATTGCCCTCCCATGTTAGTAAAATTAAGCTTCTCCTTCTTGATTCCTTACAGGGACTTTGTCTCAAGGGTTAGAATGGTTCGGAACACCTTAAAAAGCTTTTGTGCCACCCATTCCACACACCGTGAAATTCATGCGAACCCTTTACAGACAGTGATAGTCATTTTAAGATAATAGATTTAACAGAATTGTGCCCGTCTTCACACCAGTGCCACTTGGGATATCATCCACCTTTCTCCTGGGGGTCCCCAGTTGGCCGTGTGGCTGAGGGCTTTGTCATCATGGTTTGAGAAGGCATCTGACTTTTGAGATGCTAATAAAATTGGCTTGAGCCTTTGTCTTATTCCCCATGGGACTTCCAGTGAGAATTTCTAGAAGCTTCATTTTCATGATTGATCTTGGTTAAAGAACTCTTGATATTCTCTCTTCTCGCTGTTGTGTATGCTCTTCTCCTCTCAGGGTTGGAAAGTAGTTACTCTCCATAATTTCCTTCCAACACAGCTCACACAGGGCATTGAACTTGAGGGAGTTCTAAGAAGTTTGCATCAGAGAAACTTAGAATGAAATTTTCTACAGGCTTGTTCTTAAAATAATGTTTGCCCCCCCGAATCTGTCCTTGGATAGCTTTCTGTGTCGACCTCCAAACTTGTACTTTCTTCTCTTTCTCCTGTCTTTCTTCTCGCCTCTCTCTCTCTTTTTTTTTTTTTTTTTTTTTTTTGCTTTCTGTCACCAGGTCATATTTCTTAAAAACAGCAATTTAGCTTTCTCTTTCTGTTCACCGTCTCCTTCCAAGCTGGGTAGCTGGGGACCTTGTCTTCCACATTTCAAGTAGTGTATCAAGAAGGACTGCTGACACGTGGATGGACCTAAACACTGTCATACTGAGTGAAGTAAGTCAGACAGAGAAAGACAAATTATGATATCGCTTATATGTGGAAGCTAAAACAAAGGTACAAATGAACTTATCTACAAAACAGAAATAGAGTTCCAGATGTAAACAACAAACTTATGGTTACAGGGGGTAAGCTGGGGGATAAATTGGGAGACAGGGATTGACATATACATACTACTGTGTATAAAATAGGTAACTAATAAGGACCTACTGTATAGCACAGGGAACTCTACTCAATATCCTGTAACGGCCTGTATAGGAAAGGAATCGAAAAGAGAGTAGATATATGTGTATGTATAACGAATTCACTTTGCTGTATACCTGAAACTAACACAACATTGTAAATCAACTGTACTCTAATAATAATTTTTTTAAAAACCTAGACAAGAGGAAAAGAAAAAGAAAAAGGACTGCTGTGCTGACTGGTGATGAAAGGATCATCTTTTCACCTATACACATGCGTAGACACCACTTCCTGTTCTCCCCTCTCCCTCTCCTTCACATGTAGCAAAAACTGAGACTACTTTGCATGGGGAGATACATTAGGGTTTTATTCCAACTTTGGCCTGACCCGTCCAACTCCATTCTTTTCAGTTGCTGCCCTTTACTAAGCCAAATAAACAGGTTATGCCTTGAGTTGCATAGAGGCCTTCAAAGTGCAGGCCCTAAATACCAGCATCTTCTCACTGATAATTATTTTCTTATACAAGGTCAGCAGTCTGTCTCTAAATACAGGGGCAAAAAACCAGAATCTCAGCCTTACAAACACCTACTTTATAGGGATATTTAACAGCATTTTATTTGTTCCTTTGGTCATCTCATCTTCCTTGTAACATTTACTGCTCGTCTGCCATTCTTAAAACACGTCTTCTGTGATAATGAATTCTCCCTTCTCCCCCGGAAACGAAGGATAGTAATGAAATGGTTAAGTGGCGCCTTTCGCTGCAGAGTAGCTGAAAGCATGTGCAGTTACTGAGCCACCTGGAGCCGGCTCTCCTCATGTCGCCTCACCCTAATAGTGTCGGCCAGCGTTGCCATCTTATAATTAGATGAGGAACGTCAGGCAGCTTCCTGACGTTATCTTTCATAGTTTTCACTTTAACTCTGAAAGATATCCACCACCCTCGAAATGCACACTTACTGATTATCTTACACATTATGATACCGCCTCTTAATCTATCACTGGAGCAGTGGTCCCCAATGCCTGCGGTCTTAGAGTTCCAGGGCTCTGAGACGTCTCATCGTGGAGTTTTTCAGTATTTAAGTTAGGAGGGTTTTGGCGGTAAGCAACAGAAAGTCCAGTTCGGGCAGCTTAACCAGTGTCACTGGCAAGTCCTTAGTGGGTGAACTGCAGGAGAGATTTGATCAGGCTCTTTGCTCTGCTTTCCACAGTGGAGCTGACTTATCTTCAGACCGCCCCTATGTGCAGTCGTGCGATGGTTCCTAGCAACTGCTGGGCTGTAGATTTACTTGAACAAGCCAAGCAGGAGAGAGGAAAGGGGAATCTTTTCTTAAGATTTTTGGACAGATTCCTGAAGCTCTAATTGGACAAGTTTCCAGCACATTCCACTCTGCCGATGGCCAGGGAGATGGGATGTACTAATTAGCATATCCTAGGTAATATTTTTCCACCGCTAGAGCCAAGTGGAGTCAACCTCCCCAGAACCCTGTGACTCCTCAACTTTCCCTTGGTTCTGTGTGAGAGGGGTTTGAAGGAAAGGATGCTGGGGCCACAGCTTCAAATGTAAACCTCATTGACCAGTTTTATTAAGTTTCAGAAGGCCTGAAGTGAATTCAGTAATTTGCATGAGATAGCACCTAAGGGGTTAACCAAACTGTCTTTGGCTTTTGGCCATGAATATTTCAGTCTGTGAGCTCTGATTGGCAATTTGGTAGGTATTCTGTATTAATTAATTCTTAACAAATAAATTTTAGCTGGTAGAATCTTCTGAAACTTAGTATCTGTGTAGGTGGGAGTGCTTAGAACTTGATAAAAATAGTTCATTGTGGTTAAAAAAGAAATTGGGAACCTCAGCCTTCTAAGTCAATAGCAGATAAATTGAGTTGTAATTCACCAAAGAAGTGATGACCAGTTGAGATACTGTGCAGATGTGGGGGAAAAAATGCCCTCTAGTTGTACTGGTCTTAGTTCCACAATTTAAAATCCAGCATTTCAAGTGCTTTCTTTCAGATATGGTAAGTTTTACGTTTTACTAGCATGTTTAAAAAACATTAATCATACGGAAAGAAAAAGATGATGAATTTTAACACTGATAGTGTCTGTGACTCAACAACAGAAATTGTTGTTGGTGGAACCACCAAAAAACATTTCTCTCTTGGGGGGAAAATGTGTAGTTGAAAGGCCACAGAAGAGATGCATATTCAGTAAGAGTAATGAGAGGCAAATGCAATAATGTAAGGTTGTTTTACAGGAAGAAATTTCTAAAAAGAATATAGCCAAGCTGTTGAGGAAATTCATTGTTAAAGAATAAACACTGAGCATATCAAACACCGAAATGTGTAAAGTGTGTGGATGGTAATGTGAACTTACTCTAAGATGCAGGAAGTCTTTGATGCTTGGTGCATCTTGGAAGCATTTCCATCAGAGTGAAGAAGGCCATTGGGCCCTGCTTAGGTCACACTGGGTATTTTATCAGTGCAAAGTGATATTTGCTCTGAAGCATTTGGCCTAGACTCACGCTGAGCCGCTTGGCCTTTTGCTGTTGTTTTACCTGACTAACCCAGCGTTGGTTGTTTTGGACTGACTCTCTCACCAATTGCCAGACGAGGAATTCTTGGCCAGTGTGTCAGGGTCCTGTGAATGTAAAATAAGACCCTGCTGCTCCCCATGGGGAGGCTGGCCAACCTGATGTTCTTGGGTAGCCTGCCTGACCTCCTGTCCACTAGGGGTCCACAGCTCAGACTCCACTCTGACCTTAGAAGACAGATCGCTACGTCTGGATGTCTTATTTACATAGTCTTTAGTTTTGTATCCCAACCCCTCCCTCCTGCGCCCATCTTCTTGGTTTCTTATTTTTCAAACTGCTTTGCCTTTCTCAGGCGTTCTTCATGACTTTGCTTATGATTTCCCTGGTTTTGATCTGAATACCACCTATACTTTATGAGCTTCTGTTTCCCTTTAAGTTCCTTCATTTGCTGGAATACAAATCAGTCTATTGAAAAAGGAGATTTTACATTATCCCTTTAAAGAAAAAGTAGTATCGGTTACCGGAGCTCGATGGTAACCTAAAATAAATATTTTGAAGGCAGCATGATGGTATACACAGGAGTTGGTAAACTTTGTGGTAAGGGACCAGGTGGTAAATATTTTCAGCTTCACAGGCCTTTATGGTCCTTTTGCAGCTACTCACCTCCATTGTAACGCCACATCAGGAGGAAACAAAACATAAATGAGCGGGCATGGCTGTGTTCAAATCAAACTTTATTTATGGATGTGGAAATTTGATTTTCATTTCGTGAAGTATTACTTTTCTTTTGATTTTTTCCCCCAAACCCGTCAGAAATATAAAATCTCTTCTTATCTCATGGGCTTTATAGAAATCAGCAGCCGCAGGCCAGGTTTGCCCACAGACCGTCATTTGCTGACCCGTGATCAAAACTCACTGTAGACTGTTGACTACTTCTTCTTAAGGTATTGAGCTGGAGGGGTTCTCTGTTTTTTCAGAAGTGGCCTCAGCATGTGTGAGGTGTCAGACCAGCACCCAGATGAGGCTTTGACTTTGGCATAATCAGAAGGGTTGCCCTGGAATTTGAAAGAACACAACTAAGGATGCAGTTCAGTGTAATTGGTTGTCATGTCTGTACCACCCCAAATCATTGTAGTGGTTTAAGTCCAGAACTTCAGGAAATAATGCCTTGTCTCTTGGTTCTACCCAGTCGTTCTTCTAGTCATCACCCAGATAACGTCAAGATAAAGATACAGATAGCACAGGAGTGAGGCAAGAGGCAGAGAAAGGGAGAGGGTTCAACATCATAGCTAGAAACAGCCAAGATTAGTGATGGGGGAGGACGGGGGTGAAAGAATGGCTTTTTTGTTAAGGGAGCAAATACCTGAAAGAAGAAAAGAACTTCTTAGACCAGAAGTTGGTAAGAATTTGAATGTTTTGCCAACGAATCCATTACCCTGTCTCGTCTTGCTGATAGTGTCATGCGGTATCATGTAGTATTACCCGTTCATCTCCCAGCAGTAGCTTCTTTGGTGTTCGTGTGTCACATCGTTCTATTCCAGAAGTTTCTGATGTTAGTATTTTCTCTCCCTTGGCAAAAGGAACAAGGGAAATTGGTGACCCAGGATAGCGTCTCCTTATCCAACTACTTTCTGTCGCTTTGTGGTAGCTCATTCAGTGATAAACCTCAAATACAGGCTTTTTATTTTCTTGGGCTGTATTGATTCTGTTTTACATATGGTTTGGACAGGAATCCTTGAGTTCTTTCTTTCTTTTTTTTTGAGCTATTTCTTGACAGAATTCTGTGTTAGAAAGCTAGCACCAGTGTGGCTTCATCTCTTAACTTGAGGTGAATGTCTGGAGGGTATGAGACTTTAGATGGCAACAATAGTGGAGTATTTTGCTTTACGCTGTGATGGGTAAGTCCACCAAATTCTGGGGAAGCATTTCTATATAGCATTCATAGGATAATAATTATTACTACTATAACCTGAAAAATAATCAATCTTCATGTTACCAGCAAAAAAATGATTTTGATTTCAAAGCAGACTTCTTAAAATAAAGTTGTTTTTTCAAGTTGCTTTACTTTCCTGGATCAACATGAACCAGGAAACCTTATACCAGAAGTATTAGCTGATATGTTCTTAAGTGTGGTAGTATAATTGTCAAGTAATTACCCAAGTTGGGAAGAGAGATCTGGTTTCAAATTCTGGCCAAGCTACTTAGTAACTTTGTGACCTTGGGAAAGTTATTTCATCTTTTTAAGCCTCAATTTTCTCATTTGAAGCTGCAGGTGAAAAATCACCTCCCTCACTTCAGGAATTGAAAATATTCTAGTTTATCAGATGCTTAGGGGTTGCATGGTCTTATGCAAAAACATTTCTGAGCACCGTGCATAGTAAGTAAAAAATATTTCCTTTCTGTGATATTTATTTACCTAATTAGATAAAAGGAGTTCCGATTGTTCTTCTTCTGCTGGCTGCCTAGGCTGAAGTTAAGTAGTAGAAGATATTTCAATCTAGGAGTCCCTATCCGTCTCACGTTTCTACGTTTTTGCTGTCTGATTTAAAATTATTTTCTCTTACGTAAAAAGGCAGTGCGTGCAGTCCATATGAGATCAGAATTTGGGTACCTTCACATCAGTGACTGTGGCCCCCTGAAGTCTGTTAAAGTTGCTTTAACAAACCCAGGAAACATTGACTCACACATTTTAACACCTGATCATCAATTCAGATGTTCCTGCTTACCCAGTCACCATTTAGTTTTTTCCTCCAGTTTTTATTAATTTTGAGAATGAGAAAGGATGAAGAATCTTTTCTGCATGTCGCTCAGTTTCAAGTTTCTATAGGTAAAAGGTGAATAAATATGACAGGTATCGTTAGATACTCCTCTGTCCTCCCTTCTTTTGCTACCTGTCACCTTTCTTCAATTTCTTGCATCAGCTTCTACGTCTGGAGGATGTATGTGACGTGGAAAAGTCATCCTCCAGCCCCATGATTCTCAGGTGCTGTCTGGGAGATGAAAGAGGACCATAGCACGATGCCATTGAAGAGTCAAGAGGAAAAGCTTAAAAGAAAGTGAAGTCAAGGGGCTTCCCTGGTGGCACAGTGCTTAAGAGTCCACCTGCCAACGCAGGGGACACGGGTTCGAGCCCAGGTCCGGGAAGATCCCACGAGCCGCAGAGCAACTAAGCCCGTGCGCCACAACTACTGAGCCCACGCGCCACAACTCCTGAAGCCCACGTGCCACAACGAGCCTGTGCTCCCCAACAAAGAGAAGCCACTGCAATGAGAAGCCCATGCACCACGATGAAGAGTAGCCCCCGCTCGCCCCACCTAGAGAAAGCCCGCACGCAGCGACAGAGACCCAATGCAGCCAAAAATAAATAAAATAAAAATAAATTTAAGAAAGTGAAGTCAAGAACTCATTTATATAAATTTGGAAGTTGAAGATGGTGGTGTGGTTTTCCTTGAGCCCTCTTTTGGGGTAAAGCAAATTCTAGACATAACTGACTACTTAAGCTGTTTTGGGTTCATAGGATCACAAGTTCCAGTTCCAGGTTGGTTTCTTTTTGATTTTTTTTTTTTTTTAACTAAATGGCTAAATTACAAAATTTGGAATCAGAACTTTCTCCCAACTTGTGTTGGGAAAACTTATACTGATAACTTATGTTACCATTTGCTTTGGAACATACTAACCAGGATTTCTGGTAATTTTAAGGTGCACATTTTAAGATGCAAGTCACAGCTCTTAAGTACTAAGGCGACATATTTTTCAAATACTGTCTATGAATTGATTCAGTAGTGCCAAGGAATACATTTATCCCATTCCAAGGAGAACAAAGTGTTCCAATACAGTAGCTTTTGGGAACTCAGCCATACCAGTTTGCTGCTTCTGGGCCTTACTTTACTTGTCTATAAGATGGAATTAATCTTATTATCTCAATGGTTTGTGAAGATGCAGTGGTAGAATCGATGTGAAATGGTTTTGTGATATTTTGTAATATTACGTAGCCCATCAGATGCCATCCAATGTAATCTTTGAAATAATTGCTTTTGGAGGTTTCATCCTCCATAAATTCACCTAGCGAATAAGGACAGTATTGACTGCCCTGTCTTCTCTGGGTGGTTCATTCAGCATTGGAGAAACAGACATTTTAGTTTGCATTCCATGAATCTTGCAATAGATCCTCAGTTCATGTCCCCCTTTCCCCCGTCGCTACCATAATTAGATTTACCATCCTTTCTAACTATGAGACTTTTTTACGAATAAGTTATTTTCGTTTTTTTCTTCTGGGTTTGTTAAGATAGAGTTGACACACAATGCTAAGTTTAAGGTGTACAGCATAATGTTTTGACTTACATACGTCATGAAATAATTACCACAGCAAGTTTAGTGTGGTGTCTCTCATAGAGATACCAAAAGAAAAAGAAAAAAAAATTCTGCCTAGTGATGAGAACTCTTTGGACTTATACTCTCTTAGCAGCTTTCATATCTAACAGCAGTGTTAATTATATTAATCATGTTGTAGATTACATCCCTAGTGCTTACTTATTTTATAACTGGAAGTTTGTACCTTTTGACCACCTTCATCCAATTCCCCCTCTCCCCACCTAGACCCCCTCCCCCACCCCTGGTGACCACAAGTCTGTTCTTTATTTCTGTGTTTATTCGTTTTTGAGGTGTAATTGACTGACAACACTATGTTAGTTCCTGGTGCATAACACAGTGATGGGATAATTCTGTACATTTCAAAATGATCACCACGATAAGTCTAGTTACCATCTGTCACCATACAAAGATATGACATTATTATTGACTATATTCCCCATGCTGTACATTTCATCCCTGTGACTCATTAATTTTGTAACTGGAAGTTTGTACCTCATAATCTCCCTCACCTATTTCACTCATCCCATCACCCCCTCCGCTCTAAAAAAAAAAGTTCATTTTAGAAGTTAATACTCCAGTGCCCGCCAGGTAATGTAAGTTTTAAGGATACTTTTACAAAATCCTCTTCCCTGCTGCGATCTTTTAGACTTATTTTTGTCAACAACTAGAGCAAGTGATTTCTTCATCCTCGTCCTTTTAAGATCATGGTTATTATTTCCAAGTGTGAAATCAGAGTATTTTAGTTGGAGAAACCATTTCATTTCCTCATCATGTTTAGATCTAGAATGTCTCCTTGTACTTTTTATTCTTTACTTGGGGATACATCCAAGTTCTCAGATATAGAACATTTAGGGCTTAATTTAATATGATAAACTGTGAAGTCACTTGAATGTGCCTTTTAGTTACTTCTCTCTAGATTTTTCTGTCTCCCAAGGTAAGATATACTATACAAAAATGTGAAAACAAGACCAAAAGCAAGTGTATACATCATTAAGTGACACTGAAATCATATAGTGTTTCTTTCCCATATCACACTGTTTAGTCTGTCTGGATTCGAGCTGTTTCTTTACTTAGGCCAACTTGTTGTGTCTTCCTCTGAATTTATCTGAGTGGAAGAATTAAGAGAAAAACCCCTGGGATTTCCTTCTCAAAAAGAACCCCTGACTCATTTCCCACTTCTCCATGTAGATATCAGTGAGCTCTTTTTTTTTTTTTTTTTCTGTGATCAAATTTAGAGGTAACTGCTTTTCTCCTGACCTGGTAACTGATGACTTCTTTTTGTCTCTGTCTTATGGCAGTTCTGGTTTAATTTCTTTGGGCATTTGACTCTTTACGTGGCTAGAGATGTTCTCAAGCAGATTAGCAAGGACATCAGCTTTCCTTCAAGTGAAGGACCTGGTAGCCTTCTCGTTCACCTTTGGGTCTGAAACAGAAACAGACTCACAGACATGGAAAACAAACCGAATGGGAAAGGGGGTGGGTGGGGCCGGAGAGATACGTTAGGAGTTTGGGAATAGCAGATACAAACTATTGTATGCAAAACAAGTAAACAAGGTCCTAGGGTACAGCACAGGGAACTGCATTCAATATCCTGTAATAAACCATAGTGGGAAAGCACTTGAAAAAGTGTGTGTGTAATGTATAAAAATACATATAGCTGAATCGCTTTGCCGTACACCAGAAATGAACACAACATCGTAAATCAGCTATACTTCAATAAAAGAAAAAAAAATGACTGGTGGATACAGGAAGAAACCAGAGTAAAAGATAATGAAGCAAACTTTGATACCGTTGTCCCTCTGTTCAAGGAGTGCCAGGAAGTTGGCAGTTTTGTTTGCCCAGGGTGTGTTTAGTATCTCTAGCTCTTTAATGTCGGCAAGTAGGCGATCGTACTGTCAGGTTATGATACTTGAGGGCAGCCCTGTTCCTTGGGTTGTTACACAATAGTAACTTTTCAGCTTTTTGCTACTTGCTGTCGTTTGGGGGTTCAGATGCTCCTGAAGTTCATTTTCTGACTTGCATACGTGACGTAGAACGAGAACGTTCAGTAACGTGTTTCCGCAGGAGACGCTTTTGTCTTAATAGTAGACGTACAAAGATATTCTGTGTTTCAGTGGAAGTTATTCCGTTATAACCCTTGATGCGTGCTCCCTACTGTGAAAGCATTCTAGAAACGGATGTCAACTAAGGGACATTCGTTCATTCCATACGTTTTCTAATTTCCCAAAATGTGCACCGTCAGTATTTTTTCTTAATTGAATATTTTGTTGAACAGATGGGTGCTTTAATTATGGTGGTCTAAATTTACACACATTGCGGTGGTATTTTGCTACATTAATTACCTTACTTGTCAAGAGTAACAGGTAATTACTACATCAACTCACCCTCCTGCAGTACCTGGAAACATAACTTTATTTGAACAGATACAAGAAACCCGAGTACAGCCACGCCACACCTTAGCTTGTGATAAAGGCTGGCCTTTCTCACAGTATTTGTTTTATTATGGGGCGGGGGTGGGTGGGGGGCAGAGGTGAGCTGGCCCTTTTCCTTGTGTCTGTCCACCTAAGGTGGAAATCCAGAAACTACGTCATAGATTCAAAGAGTCTGGATTGGAAGGAACCTTTGGAATAATTGAATTCATTAAGCCTTCTCCGTAGAGTGTGTTTCAGACAATGACTTTTCTAAGTCTGCACAATAAGTAAATTAGTGTCCAATCCAGAATTGGCACTGATTTCACCCCACCAGGCTGGTAAAAAGCTTAAGGGATGTTAACGATTTAAAAAAAATAATTATAGAAAACTTCTCACTGATGGTTTGGCTGCCTTGTGAAAAGTATTTATCCTGTAGTCTGTTGAACTGCCAGGTACAACTCACATCATTTGATTTCCTCCTCAGTGTATGGGTGTCAGCTGTTATGACAAGTTGTGTTAAAATTCTACTTTAACTTTTTTTTTTTGGTAAAGGCGCGAACTTTTTTTTGAATTTTTGAACTTTATTTTTTTATACAGCAGGTTCTTACTATCTATTTTGTACATATTAGTGTATACATGTCAATCCCAACCTCCCAATTCATCCCACCACCACCCCCTCCAAGGCGTGCACATTTTTGAGCCTGTAGGATGCCCCTAGCCAAATTATGCAGCGTTACCTCTCTTGGTTGCCATGGCATAGAACAAAAGGACTGTGTTAGCTTGTAGGTGTGGTGCGGAATGTACACAATGACATAATAGAGGCAGACTGTCTTAAAAGGCTTTGTCCCCTTTTTAGTCAAACACCTGTGACAAAATTACGAACTGTGGTTAACATACACCACTTACAAGTGGTTTTTCAGAGTCGACCAGGGTAGGGGAGCTCAGCTTGCAAAGAACTTTCTTTCCCTTTGCACCTGGCAGGAGGAATGGGGTGACATTAGAAAGAAGTTCAAGACGTCTGGGGGTTATGGACCCAGCCTTGCAGAAATGATATGGGATGGCTTGTAGAGGACAGGGCAGGCCTCTTGGGGGTGCTCTGAGATGTACGGCCAAGGATCTCCCCAGCCCTGGACCCACTTCAGTTTCTCAAGCCTGAAATCGTGGCACAGATGCTTCGTCCCTGTAACTGTAGTCTTATCGCACGCCGTTACACATCACTCTGGGCTCTGGAACTCGTGATATTATAGCTCACAGTTATTGGCTTTTCCTTGGGTTTTTTTTTTTAATTAACAGACAGAATACGATAATTAATGTAGTCATTCCTGCGTGCGACAAATACCTCTTGAGTGTCTGCCGTGTGACAGTCATCGTGCTTTGTGTGAGGGTTGCAGAGAGGGGAAGGCAGCCCAACAGACCCTCGCTCTCACAGACTTTGCCTTTGAGTAGAAGGAGGCAGAGAGAGTCAATAATGGAATGAGGGAGCAATGTAGTTACATAGAATAAAAATACATGAAGGAAACGGTATATGGCCCATACCTCGAGAGGGTCACTTAGATGGTCTGATCAGGGAAGGCAGCATGGAAGAGATGGTTTTTTGTTTTGTTTTGTTTTGTTTTTTCGTAGTTTTAGGACTAGGAGTTTTCAGAATCGAGATGGGTTTTGATTTAAGGTCTAAAGGTTAAAAATGGTCTCCATATACAAAGAGCTGTAGGAAGAACTTTCTAGGCAGAGAGAACGATGAGGCCTAAGCCTCAGAGTTAGTAAGAGTATGGTGTGGGAACAGAAGGTCATTCGCAGGAATAAGGGTGGGTGGGTGAGGATGGTATGGGAGAGGTTGGAGCTGGAAGTTGGGCCCTACGTGACATGGCAAAGGGCTGGGTCTTCTTTTGAGACTGATGCAAAGCCCTCGAGGGCAGCCACTTCTGATTCAGAGGTCAGAACAAACCACGTGGACGGCTGCTGGGGACAGGATTGCAGAGCTTCAGGTGTTTTCCTGAGAGTAGACTTCCTTGGGAGAGAGGCTAAGGTCTGGGTCCCCAGAGGTTGGGCAAGGAACCCAGAAAGAGTCCCCACCCGATACAGACTCGGCTGGTCCCGGTTAGGAGAAGACCGTCTTCCACCTGGGCGTCCAGATGTGCACAGACAGGCAGGTTGGAAGCAGAGGACTTCGGGGCACGGTCCTCCAAGCGGCTGCAGCACCATCGTCACCTGGAGACAGAAATGTAAATTTTCTGGCCTTGCCGCAGCCTTACTGAATCAGAAACTCTGGGGTTAGGGCCCGGCAGTCCTGTTTTAATGAAGCTTCCAGGTGATTGCGATGAGCATGAGAGTTTGAAAACCCCTTTATGAGATACTAGTGCCGGAAAGGACTTTTCAGTTCTCCAAACTCACTGTTCTTAGTCTGCAGATGAGGGGACCCAGTTAAAAGCTACAGCTCAGTGCTGATGAGAAGCTGGGTCTCTCGACCCTATTCTAAGTGCTCTATCCTCATGAGTTTATGGATTTAAAGAATAAACAAAACCCACTTTGTTTTTGTTTTTTGTGGTTTTTTCTGAGGGATCATTCTGATATTTATAGAAAGGAGGAGACAAATGAATATTTAAGAAGGAATAGTGGTGCGGTCTGTGAACTGCCTCGTTTCTCTTGCTATTATTTTCTCAGAGAAGTTAGAAAAGCAATTTTCGTGTGACTAGCCCACTCTTTTCTCCCTGTCGGTGGAAGAAAAACAAGTGTTTTGTCTTAAGTTACACCGTTGAGACACTTAGCAGAGGGTAATGGCGTTCTTTTGTTTCTGTATTACTCCACGTATTTGGCCTCATTTTTGGTTTGGAAGTCCTGATACTCCCACGTTATATTTTTAAAGCCATTGTAGAAGACAGAAGATGGATTATTGTCAGGCCCGGTGTTTGTGTTTGTCTGTTTTGACCAAGAGAATCATAGAATTGCTCTCTTCACCCTCCGCCCAGCCCCGCCTCCCTGGCTAAGTTCTGCTCATGTTTTTGATGTCTGAGGCTTCCAGATCATTTCTAACATGCAGCCTTTTCTGACCTGTTGTGCTCAGGTCAAATCTGTGGGTTCATCTTTCCCACTTGCTTGTATTGTTGTTTCCTGCGGGCCTCGTGAGAACAGAGTCCTCATTTGTCATATATGGCCTAGGGTAATTGCTGAAAAAGTTAAGTGTCACGTGAATGCTTTCCCTCTTAATTGATTAGTGATTTGTCACTCTATCAACAACCATTTATTGGAAGACGTGGTGGCAGGTCTTTTCTAAAAGGGGATACACAGAATATCAAGACATGGTCCCATGGTGGAGACCAAGCCAAAAACAAGTATGCATTCAAGGAGGTCCTAGTGAAGACTGTAATAAGGTGTCAAGTACATTAGTCAGGGTGCGTTGTGCTAGCTGCTGTGATCAACAGCCTGCAAATTTTGGTCGCTTAACGTAATAAAGGTGTATGTCATGCTCCCTTCATGTCCGCATGTGCCCGTGGAACCTTCTCCATCCTGTATTTGCCACGAGAACTTGGGGTCTCCACGGTCTCGGGGGATGAAGAACAGGGAGCACAGTTGATTCTTTGGTCAGGCTTGGAAGTGGGGCACCTTGCTTCTGCTCCCATCCCATGGACCAGAAATCAGACACGTGGTCCCAACCTAAGAGTCAGGAAAATGGGGCAACATAATCGTCCTGTGTGCCCAGGAAGAGGAAAATGAAATGGTACTAGTTATCATGTGACAGTCCCCAACAACGTGTTACTTTGGTTTGGGCCACTGAGGTTTGATCACAGTGAAGCATAGCACCTCCTCTTTTTGCTGGCTGCTCATCAACACCCTTGTTCCCCCAGAGACCAGAAGAACGATAATCCTCAGAGGGCCTTGATTTTTGCATGTCGTGAGGAAGATGTCTTTCATTTCATTCCCAACTGAAAGCCCGTCTTCCTCTGGGGTTAGGCAGGGGGATTTGTTGATGAGCCAGCTGTGGCTTGCATTTGTTCCACTGTGAGATGGGATAGTCTACCCCGAGTGCGAGTGTGACTGCACACAGATTGGCTTTCCCATGGTGGGACCTCGCTGTGTTCTGCAGTTGGCTCTCCCTTTCTCTTTTCCTCCTGGAGTTGACAAGTTCGGAGGAAAGAGTTTCCCGGTGGTGAGAACCAACAAAATCTCTCCCACTTGTCGTTGTTGTGGGCTTACAGACAACCCTTGGGCGAATGGTTATGTGATGAGGAGAAAGCTGGAGTTGCTTTTAAGGCTTAAGCTTTTTGTGTACTCATCTCAGTTTATTTCTCTCCAGAAGATACCATGGGAAATTTAAGTGGAGGAAAACATATTAATAAAGTGTTGACGATGCCTATTTTTTTTTTTCTTTGAAAAAAGATGTTTCTTCCCCACTGTCTTCTTGACCACAGTGGTTCTCAAGAAGGAAGCTGGAATCTTCATCTAGTCCTCAGTCTTCCTTCCTCTATCCTTTTAGCTCAGTACAGAGGCACAGTGAGAAGCTGAGCAGGGCCAGTGGAGATGTGTAGTTGAGCTGGAGGCTGGAAAGATCTCCAGCGGCCTTTTAAGGGCCAAGTGCAGGTTTTGATCTCTTTCCCTGCGAGTACTGGGGAGCCATTGAAAGTATGCAGGCGGGAAGTGAGAGGTGAGTGCAGGGTGAGTATGCGTGCGTGTGTGTGTGTGTGTGTGTGTGTGTGTGTGTGTGTCTGTCTGAGACAGAGATTGACCGAGAGAAAGAAAACAGTGATGAATGATGACTGCCTTTGTCGTGTGCTTTTTGGCTGGTGGGGAAGAGCCCTCCACGGGAGAGAGTGAATGTGGAGACAGCGTAGCACCTTTTTCCTCGCCGACATGAGAGGTCTTCTCCCTCTTTCTGCTCAGAAGTTACTTGTCAATCGGGAGCTCACCATCCCCCCTTCAAAGCAGGGTAGTGCATTGGGGTAAATATTTATGAAATGGCAAGCTTCCTTGATCAAGATGTATTTTGTGTTTAAGGAGCCAATGACTCAGAATTGTTTTAAGTTATTGAAAGACAAAGTTATTGTGTGCCATCACGGAAAAAGGAAAGAGGAGAGAAAGTGCAGTTTTTGAATCAGGCAACTGATTTACAGCTATAATCTACAAGCGATCAAATGCTTTCAGCAAGATTGTTTTGTGTTTTTTTTTGAAGGCTTAAAGTATAAAAATTTAATTTATTTATAGAATCTCATTAGAGGACTTTTTAAAAGTAAGGTGAACTCTTCAGTTGCTTCGAGGAATGTTAATTGAGTGCGTGAGGTGCTATAACACCATGTTTGGGAAATGAGAGATGACACGAATGTCTGCTCTCAAGACACTCCTGTTCTGAGAAAGAGGCAATCAAAAGCCATTAATAAATGAGTGTCAATAAATGTACAGCGAATGTCTTCTTCTTTTGGAAGTTCTGATAGCTTTTTCAGATTCTATAACCGATATTTGAGAAATTGCTTTGTTTTAGAGAATCAAAAATACAAAAAAACTGTGAAGAAAAATAGCAGCTAATCCCATTTCCTCCAAGGCAAACTCTCTGTCCATTTTCTTTTCTTTTTCTTTTTTTGATGCATATGTTTCAGAGTGTACTTTAGCTATGATTTTTCTATCTTATTTCATGTCCCATCATAACAAGCGTCTGTACGCATTTCCCTATTCCTGGAGTTATTTTTAATGGCTACAAACTATTCCTTTGTCAGACTGGGCTATCATTGACTTGCTTTTTTTCTGTTGGAATTGACATTTTAGGTAAAACAAATTCATACAATTTATCCATTTTGTGTCTCAAACCATCTTGTGTACTTCACTGTTGTAATAAAACATGAATGGGGAACTGAGATTTTTTTTAAAAAAGCATTTCTCTGTCTGTATTACGTCTGTGAGCTTTACCACCCACCCAAAAAAAGTGAACTAAAACCTTGTTACAACAACTTTACATTCTTGGGAGAATGACGGGAGAATATATTTGATGCGTTTCTTCTGGCATATTCTGTCTTTGGACACATAGCTCCCACTCTGGAATTGGTTGCTAAAGAGCGTCCTCCAGATCCAAGAAAGCTGTTTGGTTCTAATATGGGGAGACTTTGTACTTGTTTTTGAAACTTCTAGAGGTTGTCATTTTTTGCTTCTAGCATTCAGTCCTCCAGTGACATTTTAAATCTACACATTATTTATTTTGCTTTACTTTTTTTTAAAGCAGTATTTATTATAAGGTCACTTTAAGGTGACTGTTGCCTCCATTACCTTAAGACGGGGACTTGATTGTGCTGGCTGAGAAAAACCATCAGCTTTTTCTTTTCGTTGCAGTGATACTATTTCCCATTATTTAACACATGAGAAATCATAATGTGTTATGTGTCAGTATGTAAAACCCCCAATCAATTTTCTAAGGCAGAAGGTAGCAAATGATGGTGGTGATCATTTTGTAACATATAAAAATACCGAATTTACTATATTGTTGTACACCCGAAACTATACTTCCCCAAAACGGGGGGAGGGATGAAATTAAAAAAAAAAAAAAAAGTTGGCAACTTATGGCCCTGGGGCCAAATCTGGCTCGCTACCTGTTTTTGTAAATAAAGTTTTATCAGAACACAGCGCCCATTTGTTTATTTATCCCCTTTAGTTGCTTTCCTGCTGCAGTGGCAGAGTGGCGTAGTTGCCACAGAGAACTTACAGCTGCAAAAGCTGCAGCATCTAAAATGTTCACCGTCTGGCCGTTTACAGAAAAAGGTTGCCAACCCTTGTTCTAAAATATGACCAAAGTATAGTAAAATGCCTTATATATAGTTAACAACCATTGCATTAAGAATGTAAAAATGTCTAAAACATTGATTTCTCAACAATTGATATGCTCTCAACATGCATTTTTTTTTTTTTTGAAACGTGGCTTTCTTTTTTTTTTCTTCCTTTTTTATCACCAAGAACATCCGCGACACATCCCCTTTGTTGCTGGCTTTTCAAAACCTCTACAGAAGTTTCTGACATTCTGCCGATTGTATTGTAACTTGACACTTTCTCCTCATGCTTTTAATTGAAAATGTTGTATTACATTTTAGAGCATGTCATGGACTTTTTTCTTTTATAAGCAACAAGCAAAAACGTTTGACTTAGAAATAAGCATTTCCTGCAAAATCTGGGTATTAAAAGCCAAGAGGCAGTCAACTAAGAAAATGTCCACTGGATCTACATTCCCTGGCGTTGGCTCGTATTTAACTTCTTAGAGGCTCAATGTTGTCATCCGTAAAATGGAAATCGGACCGCCTCACAGGGCCATGTGAAGATAAAGTAAGGAAAGATACACCTGACATGTTCTGGGAACACATTAGCTGCTGCTCCCTTTCTTCTTTCTACCCTTAGGTTAATTAGAGGAGCAAACAATCACAACTATAACGTATCTTCAGGGATTTTTCCAAATTTGCAACTCTATGTGTGGTGTTTCCGAAATTCAAGTATAAGTTTGGAACCGGGTGGAAATTAGAAGGGTCTGTGTATTCGGGTAAGAGATACAAAGTGGCAAATGTAATAAGCATTCCTGAGTCTCAGAGGCTTAACTTAGTGCAGGTATACTTGTGAGGTACCTCCGTCTGGTGGCTGGTGGGGAACAAGTGTGGTGGTCTGCTCCGTGTGGTATTTCGGAGACCTTGGCTTATTCCACCCAGTGACTCCACCATCTTGTAGGACTTGGAGTTCTGCCCTGGACCTCTGGGCTCACAACCAAGGGAAGAGAGAGGGCATTAGGGATGGGTCAGAGGATCCTGGGTCAGGATGAAAGTAACATAGCAACTTCCATCTGTTTGGCCATAACTCAGCCGCAAGGACCCACCTAACTGGAAATACATCCCAGCTGTGTACACCCAGGAAGAAGGAAGAGATCTGATGAACATTCAGTGAGTCTCTGCCACAGACTGACCACATCTTCTTGGGTTATTATGGAGGATACATGCTCCCCAGGCATAAAAGGCACAAAGATGCCAGTAATCTGAGAACCTGTCTTTAACAGTTACCCACGTAAATAACATTTGGAGACAGTAATGCTGGGTAGAGACAGTTAATCTGTATACGTGTTTAAATATATTTAAAAAATTAGCCTGTGATCTGAATCTGCTTCCCACATGTTGTGTGCCATTTACATACTTTGGCATTCTAAAATCACAGATCTATGACAGAGTAAGTTTAGAGATAGATACTTAAGAAATGTTGCCTTCAGTGACATTTTCATTACCAAAGTGGTCTACGTGGACTCAGATTTATTTTGCTACCCTATAAAAGCAGAAGTCATGCACGGTATTGAGTGGAATTTTTATCCACGAGGGCAGATAGGACATTTGTTGAAATGCTGCCATTGTTATTTGATTCAAAGTGCACAGCTTACAATGAACCACATCAGGACCATTTTCAATTTTTTAATATCTCTCATGGATCTAAGCACACCTTTTTTAAGTTATTCATTTTAAATTATGATTATATGAATATTTTAGGATTATAATCACCATTAAATGAAGGACAAAATTTATCATACCAAAATAGAAATTTAATTTAAAGTAGAAAGAACTTGATTGCAAGGTTTAGCAGACTAGAAACAAGACGTAAAGAGGATATTAAAGAACATTTTTAAGAAGACCCTCAGTAGTACAGATTTACAATAGATTTGGAAAAAACACACTTGCGTTCAGTGATGTTTGTGAAGATCATATTTGAGACAGTCTCATCAAAGATCAAACTTCTGTAAGATTGAAAAAGCACACTAAAGCAAACAAGCCTTTCGGTCATTCCATGGAAAAACTAACTTCAAAAGAAATCTTCATTCAGTACCATAAAGTTGGTGAAGTTTATTTGAGATATCAGTTGCTCTTGACCTGGAGTTGATCCTGTGGCTTTTTGGTCAAAAGTCAAGATTGTATATGGCCATAGGTGATTTAAAATATCCCTTTCACTTTTTCTTGGTATTCACAGCATTTCCTGCTACCTGTCACTTTGTCCTTGACGAAATTTGAGACTGAAAACGAGTTGACAAGGATGGTTTTCCAATCAGTTGTTCCTCATTTTTCCTCAGGTACTCCTTTGTTATATTCGAGTTCAGATTTACTATTCATGAGCCACATTTTAATCAGTGACCATATCCGACAAATGGAAGCTAAGCGCTGGTTAGTATGTTGAAAATAAACACGAGGGCTCTCATTAATGTCGCTGTCTGAATAATTAGTTGAGCATCGTGTACCGAGCAGCGGCGAAGGCAAGCTGGCTTTTCACTGGAACGACAGGCTGACAGCCACGTCCTGGAGTGTGGTCATTAGTGTGTCCCACCATCAATGTCATGTTACTGTGTCAAATTAGTTAGTGTCCCCTTAGGAGAGATGCCGGACCTACAAATTATCCTCCCACACCCCTGGAAACCGTGTTTGCGAAACCTGCGATCAAGTGTGGGCAAATTATTAACACGGCTTATAAATTAACTAGTTTACAGGCTTATAACATTTTACAAGTAGATAATAAAGGGTAGAAAAGTTTTCCAATTGCTTTGCCCTGATGTGAGGCCTGTGATCTGCCGACGTTTCCTGGAGGAGCCCACAGCTGATAGGTTTTCAAGAGGAGCGAGCATACACATGGAGTGTCAGAACGAATGTTTGGAAAATGTAGCCTCTGAAGGGAAGCCAGTGTAAATCCATTGGAAACAATACAATTAACTTCGTTATCTCATTGCTCTGAGAAGTCCGTGACAAGGGTCCTCTTTCTTGTGGTGGCCGTTGCTCATTAATGAGGTCACCAATTAAGTGTGAACTTTGCCAACTGAAATTACCTGGAGAAATATTTTTGATGCATTCTTTTCGTGCTCTTAAGCTGCCTTGTTGAAGGAGAATAACGCTAACACAGCATGTTAAACTCATTATGGGAATGACGATTCTTAGGCCGTGATGTATTTGACAAACAGTTTACACTCACATCGATACCTGATACCTAGAAAACAGAGTGTGGACCAATCTGTCCTGAGTTTATCTCCTGTCAAGAAAAGGCACCCACTGGGAGCACCACCACTGAACAGTCTGCTGAGCCCCGGTAGACAGACAGCCCACGTGGTTTCCGGAGATACACGACTATTCAAATCATAAAACTTCACACATCTCTTTTTTGGTTTCAACTTCTCTGTCTGATTAGATTAGAATACATGTGCATTCATGGAGCGTTGTCTGAGTTTACTTTTGCAAGGGAACAGCACACACACAGGGAAGAGGTCGTGCTTTTTGTTCATCCTGTAGTTGCATTTCCCTACCTCACAGCGGGTCCCTTCTGTCACCTTCAGGGCTGTACAGGAGTCATTATCATCTCAAGGATCTAAGCAGAAAAGGCCTGGCATGTAAAACCCTGCTACTGACTGCTATTCACAAAAACTTGCTGAAACTGCTTGAGGATGAGCTGACTTGTCTGTCAGCAACTTCAACTTACTTGGCATTGTATTTGGAAAATACTCATAACCCAACTAAGCCGTGAAAACGCATAGCCTCAGCACACGTGAGCACATTCACAGGCTGACTGTTTGCATGAGAGGGCTGTTTCACAGCCTCCTTCTGCATTTGAAATGCAATGGAAGAAGAACTGTAACCTTTGGGGAGTAAGATTTTGTGTTTGCCTGGACTGGGACTCAGGGATCATCTTACCCATATTTCTCAGAATGAGATAACATTGTAATTCCTAGAAGTTATCCTCAAAAATAAGAACTGTTGGAAGTTAAAGGAACCAAACTTCCTAAGTGAATGACAGTGGCCTCAAGAGTAGCAGTTTTACTTGACTCTGTAACATCTTTGTGCTATAATTCTATAACACTGAACTCAAATTATGAGCTACATGGAATGCTGATTCTAGAAGGGAAAGGACAAAATAGATACACAGATACATGATTATATATTGAATGTAAAAGCACGGTGTCAATAAGGAAGACCTAAGGCTCACGTGAATGTGTTACTTTTGAGGCAACACAGTTTGCCGCTTCTCTTAACCTCTTCTGTTCTTTTTGCTTTCAGTGTCTCTCTGTGTGTTGCAGTCCTGTGGCATTATGCATGCCCCCAACCAGTGACCTCCAGACTTTTTATGGCTGTGAGACACGTTAAAAGTTCAGGGTGAGTGGCAAACAACACTTACATTGTGTACCGATTAAAAGTTGCCATCCGCCTTTGCAGGTGACACGATACTGGATATATTAATCCTTCAGAAGATAATGGAATGCCCCATGATCAAGCATGAGTTCCAAAGCCAGCAGGAATAGGTTTATTGCCTTCCACGATAGCTTTATGGCTTTTCGGAGCAGGATTTGTTACTTGCATCATATCTGTGGAAGGGTGATCTAATGAAGGGTTGGTAAACTTTGTCTCTAAAGGGCCAGATGGTAAATATTATTAACCTCATGGACCACAGCGTCTCTTTTGTAACTAGTCAACTCTGCTGATGTAGCGCAAAAGTAGCCACAGACTATAGGTAAACAAATGGGCGTGACTGCATCCAATAAAACTTTAGTTGCAGAAACAGGTCGTGGGCCATACTTGGCCTAAAGACCGTAGTTTGTGGACCCTGATCTAATGCATCAAAGGGGGGAACAGATGACCTGGAATCAGGATACCTCACCAGGGAGCAGTCCCTCTGTTATTGAGCAAACCATTTATCAAGAAGAAATGGGAATAAAAAAAATAATGCCCTTTTTACTGAGGTAGGAGTAGGCTGTATTTGTAAGGATGAAACAAGATATAATGTACAGGAAAGCACTTTGAAAATTTCGAAACTCCTTACAAATGTAATGGATGCCGCATACCATTATTATGGCTCACCTAGTGGAATATACCTCCTTCACCCTTTTAATCACGTTGGGTTTTCATGAGCTAAATGAGTGTGAGGGAAAGTCTTTTATTTTCTAAGTCATGTGGTTTGGCTGTATGTTCCTTCTATTTTATAGTTGATGGACAAGCTGTTGAAATGCCTCTTTGGTATCAAATACGGATGAAGGGCTATGAGGATAGATTATGGCAGGCTAAAGATCTAATGCCGATACAGAGCTATTAAATTTCCTCGAATCATCAGATTCTGAGAGTGTTTTCAGATCTTCCACCTTTAAAATAGGCCCTAATAAATAATAATGCTTCGGATGTCTACAAGTGTGTTTGAAATTCACAAGCCTTGCATGTCAAAACATAGAGACAGGTTCAGCAAATATGCTTCCCTGGACTAGTGGTACTAATTAAGGAAAGTCATACTTAAACAAACAGCTTGGTGAATAGAGGGGTAATCAGAATCTCCATTCATGAATTCCTAGTTTTGGGTTTTTGTTTTCTGACAAAAAATAGTAGGCTAGTCTTTAGATATGTTTTCATGTCTTTCTATCATTTAAGAATTGTTTTCCAGTAACAGAGATGCACCTACGTGATGTTAAAAAAAATTAGTTGTGTGTTCTCGCATAAAAGATGTCTGGGGAAAAGATGTCTGGGGGAGAGCAATTTGCGCTTTCTGTCTTTATGCTCTGCTTGCCTGTTTAGGTGTTGCTTCATTTTCACGGTCACATGATGGCTGCTGGCTCTCCAGCCACTGCTTCTACATCCTGAAAGGAAGAGGCAAAAGCACAAGGAACAAAAAGAGTAGTCCTCCCAACTGAGGAAGTCCTCTTTAAAGAACTTGCCCTGAAGTCTTGCTCAGTGGCTTCTATTTACATCCTTTTCTCCACCCCTAATATAAGGGCATCTGGGAATTGGATCCTTAGACTTGAGAAATTTGTTGTCCCAGATAAATTCCAGGTTCTAGTAGTAATGAAGAAAAGGTGTATGGTCACTGAGCAGCAATCGTGGTTACTTATATGAAATCATGCTCTCAGTTTTTCTTCCATGTCTAATTTTTATTTATTTATTTATTTATTTATTTAAATTTTTATTTATTTTGATGAATGCCTTCTTTCTTTGACTGATTTGTGTGTATAATGTCTTATTTGAATTTTACATGTTTGAATTTCAGCTTATTCAATTCTCAGCAGAGATACATAACTCAGTAAATATTTTAGGACCACAATATTCTTACTAGAAGTGCCGTGGCAAATCTGAGAAAGCAATTTCTGTCTCATGAGAACCATCAACCAAAATTTAAACTCCCAGGGCTTCCCTGGTGGCGCAGTGGTTGGGAGTCTGCCTGCCGGTGCAGGGGACACGGGTTCGAGCCCTGGTCCGGGAGGATCCCACATGCCGCGGAGCAACTAGGCCCGTGCGCCACAGCTGCTGAGCCTGAGCTCTGCAGCCTTCGAGCCACGGCTACTGAGGCCCACGTGCCTGGAGCCCGTGCTCTGCGGCAGGAGGGGCCGCCGCAGTGAGGAGCCCGCACACAGCGATGAGGACCCAACGCAGCCATAAATAAATAAATTAATTAATTAATTAAAAAAAAAATTTAAACGCCCAAATTTTCGAATGGATTTCCTCTCCTCTGGATGGGAGATTTTGTTAAAGCCTTAGTCCTAGCATGAGGTCCTAGGACATACAGGCCTGCACCCAACTGTGTTGTTCCCAGTATGTGTGAGGGCTGCCACGGATGGCTTTGAACTATCCCTCAGAGACTGGACAGTGCCGCCTACTCTACACCTCTGCTTTGCTCTTCGCCATATGTCTGCTGAAAGCTTACTCTGGAGGGTGGAGGAGACAAGTAAGCCACTCCCGTCCAGTTTCTCTCTTCCAGATTGGCCTGTACTTTATTCTCGGGAAAATTACCATCCCACAGAAGAGACTTCCCTTTCCTTCATAATATTGTCTCTGCCTATACCAGCCTGTGGTAGATGCTCATGAAACATGGTAGCTGATGCATTCACAGACATTTCTTGAATGCCTGCTGTAGCTGCAGGATAGCAATGTGGGTAAGAGTGTCTGCATTGAAGTTAAGTCAGCCTAGGTTCACATTCCACCATTTCCATTTACTGGTTGAGTGCCCCTGTGTCAGTTACTTAACCTTTCTGGGCCATGACCTCCTCATCTGGGAAATGGGGATACAAATAGGAGCTGGATTCCTATAAAGAATTACTGAGATGATGCTTGTAAAGAGCTTAGCACAGCTCCTGGTAGGTAATAAACGCCAGCATTGTGCCGTGCGCCCTGGGTGATGTGCTGGAAATCCCAGTCTGAGGAGTTTTTACCGTCCTCTGGCTGGTCCACTGGCCGTTACTGTACTGGTAGACAATGTATATTTCACAATCCATTGCTTCTCGCCTGGTGTTCTGTTGGAAGTTTAAGTAAAGCCCTGGGAGGTGGCTTTGATGCCCGTCTCCAAGGACTCTGCAGCCACGTATACAGCTGGACAGCCCGGCTAACAGAACTTAGATCTCTGGGTCCCTTTTTGACGCTTTCCCCCGAGAGGCAAGCAGTTCTTTCTTTATTCCGTGTTTTGACTTACTCAGATGCTGGGCCTGCCCAGCAAGCAGAATTCACTAACTGCTTTCAGGTTGGTATTGCTGATGATAATCTGAAACTCAGTAGGGTTTCACTCATGCAGGCTGATGCTACATGAGGTCGGTCTTGCCCGGCCTCATCCCCGTCCCCGCCTTCGTGCTGAGTCTGCAAAGCGGCCCCTGGTCCCCACACGTCTTCTTGGGACTGGCCCTCAAAGAACAGTGTCGTAGGCACAGAGAAGCTGCCGCATGACTGTGGCAGAGATCATCAGCTGTGCCCATGGACGGCCCAGTTGGCGACGTGTCCCAGAGATTGAGAAGCGCTGGCGACCCCTTGACCATGGCTGTCTGTTGATTAGTTGACTCTGTGGAAGTAGTGGCTTGCAGGAGTGGCTCTTACGTTATCAAGAGACTCTTGGAAACTAAATTTTTGCTCTGTGGTTTCAAGTATTTTATTTAGACACTGTACTGTGCTCAGATGCCTTAAAATCTTCCTTGCCCCTGGACCATGCGATTCTCTGCCCGGAACAATTTTTGTGCTTCACAGAGCTAACGCCTTCTCATCCTTCATTATTCAGTTCAAATATCACCTTCTTGGGGTGGGCTTCCCTGACTCCCCCCATTAAAGATGATTTCCCTCTTCCCCCTTCTCACTCTCAGCCACCCAAGCCTCTTGTCTGTTTCACTTACTACAGCTCTGTCACCTTCTGAATATACCTGTTAACCAGGTCATAAGCAAGAGGCAG
The DNA here is from genome assembly GCF_963924675.1 of Phocoena phocoena. Lineage (NCBI taxonomy): Eukaryota > Metazoa > Chordata > Mammalia > Artiodactyla > Phocoenidae > Phocoena > Phocoena phocoena. The sequence continues at coordinate 19,224,939 of NC_089228.1, forward strand.
ATCTGTCTGAATCAGTGTTGCTTCCTCATGGCTGACAGTGCCCAGTGAATAGTAGGCAGGCTGTCAGTCAGTATTTGCTGAAGCAGTCAGAGGACATTTGGGATTTCCCTGTGAATTTCTATATTTCATGGTACTAAGAGGACTGCATCTGGGTGAGAGAGTAAGAAAAGAAAGGAATCCATACACGTCACCTTTATTATAGGAATAGAATCCTTCCCTTGGGTTTTCTCTGGAAAGCTTCCTCTCTACCTTGTACAAGTCTTTGATGCTCTGTGTGTCCCATCCGGAAAGGGTTATACATCATCACCTTCCCCGTGAAGACAGAATCATTTGCCTTTTGGTTCTAAAGCTTATGGTGGGTGGTATAAGTTCATTAAGGGTGTTGGATTCCAAGCCGAAATCCCAGCACTCTCATTCCCTGGCTCTTTGTTCTTGGACAAATTACTTCCTCTCTTTGGTCCTCAGTTTACTTACCTGAGGCAGGGGAAATGGCATGACCTAATAAATAAGCTCGTAGCGTTCGTGCAAGGGTTAAATGAGATGCTATGTGTACAGTACTTTGCACAGGTTCTGGACCACAGTGACAATGCTGTTCATTCAGGAAGATCAACAGGAGGGTACTGGGAACCACACTGACAAAACTCATAACGTCCTTTCTTGTGATCTTCATTTTAAAGGGGGTAAAGATGGTGAAGAACCTGGATTCCCTATTAGATTCGCTCATTTCATGCACTGAATTACCTTTAAAAAGTGGAAAATGAGCGAGCAGTGGGATGACCTGTTTTATATTTGATGTTAGCATGTCGACTGTTGGATGTGAGGGATCTGTTTCAGATAAGGCCAGTGATAAACCTCAAATGCTGGGATGGCTCAGTGTTTGGAGCCCAACCCACATGCAAAAACACCTTTGGAATTTGGAGTTGAAGGTCCTGCACTGTCCTTACGCTGCCTGGCTGGGGAGATGTTTCATCCTTAAGTGATCAGAGCTCATTTGATCTCCTGCCTCACAATAGACCATGTCTTAAGTTGCCTGGAAATTCTAATTTTAAAAAAATTGGGGACTTCCTGGTGGTCCAGCGGTTAGGACTCTGCACTGCCAATGCAGGGGGCCCGAGTTCGATCCCTGGTCAAAGAACTAGATCCTGCATGCATGGCATAACTAAAAAAAAAAAGAAGATCCCACAGGTGGCAACAAAGATCCTGCGTGTCGCAACTAAAGACCCAGCGTGGCCAAATAAATAAATAAATAGTTTTTAAAAAATTGTACCCTTGATGTATCGGTCCTGGAAATTTACATATCTCTTTTTTGAAAGGAAATTCAAGTCTGTATGGATTGAACGGAGGTAGATGTAAATATCTTTCATTGTGAGCTTTTATTTCTTTCACCTGCTTAAGGTAGAGGGTCTGTTCTGGTTGCTATGTTGTGTTAGTTGGGGCCTGGTTGAACTGTGCTGTTCGTTGTGCATTTGCTGTGTGAAAGCCCAAGCACAGAGAGGGATTTGTCTCTCTCTCTATCCCACAGCTTTTGGTGGTAAAAGATGACCTATATCAAGTCACATACTCTCATTGACATGATTTATGGAAGAGCTAGGGTTATCTAAGAAATTTAAAGAGCCGATAGGGGCTTCCCTGATGGCGCAGTGGTTAAGAATCCGCCTGCCAATGCAGGGGACACGGGTTGGAGCCCTGGCTCGGGAAGATCCCTCATGCCGCGGAGCAGTGAAGCCCGTGCGCCACAACTACTGAGCCTGCGCTCTAGAGCCCGCACGCCACAGCTACTGAAGCCCGCGCGCCTAGAGCCCGTGCTCCGCAACAAGAGAAGCCACCGCAATGAGAAGCCTGCGCACCGCACCGTAAGAGTAGACCCCGCTCACCGCAACTAGAGAAAGCCCGTGCGCAGCAACGAAGACCCAACACAGCCAAAAATAAATAAATAAAAAAATAAAAGCCATTAATTTTTGTTGATTTATAATTTGTCCCTCTCAGCTTAATAAAAATAAAAGAGCATGAGTAAAATACAGTTTAGGGCATCACATTTGGTTGCTAATATCCTTTTTAGAAGCAAAAAAGCTAAAGTTCAATGAGCAGGAGTTAAGTGAAGCAAACGATTCAGGAAAAACCTTTATTAGACTCATAACAGCCCTTGGAGTGGCAAAGACCCAGCTTTTCTTCCATCTATAAAAAACATGCAACACCCTTGTCTCCAAATACCATTTCAGAAACGAAAACAATAATCACGAAAGGGGAAACAGATCCGTGTAATGCGAGACTTGATTCGTGTCGTTTACACGGGAAGCCTGACAACCTGGATCACCACCCATGCAGCCGTCTTCTCAGTATCCTGATGTCTGAGCATCAGCAGGAAAGATTAGGAGCGTTCCAAGGGGTTTTCTCTGATGTTTTGAAATGTTGCTGCATTCAGTGTGCCTCTCAGGGCCAGGTGAGTCTGGTTATGATGTGCTGGGGCTTGAATCTCACATTGCCGCTTCTTATGGACCGTCAGTCAACCTTTATCTACCCTGGGTGTTCACATCAAGAGAGGCCGTCTTTGTCCATTTCTGCCCCAGATCATTTGTTACTGGTGACACACATCTATTCCTTCGCTTCCAGCCCACTTCTTAAACATGATAATTTTTTTTAAATTCTACTAGAATAAAGCATGCATAGGGTTTTCTATAGTTGCATATGCCTAGAAGAACTTGCATTTCATGTTATCACCAATCCTTGTGTGTGCAGTTTCCCCCTTCTCCCTTGCAAGTAATGAGAGAGAAGAGTAGACTTTTTAAAACTCATGTAAAACCTAATCCTGAGAAATTCCAAAAACCAGCGGTGAAGAGAAACAGTCTAGTTGTGAAAAGTCTTCCCTGTAATAGCTGCCTTTAGTGGGAGTTTACATATGAGCTCACAAAACTCTCTGAGATGGGTATGATTCTAAAAAGTCCATTTTACAGGTGAGGAAACTGAGGCCTAGTGAGGTGAAATGATTCCCTCAAACTTCTCTACTCATTATAAGTAGAGCTGGGATTCAAACCCAGCCAGTCTTCCTCTAACCACCGCACCCTATTGTTTTCACCATGTCAGCGTCTTCCTAGGGTGTTGATTTGCAAGCATGGTTTTGTTTGAACATACGTTTTTCACTTTGGGGCTGCTTGTATGCTGCGTGTTGAGACTTTATACTTCAGTGCCATCTAACCAGCTCTGTTTGATCTTAGTAGCCTTTTTCAAATGCTTTAATTCTTTTTGCTAGTACAAGAGCTTTGGAAAATAAAAGTTAAGTCCCGATGTGATTCAGAACAAGGACAGCCACTTAATTGGCGTTCTTCGGTCTCTAGTTGGACGTGCCTGTTAAGACATTTTCTCTAGATCTTTGAGTCATTTTTCTCTGGTACATTATTCTAATTAACCTCATCTCTGCAGCCCTCATTTTAGTTCGTGTTAGCCTCTGACTACCCAACGATTGAAGTGTTCCACTCAATCACCTGTGTGGAAAAGTGTGGCAGGCGAGAGGGTCCCCTTCCCAAAGCAGCAGTCCTGTACCTGGGGCATTTTCCCAGCAGGCAGGTTTAGTTCTTGAGATGCATTCACCTGGAAGGCTTTTTATTTACCAAAGTGAAGGTCTGGGTACTTCCAGGTAACACTGGGTAGCAAAGTTAGAAGATCTTTGGTTCCTTGGTCAATAGAATTCCAGATTCATAAGCTGTATGCCAAGGACTTTGACATTCAAAAATAACAGATAATAGGTTTTTAAAAAACTTAGTAAAATATTAGGCTTGAAAAAAATATAGAAAAGCCAGTCACAAAAGACCAACGAATAAGCAGTTTTTACTCCAGGGGTTGGAATTGTCCGTATGTCCTTGTTGACACAACCAGCAGACCATTTATAATGCGTCTGTGCCTTCAGATACTGAGCCCACCATTTGTTAGGCCTCTTGGGTAACTTGGGACCAGTTTAGGCATACAGAGGAGTTAAGTGGGTCATGATGCTGGGAACGTGGCTGGTAGAATGAGCTTCAGGAGCATCTGGAGTGGGGGGTTCAGATCTCGCTGTTAAGTCTCGGTCTCAAGTCTCGTGCAATGCTCTGTGTTGGATTCCTTCGTGGAGTCGTTGACCGGTTTGTCGCAACATAACCATTCATCACTCTGCTTTTGTAGCAACTCCAGCAGAAAGGGATCTTTGTTTATAAGTCCTAGCAGCTCTCACAGAATTTGGATCTTCCTGGTTCTGTGATTGGTCCCTTGTGTGCCATGTGCCTATCCCTGAAACAGTTTCTGGGGTTGGAGCAAGGCTGGGTTGGCGGGGAGGTGTGAAGCAGTGGGTAGCCTGGCGTGGGTCACGTGCTCGTCTCAAGAGAGGTGAATGACCTTTGACCTGCACAAGACAATGGAAAGTGGATGAAAGGGGTGCTTGTTTCAGAAGAAAGGGACAGAATTTTCGGAAGGTAGAGTGCGCATATATATCTTATAAGGCTCTGTACTTTTTTTTTTTTTTTTTTTGAAGCACAGGCACCTTTTAATTTTGCAGTAATTTCAAAGTTACAGCGAAGTTGCAAGAGTAGTCAAGGAACTCCCCCGAAAGGGTCCCTTTGCTTACATTCAACATTTTGCTCCTTGGCTCTATCATGTCTTATCGATCTACCTATATAATACACATACACACACGTGTCTATACTTGTACATAATTGTTTTCAAAACCATTTGAGAGTTGATTGCAGATGTCATACCCTTTTATTCCTAAATAAATCAGGTTTGTTTTTTTTTTTCCCTAGGAACAAGGACATTCTCTTACATAACCACAGTACAATGAGGTAATATTGATACAATATTAATAAAATATAGTCCAAACCTCAGTCCCTATTCAAATTTCATCCAGTGGTCCCGATCATGTCCTTTATAACTATTTTTTCCTGGTCCAGGATCCAGGATCACTCAGAAAGGCACTGTACTTGATGCACAGTAAAGATATAGGATTACAGAGTTGGCAGGAACATTTAAATATGTAGCCCAGCTCTCCAAGATTGAGTGTCATCTGAGATGTTCCCCATTAAGTTCTGTGCCTACTACTTGGAGATCTCCAGTGACATTGACATCGATGAAGTGGGTTTTGCCTCAAAAATACTACCATGCCTCTGTCCTCAAGGAGCCTGGGCTTCATTCATTGCTGTACTCCTTCCATCTGTCCTTCTGTCCAGCCATCCGCCAACCATCTGTCACTGTCGTAGGTCCTAAAGCAAGGTCTTTGACTTCAACATACTTACATCTACAAGGTAGACAGAAAGGTCGATTATAATACAGTGATAGAGAAGCTACAGAAATACTGATAGATTGTAAACGTATATATGAGGTTGGGGAGGAGGCATTGGAGGTGGGAGATGGGAAGCCCCCCGACCCCCCCGAAGCAGTGAGATCTGGCTGGGACCCCTAAGGATGAATAGGAGTTAGTTACCAAGTAGCCAAGGGAAAAATGATCAGATTGATGGACTTACTGTCTCTTCTAGAATTAAACCCTACATTTGGACTTGGATTTGAATTACCTAGGGAAAACGGCTTATAAAATACCTTACTTAGCCCAGTTAAAATATACGTGTCTTTTAGGCCATACCAGTGATGTTAGTGATGGGAAATAGCTGCTGATGAAGGGTTTCTGTCCAGGCTAGCCACATGGCCTCTGTCAAGTTACCCTGATTGCCTTTCTCCTACTAAGTACATAACAAATGAGTGAATAAAGCTTCCATGGGTAAAGTTTTGGTGAGTTAAATTATTGAATTCCTAATAACACTTCTCTAAGAATTTTGAAAGGATTGGATTTTGTTTGTTTTTTCATACATTCTTGTGGGTAAAAAAAAAATATTCTGAACTTCAGTTTTTGAATGTTACCTGAAGATAAAAATAGTACCTTCCCAAGGGTTAGGGTTTATATGGAGAATAAACATTGATCCATATGAAACACTGATCATGATGGTGACACCTGGGAAGCACTTAATGGATGTTACTTACTATCAGAGGGTGTCTGTGATTTTTACCCCATAGGTTGTCAAAGGCTTAAAAAAGTAATTTATTGTATCAGTGACTAATAACTAGTTGATCTAAAAATGTTTTTCCATATACCCTGAATGTAATATATTTTTTATTTTCACATATTACTTCTATTATAAAAATTAAGGTTATTAATGATGGTAAGATTTAGCAGAGAACTTTAACTCCACATGCTTTTAATGCTTCCCTGAATTAATAATTTTCATGTCCGTCATATTTTCTCCTTGGCCCACAATTCATCCCATATTTGGATCTTGGCAAATGATGACTTGGTTAATTAGGCAGTCTGTTAACTCTGATTACTGAGTTATAACAGATCAGTGTAGAGGCATCACTGTGCGATTTGGATTCAAATGCTCTTCATTTTATCAAAACAAATTTACATTTAGGGGTAAGTATGTTGAAATGCGTTAGGGTAAAATGATGCATTTCATAAGGAAAATTTTAAAAGGATAAAGAATTATTTCCTCCTACTAAGTTATTTTTTTATTATGACATTCGTCACATTATCTTTCACTAGGAATAGACTTAAAAGCTTGGAATTTTCTTTTAAAGCTTGAAAATTATAGCTGATTTAATCCCTCTATTATACAAATAGGATGGATGCATTGCATCTTTATTTAAGCATAATTTAGTGTAGCGACACATGGTTATATTCCAGTTCTGACCACAGTGGCCTCTGATACTGGACTTACTTGTGGAAGTGAGTCTTGACTGTGTTGGGGGGTGGAATTAGTGGGTTCCATTAAGGCTCGCTCTCTTTCACAGCTGAAGGCATTGGCAGTTATTAAATACGATTGGGCCTTTGTAGTCCTTTCTCTTCCTTGTTTAATGGCTCCTCAATCCTTAAGGGCAGTTGGAGTATCAAAACCTTGTTCGCTTACTCCATCTCCATCTCTGCCTGCCTGCCTTCTTAGCACAGAACGCCGAGCCTTGCGGAAAATGAACAAACAAGTAAACACAAGAATAATTTTCCAGATTCTGTGAACATTTGCGTTAGCTTCCCGTAACAGTTCTATGAGGTGTCGGTAGCATTCAGAAGACAGCACCTCACCCGTCTCTCCCTCCCTGCTTTCGCACACACCTACACGTGCACGCGCGCGCACACACACTGAACTCCGTAACGGGTACCCAGGAGGTGCTGAATAGGTATTTGTTGAACACTGATTGGTGGAAAAGTTGCAACACTGACAGTCTCCCACCCCACGGTCCCAGGCTGCTCTTAGAGCCGGTCCAACAGTAGGGACCCTGTCCAATTACTGCAACCATGAAAGTAAGTGGGGCTGATGAAGTTAATATTTATTTTTTCAATAAGCTTACTGAAGTCTGACCTTTCTGAATTGCTGTGTTCTAGTTCCATGGGAAATAGAGCTAGAGAGAGAAAATGTTTTTTACACTCAGTGAACGTAG